>NC_091977.1:112972515-113305653 GCF_044704955.1 Pristiophorus japonicus | reverse complement strand
TCGTGGCCATCTAAACCATGGTCCAGAATCCACATCAACTTTGCAGGTCCCTTCCTGGGAAAGATGTTTTTAGTTGTGGTGGATGCATATTCCAAGTGGATAGAGTGTATAATCATGTCATCCAGTACATCCACAGCTACGATGTAGAGCCTTCGTGTCATGTTTGCCACTCATGGTCTGCCCGATATCGTTGTAAGTGACAACGGACCTTGCTTCACTAGTCTGGAGTTTCAAGAGTTCATGAAACTCAATGGTATCAAACATGCAAGGTCAGCACCATTCAAACCCGCATCTAATGGTCAAGCAGAGAGTGCTGTCCAAACCATGAAGCAGACTCGCTTGTCACGCATATTGCTTAGTTACAGGACAAGACTCCACATGCTTACCGGGGACCCCTTGCTGAACTATTGATGAGTGGTCTCAAGATCAGATGCTCTCTTGTCCACCCTGACTTGAACGATCATGTTGAATACAGATGTCAAAGTCAGCAGTGGTATCATGATTGTGCTGCCGTGTCACGTGACATTTCTGTTAACGATCCTGTGTATGTACTAAATTATGGTCAAGGTCCCAAGTGGATTGCCGGTACTGTTATGGCCAAGGAGGGTAACAGGGTGTTTATTGTCAAGCTCAAGAATGGGCAAACATGCAGGAAACATGTTGATCAGATAAAGCTGCGGCACACGGATGAACCAGAACAGTCTGAGGAAGACACAATCAGTGACCAACCAACCTACCCTCAGTCATCAGAAGACTCCGCTGTCATCAATGAATCTGGACTTTCAATCCCTGATGTGGTCATTGCCACTTCCATCAGATCGGTTACCCAGCCCCCAGTCATAACAGACTCAGAACGCTCGCCCAAGGCTGGAGTTGAACTGAGACGATCAACTCTGGAGCGGAAAGCCCCAGATCGTCTCAATTTGTAAAAAGACTGTTACTAATATCTTAAAGGGTGATATTGTCATGTATGTATGCTTGAGGTTACTAGCCACCAGGTGGCGCGACTGTTGGAGGTCATTGGCTGTACGCACGTGTGAGCGGCCTAGTATAAAAGGCAAGCCATCATGTAATATAATCACTTTGGGCCCGAATAAAGCAGAGCCAGGTTTGTGCCTGTGTTAGTTTACAGTATTCAGTCTATCGAGTTATTACATACATAACAATCAGCAACTAGTTTGATGAACTCATCAATATAATTGTCAGCTGCCTCATGATCTGCTGAGGGTTTCTCACCACATACTTCCAGTTGTCTGATGCCATGACGCCTTTTAAATTTGGCTAGCCAACCAGAAGAGTACTCGCATGGAGTTTCAATCCCCAATTGTGCATGGAATATTTTAGCTCGTTACACCACCATTGGGCCAGACAAAGGAAGCTTTTCACTTTGCCTGTCGCCACCATTCCATCACTGCTCGATCCAAATCATCAAATTTCGGCTTATGCATACTTTTGCTCTTACTCATTTCCTTATGAGCATCACTTTCTGCATAAAACTTCATGAGCTGTTCTTTCTGTTTTCTGATATCATAGATGGTGGAGAGTCCAACACCATACACCTCACTCAATTTTCTCACTGAAGCACCTCTCTCTAATCTCTGGAGTAACTCCACTTTCTTGGCAATTGAAAGTGAACTATGCTTCCTCTTTCCTTTATCTGAACCCATTGGGGTATCTGTTGGCCTTTATGACATGTTTGCAATGACACAACACAAATTCACAGTCTTTACCTGTGCAGATCTTTAAATCGGGAAAAACACCACAGCACTCACTCAAGCCAAGGCTGACTGAACGCACCGAGGCGGGTGCTGTCCAGTCTGCAGCTGGCCCTTCCAGAGCTAGAGCTGGTCGAGGACATCCTAGAAGGACATCTGTAGCTTCTACATATGAAAGACAGCAGCCTTCCCAGACCCATGATACAGCCACAGGGGAGACACTGCGGCATAGTAGCAGAATAGACTTGTGTAAGAGTTGTTATAAGGAGATGCACAAGGGTGAGAATCGATTATGTAGATGTTTTTTGTGATGACGCCTCCTGGGTGGCTCCTCATCATCATCATCATCATCGTCGTCATCATCATCATAAGAACATAAGAAATAGGAGCAGGAGTAGGCCATGGAGTCGGGTTGGGTGGGGTCTGATCATGGGATGCAGGTGTGTCAGGTGGGGTCTCAGCATGGGGTGTAGGTGGGTCAGGTGGGGTAGCCCTATAATGTTTAATGCCACAAATTTTTTTTTTAAATGTTGAATTTAAAAGTGCATGTACAGTACAGGTGCAGGTACATGTAATATTTTTTATTACAGGTTCAGGTGTGCAAATTTAAAATCACAATCTGGTCAGGTGAGGTCGGGTCAGCTCCACTCAGAATCATGGGGCATGGAGATCCGATCGCACGGTTGCTGCTTTGGGGAGCTGCAGTGAGCTGTGCAGAGTTTGGTTCTGGCCGAAGGAACTTGTGTGCTGTGCAGAGTTTGATTCTGGCCAAAGGAACTTGTGTGCTGTGCAGAGTTTGATTCTGGCCGAAGGAACTTGTGTGCTGTGCAGAGTTTGATTCTGGCCGAAGGAACTTGTGTGCTGTGCAGAGTTTGGTTCTGGCCGAAGGAACTTGTGTGCTGTGCAGAGTTTGATTCTGGCCGAAGGAACTTGTGTGCTGTGCAGAGTTTGATTCTGGCCGAAGGAACTTGTGTGCTGTGCAGAGTTTAATTCTGGCCGAAGGAACTTGTGTGCTGTGCAGAGTTTGGTTCTGGCCGAAGGAACTTGTGTGCTGTGCAGAGTTTGGTTCTGGCCGAAGGAACTTGTGTGCTGTGCAGAGTTTGGTTCTGGCCGGGGACTTGTGTGCTGTGCAGAGTTTAATTCTGGCCAAAGGAACTTGTGTGCTGTGCAGAGTTTGATTCTGGCCGAAGGAACTTGTGTGCTGTGCAGAGTTTGATTCTGGCCGAAGGAACTTGTGTGCTGTGGAGAGTTTAATTCTGGCCGGGGACTTGTGTGCTGTGCAGAGTTTGATTCTGGCCGAAGGAACTTGTGTGCTGTGGAGAGTTTAATTCTGGCCGGGGACTTGTGTGCTGTGCAGAGTTTGATTTTGGCCGAAGGAACTTGTGTGCTGTGCAGAGTTTAATTCTGGCCGAAGGAACTTGTGTGCTGTGGAGAGTTTAATTCTGGCCGGGGACTTGTGTGCTGTACAGAGTTTGATTTTGGCCGGGGACTTGTGTGCTGTGCAGAGTTTGATTTTGGCCGGGGACTTGTGTGCTATGCAGAGTTTGATTTTGGCCGAAGGAACTTGTGTGCTGTGGAGAGTTTAATTCTGGCCGGGGACTTGTGTGCTGTACAGAGTTTGATTTTGGCCGGGGACTTGTGTGCTGTGCAGAGTTTGATTTTGGCCGAAGGAACTTGTGTGCTGTGGGGAGTTTAATTCTGGCCGGGGACTTGTGTGCTGTGCAGAGTTTGATTTTGGCCGGGGACTTGTGTGCTGTGCAGAGTTTGATTCTGGCCGAAGGAACTTGTGTGCTGTGGAGAGGTTGGTTCTGGCCGGGGACTTGCGCGTTGTATAGAGTTGCTGCTGACCCAGGAGCAGCGGTGTGGTGATTGTGAAGACCTGGCCTGGAACTGGTTGGATTGGCGTTTTTATTCTTGCAATTTTTGTCACTGTACAGTAGTTGGATTTCATTTTTTGACTTTTCCCTGGATCTGGCTGGCGGCAGTAACGGTTTGGCAGGGTGTCCGGATTCCAGAAAATTTTGCAGATTCTGGACGACCCTGCCACGGATCGTCCCGGAATCCGTATTCCGGAACATTCCGGATTCTGAAACACTGGATTTTGGACGCTGCACCTGTATAACAATTACATTTTGAATTCATACATTTTTAACTTGCTTTACTTCTATTTAATTTTGGAAGTATTTTAAAGCTATAACATCATATATCTGCCTCTTACTAAATTGCAGAATATATAAATTAATTACAAATGCATATGCTAATATAAATGAATGTCAAATGATTTTGATACTCTTACTTTTATTTGTTTTGTAGCGATACAATGGCATTTTCGTTGGCCTCATATGTATATTACCGGAGAGCTGTCGTTATCAGTCGCAGCTTGATAATGACTTGCCGGTCCCGGGGAGAGGTGCTATATATTGACTGGCTGGGACGTTGGCCGAGGGCAGCAGGTAAATCCCGAGTGGGGTGAGCATGGTGCTGCAGTGCCCCACAGTTTTAATGTGGTGCCTGCTGCTCTTGGCTCCACATTCATGTAGAAAACAATTTTTATTTACCTTTTTGGTGGCAGTCTCCAGATATCCCTTGAACATTGGTTTGGCTACTGTGCGCCTGAGAAACTGACTGCAGCATGCACGGCATCATTTGAACGCACTCACAACCCAATTTGGCAAAGGAGCCTGATGCAGGTAATATTCCCCCGACTTGCACAGGTAATGGCTTGAATGCTTATTCCGGGTGGGCACACTGGACGACTTCAGACGCAATAATCAATATGGCGTGCAGCGCAATTCTATATTGAGCGCATGCACACACAATGGAAAATTCAGCACCCGTTTCTTACCCAAGAAATGGATGCTGAACTATCGAATTTCCGAGACTAATGTATTTTACCCGGTGCTCGCCCACTCCTATACCCACAGAATAAACAATAAGATGGTAGTTATTAGGTACGGACTACATTGTTTTTAGAGACCTGGACCAATAAATTGGTCCCGGTCACACTTGCTTTTTGAGTGAAAAGCTCGATTTGGGGATTCATTTCTGAGGGTAATCGCACATGCCCAATTTTCCCTGGAAGTGCGCCGGCTGCCAAATTGAAAGCTGGTGACGTCTAAGTGTCCAGGACATCCACTTGAAACAGGTGTTAGGCCCTGTGAACATGCTGATCAGTGTCCTAACGACTGTATTAGGACCCAGCTCCCAAATTCAGCATAAAGTGGGCAAAGCATGTGTTACACGTGTTTAGTTGTTCCAGGTCTATGGCTGCCTAAGCAACGATCCTTGAAGGTACCACTGCAGGCTGGAGAAAAAAGATAAGTTAACTTTTTTTTACTTATGTTGATGTGGAGCCAAGAGGAGCAGCAGCGCTCCGTGTGGCTCCAGAACAATACTACGGCCCCAAGTTTCCACATGATTTGCTCCTGATTTTTAGGAGCAACTGGTGGAGAACGGAGTATCTTAGAAATCGCAATTCTCCACATTTAAGTTTTCTGCAGTTCTAGTCAGTGAGAACAGTTTCACTTTTGAACAGAATTTTTTTTTCAAAAGGGGGCGTGTCCGGCCACTGACGCCTGATTTGAAAGTTTCCACAGTGAAAACGTACTGCAAACTAACTTAGAATGGAGCAAGTGAAGATTTTTGTAGGCCTGAAAAAACCTTGTCTACACATTAAAAAATCAGCCGCAGGTTACAAATTAGGCGTCGGGAACGAGGTGGGGGTGGGGGGGGGGGGGGGGCGGGGAAGTGAAGTCATTACATTCTACAATAAATCCTTAGTTATACTTATACAAATATTATACAAATAATTCCAACCTGAATAAAAATTTATAAGCAAAGAAAAGATTAAATAAACCATGTTCCTACCTGTGTGAAAGTGCTTCAGGCAGGGAGAAGGCTGCAGGAAGCCTCACAAGTTGAGGCAGCCGTTCCCGACGGCGGGGGGGGGGAGGCAGTGAGGGCCCGACCGACCGCAGCGGGGGGCAGGCAGGGAGGAGGCTGCAGGAAGCCTCAGAAGTTGAGGCAGCCATTCCCGACTGCCGTCGGTCGGGCCCGTCGGGAAACAGCTGCCTCAACTTCTGAGGCTTCCTGCAGCCTTCTCACTGCTGCAAGAAGCCTCAGTGCTGATCATGGAAGGGCAATGTGGTTTTATTAAAAATTGTTAAAAATTGAACAGCTACAAAGAACTACAAAAATGGCCGCGTGCCAATGTTTCCTTCACACTGCGCGTGCGCGAACGCTCCAACGCGCACGCATAGGGTTGCCGGCACGAAAAAAAACTCATTTAAATGATACCCGCCCCCTCCTACTTACAAAATCGGCGCGACTGGTAGGCTCCGCCCCCTGGGCGCCGTGCCAAGCTGACATCGAGCTGCAAAGCGCTCGAAAATAGCGCGTTTTATTTCAGGCGCTGTTTTCGGCGCGAGAAACGGGCGCCCAGCTCGGAGGGGCGCCTGTTTTGCTGCGTGTGGAAACTTGGGGCCTACGAGTCGGTGCCAGCCCAGGCTGATCCCCGCCACTCCTGCCCCACTCCCCCGAATCTAGTTCGCCTCCCCTCCTCCCAGGGTCTACCAGCGGACTGTCTCGGTATTGGAGCCGGCCAATTTTCCGGAGGCTGTGACTGGCCAGTTGCACTGAGAAACCCGATTGACACTTGCACCTTGGCTGTTTTATGCAGATGATGCTCGGGGCCCAATTTCTGTTGAGCATGAAGCTCACGACATCCACCACGCATTCCTTTGTGGCGTCCAATCCAATTTCTCAAATTCGCAGCATAGGGGTGGTATCACACAGATAAATAACACCAGTTAAAATCCTTTTCGGATTGGATCAGGCCACTGAAAAAAAAGTTTTTGTAGCTGAATGAATGGAATTGTGTGTCTTTTGTGTCAGATTTCTATGTGAAGGTTTCATGGTGTTATGTTTCCGAAACAGAGAAACAGTGTCTGTGAAACACAATGCCTCTCTCTATAATCTGATGCAATTAATTTACGCAGCTCATGCGACTATAGCTATAAAGGTTAACAGGTCAAAGATCTGATGATTTATGTTTTTATTATTAGTTATTTAACAACTGCAGCTAGCTCTTCCTATGTTGTGATATCCTGTCAGCTTCCTGCCCAGACAGTAGTGAAAAGAAAACTTCCTGCAATCAGGACAAATTCATTTTGTTGAAGATCACAGGATGTGAGCAGTTTAGGTAACACATCATGGCTGGCAGCCAAAAGTGACTCACAGGGACAAATGCATCGACAAGCCTTGTAAATCACTTTTTAACCTGGGTTCTCAGGCTTGACTTTATTTGTTGTCTCAGGCAGACAGCTTTGGTTCCTTCGGGTCCTCAGACTGATCTGTCATTGTCTGCCCTGATAACCTGAGGCAGGCTTTAATGAAGTCAGCTTGCCTGGCCTTGTAAATAGGCCTGGCCGCCAAGATCATGTTAGACCTGTTCATTTATTAGATTTTCATCTCTGGAGCCGTCGGCAAGACCCCTGGGAGGTCTACAAAAGTGCCAGAATAATTGGTGAACTGAATGCAAGAAAGGTTCATCTTCTCATTAGCATGGGCTTTCCCACAACATTCGTCTGGGTTATACTGCAGACCATTTATTTTTAATGGCCTTTGCAGCTGTGATTAAAAACACAGCAGGTTCAAATGGTCCATGCTGTTTGTAAATCTTCTCCTAGTAGGAAAAGACAGCATATGCACATTACAGACTGTTATTGGTCTACTTCACTCTGTGATCCTCTGTGTAAATAGCATTTTTTATTCTGTTTCATCAATAAATATGCCCAGACTCATAATTGATTTGGGTTACAACGTGCAGGAAAATAATGGATCAGACCAAGAGAACTCTAACAAGTTATACCATATGAAGTCTGGAATAATATCTCATGCTCTGCATTTTGGTAGCTTAGTAAGTATTTGTAAAGATAACCTATCTTTGAATTTAATGAATTAATAATGAATTCCTTTATATATGAATTAAAATTTAAGGGCCAGAACTTGGTCAAATATAAGACCCGCCCATTTCTTGGCGGTCCCCGGGCGGAACTTCAGTTTTTGCTATCCGCTGCTGCTGGGGCCAGTCGGGCGGGAGTTTCACCGCGGTTCTGTCGGCAGCAGCGGAGTTGGTGGGCGGGCGTGAGCGGGAGGCGGCAGCAGTGGGAGGTGACATCGGAGGCTGTGCACCACACGTGCGAGATTTGGGAATTTCTTTTGTAGTTTCTTGTGGCCGATGACATCATTTTTGCCATGATTGGGGCTGATTGCACAGCTGCACATGCTCATAAAAGTTGTATACTCGCTTGCACCTGCCAGTTGCAGTCATATTTGGAGAGAGAGAAACAAAATCATCATCAGCCATGCATCTAGGGAATTTATAATGTGCCAAAAAAGCTTCCAAGAAGTCTGATGGAGGGAAGCCCAGAGCTCCCTGGTTTAATGAGGAGGAGCTGGAGGAGCTTGTATGTGAGGTGGAGCGCCAGTATAAAGCCCTCACGCGGGATGGTTGAGGCAAACCTCTACCCCCACCCCAACATAGACGCCTTTGGAGGGAGATTGGGGAGGTCGTGTCCTCACTGGGCAACATTGTGCGTGATGGTGACCAGTGTCGGAAACAATGGAACAATGTGGTGGTGTCAGCAAGTGTGAGTGAATATTTATTGTTGCACTCCCGTACTACTCCAAAAAGTTCTGTGTCAGTTGTGTGTGTGTGTGTGTGTTGCATGAGCAAAATGGGTAAAGGCCATAACTTTTCTTTCTGCAGAAGAAAAGATCAGCCAACGCATCAAGCCTGTAGCATGGGGGGCCACCAGATGTCATCGAGTTGACCAGCCGAGAGGAGCGTGCATGGCATTGGTGGGTGACCACTGTTGTGCCACCACAAAGGATGCTGCAGATCCCGTGCTAGAGCATGGTAAGCTTATACTAATCTCCGGTGTGCGTTACGCTCATGTCATGCAATGTTAAGTCAAGTGCCTTTCAATACACTGTGTGTCGACCATTAATGGTATGCTCATGTAGCGATGGAAGTTCTTGAAGTAAGAATGGAAAATGTGACGGATCACATGTCACCCCCCAGCTATACACCAAGATGTTGTCCTCTACTTGCAGATGTTGATTCGGACAGCACTGAGCAATGAACCCTTCCACCCCTGGCACACAAAGGCAGTGTGTGACACCAACGTCTCCCACCCCGATGTTGTCAGCAGCCCAACACACCAGCTTCTTCCTCCACCCACCCCCCCAAGATCACCCATGTCCACCGCATCCACCTCCACCACCCAGAGACACGAAGACCAGGAGGAAGAGGAGAGAGAAGTGCCAGTCTTTGAACCACTTGAGTTCAACGAAATGCAAGAGGAGGACTCCAGCCTCCTGACATGTGTGCCACCTGTACGGCCAACATCCCTGTCAGGGTCCGACGTTTTGGGATTCGAATCGGACGACGCAGGAACAAGTGCTGGGAGGTGCAGAGGCCATGCTGGAAAAGCCACCAAGCTGCAAGGACCCAGGATGATACAACAATCTGATGAGGATGGAGGACGACTCGCAGCAATTCAGGAAATGGTGCAGCTGGCGAGGCTGAGCGTTGACCTAGCTCGAGATCTGCTGCAGACTTGGGCTGAGATCGCTGCCAGCATCAACACCTTTGGTGAGCAACATACTGCCAGTATGTCACGGCTCATTAGTGCAGTGGAGCGCAACATCGACTCTGTAGAGGCCATGCGGCAATCGACACTTTCGGGACATGACATGCAACCCCCTGAGCCCACACCATCGAGGCCGACCAGATCCGAAGGAGCCGGAGATGCCAGCGGCTTCCATCTCGCCCCCTACATTCTCTCCAAGACGAACACAGCAGTAGCTGCCCTCCTGCACAACGTCATGCAGCAGAAGCGGTGAGGGGCAGGGGTACGGATCATCGTGATGAAGGCCGAGCCATGAAGAGGACAATGGGCCTCACATCGAGGTGGGGGGGTGGAAGAGAGGTGGTGGTAATGGGTAGAGGGTTGGGTGTTGGTGGTGGAGATGTTCTTTACTCTTCATTAAGTTGTAGCTGTTGTTTCACATGGATTGTTGTGAATGTGACTTGAGTGGTTTCTGAGATAATGTACATATGTTGGATTCAATTGTTTGCATGTTCTGTCACTTTGGCATGCTGCACTATTCAATACAGTCACATTGTTCACCTACTCTTGGTCAGTGTCTCATTTTACATCATCTGGGGTACCTGCTGAGAAACAGACAAATCTCCTCAAGGTGCACTGCTGTCTGAGGAATATCTTGCCGTCCACATATGATGCGATACTTTTTAATGGGTCCCGTCATCAGGCGATTGCACTACGACAAGTAACGGTGACCAATGCAGGAAGGCTGCTATTGAATGAGAGTCAGTTGCACAATTTGGAGGCCACACATTAAGGCTTGCACTTCAGTCCACATTTTCTTAGGTCCAACATCGCTCAGTCCCACAACTGATATGACATGTTCCTCAGTGACCTCGCAGTCCGTTATATATCTTTTTATGCCTTATATGCTTTAGCTCATGCTGTTCTCACTATCATATCCTGCTACCTCACAGAGCATTACATGATTTCATTATTGCTTATATAATTTGACATAAGCTCATACCATGTGTGCCTGCGATGGTCTATATATAACGCATTTCCATTGACTGTGTTTCGGAACTCATTGCCGCTTCCAATACTACACATGCCCTTCAACGGAGTACTTTACATTTACATCTGTAAAGTCATTCTGTGCAGTTCAAGGTCGATCGTGTTACGCTCATAATAAAGGATGAAACTGAGTACTGTATGCAATGGGCAAGTGTGACCTTAGCTCCTTTAATTGAACTCCAGAATGCTGGTACAGTGTGGGAGACCTGCTTATACACAGTGATCCCAAGGGATGCTGGAATCCCTTGGTACTCCAACAGGTAGGCCCTCTGGTGGTGGTGTGATACAGGTTGCCAAGAGTCACATACATAAAATCACTCCCTCGTAAAGTCAATAGTACACTTATTTACAGGGTGAGACGATCTGAGGCTTTTCGCTCCCTTGTCGATCGTCTCAGTACAAATGCAGGTGTAGGTGAGTTGGTTAGTTCTTCACTGGGCTGCTGGGCAGCTGGCCTTGCCGGGCTGCTGGGGATGGTGAGTTCGGCTTCATGGTCAACTGTGATGCTGGTTGCCACTTGTGTGTGTGTTGGAGGGTCGAAGTTGGTAGTGTCCTCTTCGGGTTGCTCGTAGCTGTTAGTGAACCGCAATTTGGTTTGGTCCAAATGCTTTCTGCACGTTAGTCCATTGGCCAATTTGACCTGAAACATCCTACTCCCTTCTTTGGCTATGACCGTGCCAGCAAGCCATTTTGGGACCATGTCCATAATTGAATACAAACACAGGTTCATTGACCTCAATATCGCGTGACAAGTTTTCGCGATCATGGTACATGCTTTGTTGATGCCACCTGCCCTCGATGAGATCAGGGTGGACAAGAGAGAACCTTGTTTTGAGTGCCCTTTTCATGAACAGCTCGGCTGGGAGAACCCTGGTGAGTGAGTGGGGTCTGGTGCGGTAGCTGAGCAGGACTCGGGACAGTCGGCTCTGCAGGGAGTCTTCCGTCACGCGTTTCAAGCTTTGCTTGATGGTTTGAACTGCCCGTTCTGCCTGGCCATTGGATGCGGGCTTGAACGAAGCAGATGTGACGTGCCTGATTCCATTGCGGGTCATGAATTCCTTGAATTCCACACTGATGAAACACTGCCCATTGTTGCTGACAAGGATGTTAGGCAGGCCGTATGTGGCAAACATGGCTCGTAGGCTTTCGAAGGTGGCGGTGGACATGCTTACAGACATTATTACACATTCAATCCATTTTGAATACGCATCCACAACAACCAAGAACATTTTGCCTAAAAATGAGCCCGCAAAGCCCACGTGGATCCTAGACCACGGTTTGGAGAGCCATGACCACAAACTTAGCGGTGCCTCTCTGGGTGCATTGCTCAGTTGAGAGCAAGTGTTGCACTGGCGCACGCATGACTCTAAGTCTGAGTCGATGCCGGGTCACCACACATGGGATCTGGCTATGGCTTTCATCATTACTATCCCTGGGTGGGTGTAGTGTAGGTCGCGTATGAATGTTTCTCTGCCTTTCTTGGGCAAGACCACGCGATTACCCCACAAAAGACAGTCCGCCTGTAGGGACATTTCATCCTTGCACCTGTGGAACGGCTTAATCTCTTCCTGCATCTCCGCTGGACCAGCTCCCATGGAGGACACAGCTTTTTTACCATGGACAGTAAAGGATTCTGGCTGGTCCAGATCCTGATTTGACGGGCCGTAACGGGTGACTTTTCGTTTTCGAATGCATCCATCACCATGAACAAGTTTGCAGGCTATGCCATTTCCACCCCGGTGGTGGGCAATGGTAGCCGACTGAGAGCACCAGCGCAGTTCTCTGTGCCCGGTCTGTGGCGGATTGCATAGTTGTATGCTGACAGTGTAGCGCCCATCTTTGACTGCGGGCAGAGGCATTAGTGTTAATCCCTTTGCTCTCTGAGCATAGCGATATGAACGGCTTATGGTCAGTTTCTAGCTCAAACTTGAGACCAAACAAATACTGGTGCATTTTTTTTACCCTGTAAACGCACACCAGAGCTTCTTTTTCAATCCTGCTGTAGGCCCTTTCAGCCTTGGACAGACTCCTGGACACATAGGCGACCGGTTGCAAAATTCCCGATTCGTTAGCCTGTTGTAACACACACTCGACCCCGTATGACGACGCAGTGCAAGATAGCACTAATCATTTACATGGGTTATACAGAACAAGCAGTTTGTTTGACCATAACAGATTTCTGGCTTTCTCAAAGGCAGCCTCTTGTGAATTCCCCCGTACCCAGTCACCTCCCTTGCGCAGTAGCACATGGACGTGTTCTAGCAAGGTGCTTAACCCGGGTAGGAAATTATCGAAATAGTTGAGAAGTCCCAGGAACGACTGCAGTCTGTCATATTCTGTGGTCTTGGCGCGTTCTTGATGGCCTCCGACTTGGCGTCGGTAGGTCTGATGCCGTCTGCTGCGATTCTTCTTCCTAAGAACTCGACCTCTGGCGGCAGGAAAACACACTTCGAGCGTTTCAACCTGAGTCCCACGTGATATAGCCAACTTAGAACCTCTTCCAGGTTCTTCAAGTGTTCAATGGTGTCCCGACCTGTGACCAGTGTGCCGTCCTCGAAAGCCACGATGCGTGGAACTGACTTTAGCAGGCTCTCCATGTTCCGTTGGAAATTTGCCGCGGCCGAACGAATCCCAAATGGGCATCTGTTATAGATGAACATACCTTTGTGCGTTTTGAAGCAGGTGAGGCCTTTCGAAGATTCCTCCAGCTCCCGCGTCATGTAGGCCGAGGTCAGGTCCAACTTGATGAACATCTTTTCTCCAGCCAGGGTTGCAACTAGGTCGTCTGCTTTGGGTAGCGGGCACTGGTCCTGTAGCGATAAACGATTTATCATTACTTTATAGTCCCCACAAATTCTGACCATGCCATCACCTTTGAGTACCGGGACAATCGGACTGGTGCACTCATTGAATTCCACCGGCACGATGATGTCTTCTTGCTGCAGACTGTCCAGCACAATTTCCACTTTCTCTTGCATCATATACGGTACCGCCCGTGCCTTGTGATGGATGGGTCGTGTACAGGGAACCAAGTGGATCTGCACCTTCGCCCCCGAGAAACTTCCAATGCCTGGCTCAAACAACGATGGGAATCTGCTCAGAACCTGGGCACATGAGGCGTTGTCGACGGACGAAAGTACTTGGATGTTGTCCCAGTTCCAGCGGATTTTTCCCAGCCAGCTTCTGCCGAACAGTGTGGGGCCATCCCCTGGCACGATCCATAGTGGGAGTTTGTGCACTATTCCATCATAGAAGACTTTTACTGCTGCGCTGCCAATTACAGGGATCAGCTCTTTGGTGTAAGTTCTTAGGCCCAAGCTTTGCCCCATTCACACCAAGCTGAGTGCCTTTTTGCCCCACAGCCTGTCAAAGGCCTTTTTGCTCATTATAGATTGACTCGCACCCATGTCCAGTTCCATGGATACTGGAATTCCGTTCAGTTCAACTTTTAACATAATCGGTGGACATCTTGTGGTGAAGGTGTGTACCTCGTACACTTCTGCCTCCTCGGTTTGAATCTCTAGTTTGGCCTGATCCACCATGGATCAATCTTTCTCTGCAACGTGGTGGTTTGCAGGGTTTGCAGCTCGCCTGCACATTTGTTGGAGGTGTCTCATTGTTCTGCAGCCTTTGCATGCATAGTGTTTGAAGTGGCATTGATGGGCTCGATGATCACCTCCACAAAGCCAACAGTTTGTTAACTGCCTCACATTAACGATTGATGGCGGACTCTGGGTCATCTGAGGTCGTGCAGCAGCTGGTGTGTACGTTCTGCCATACGCATTCCTGCTTGAAAATGATGTTACTTTGTGCACAGTACTAGCCGAAACCTCTTTATGCTGCGAAATTTGTTTGGTGTTATCGCTGATGAACATAAATGCCTGGGCTATCGTTATGGCTTTGGTCAGGTTCGGTGTTTCAACAGTCAATAGTTTGTGAAGGATAACCTCATGGCCAATGCCAAGCACAAAAAAGTCTCTTAGCATTTATTCAAGGAATCCATCGAATTCGCAATGTCCTGCAAGGCACCTTAGTTCGGCGACGTAGCTCACCACTTCCTGGCCCTCCGACCATTGACACGTGTAGAACAGATACCACGCCATCAAAATGCTTTCCTTCGGATTTAAGTGCTCCTGGACCAGTGTACACAATTCTTCATAGGATTTGGTTGTTGGTTTCACTGGAGCTAGGAGATTCTTCATGAGGCCCGGCCATAAGTTGTTGTCCCACAGACGGTAAAGAGGATTGCCCTTCATTTGGCAGTGTTCTCGTCCCCTTCCAGCTCGTTGGCCACAAAGTATTGGTCAAGTCTCTCCACGAAGGCTCCCAATCATCCCCTTCTGAGAATTTCTTCAGGATACCAACAGTTCTTTGCATTTTCGCGCGGTTGTTCGTTACCTCATCGCCAATTGTTACGCTCATAATAAAGGGTGAAACTGAGTACTGTATGCAATGAGTAAGTGTGACCTTAGCTCCTTTAATTGAACTCCAGAGTGCTGGTACAGTATGGGAGGCCTGCTTATATACAGTGCTCCCAAGGGATGTTGGAATCCCTTGGGACTCCAACAGGTAGGCCCTCTGGTGGTGGTGTGATACAGATTGCCAAGGGTTACATACATAACAGATCTGAGAAGTGCTTCTGAGCCTCTGATAGTGGTGCAGCATAAGGACGCTACCCGGGATATGCAGCACTGCAGCACTCTGAGCGATTCTCCCTGCCGCCCGATTTACAGCCAGCTCAGACCATCTTTTTGCCAGCAGTCAGGCGAGAGCATGATATTAGAGGATCGTGCACAAGGAAATTCCATTTTTGGAGCCTTCGAGATGGGCGGGCAGCAGGAAGTTGCGCTGGCAGTACTTCACGGAGGAAACTCCCGCAGGGCGGGACCTGGGCGACAGAGGGAATTCCGTCAGGAATCTCTCGGAAAACATTTTTTTCGGGCGGTACCTCAGTGGCTGTGGGCGGTACTCTGACCAAGTTTGGGCCCAACGGGATTATCCTTCAAGTAAAATTCCGATTAATTGTGGTTCTTTGTAACATCAATCTAATTGAAAGCTAAGTGTTGATTTTCAAACTTTCTTTCATATTATTATATGAGACCAATGTTGCAAATTTATTGCAGTTTGACTTCGGAATACCTTTCTTACACCGTTTCTGCAGTGCTGATGCAGGGTGCAGCTGGTGTCGCTGGACTTGAGTTTTTGAGCTGGTTTCATCCATGGAATAGACAAAACAATTGACTCAGAAACTTTAGCTGAAACAAAGCTATTTTTATGCTGTGACTGACAATAAGAACAAGGGGCTCAATTTTCCCCAATGCCATTTTTTGGCGTATTTCAAGAGTTGCACCCATTTGTTTTGGCCACGACTACTCCAAAAAAATAACTTGAAAGTTTCCTCGTTCTAATTTTTTTAATTGCTGCCGCACAGCCTGTCCTTTAGCTTCGGGGGGGTGGGGGGGAGCCTAACGCCTGCACCAAAAAAACAATGCCCCCTCGCCCCCCCCGACTCTGTGCATGTGGGGCAAAAGAAAAATGACGTTTTTTACATGTGTGCTATGGGCGCGCATGCCCAGTACACCTCCCGGTCTGTATTCGGCTATTTTTAAAGAGCCAGTTGTGTCTGAGAACTGTGTGAGAACTTTAATTCTCAGTGGAAAAAATCAGAGCTGCAATATGCAACGCGGTTCAAGGACCAAGAATTTCTCACAAGAGGAAGTGTCGGGTCGGGGCGGGGGTGGGAGCGAGTGTCGTGTCGGGTCGGGGCGGGCAGGGGGGGGAGCGGGTGTCGGGTCGGGTCTGATCAGCGGCGGGGTGGGGAGCGGGTGTCTGGTCGGCGGGGGGGGGGGAGCGGGTGTCGGGTCGGGGTGGGGGGAGTGGGTTTCGGGTCCCGGGTCGGGGCAGGGGTGGGGGGGTAGCGGGGGTCGGGGCGGTGGGGTGGGGGAGCGGGTGTCGGGTCGGGTCTGGTCAACAGGGGGGGGGGAGCGGGTGTCGGGTCGGGTCTGGTCGGCGGGGGAGGGGAGCGGGTGTCGGGTCGGGTCTGGTCGGCGGGGGGCGGGGGGAGCGGGTGTCGGGTCGGGTCTGGTCGGCGGGGGAGGGGAGCGGGTGTCGGGTCGGGTCTGGTCGGCGGGGGGCGGGGGGAGCGGGTGTCGGGTCGGGTCTGGTCAGCGGGGGGCGGGGGGAGCGGGTGTCGGGTCGGGGCGGGGGGGGGAGCGGGTGTCGGGTCGGGGTGGGGGGGTGGAACGGGTGTCGGGTCGGGGTGGGGGGTGGGGAGCGGGTGTCGGGTCCCGGGTCGGGGCGGGGGGGGGGGGAAGCGGGTGTCGGGTCGGGGCGGGCAGGGGGGGAGCGGGTGTCGGGTCGGGTCTGGTCGGCGGGGGGGGGGGGAGCGGGTGTCTGGTCGGCGGGGGAGGGGGGAAGCGGGTGTCGGGTCGGGACTGGTCGGCGGTGGGGGGGAGCGTGTGTCGGGTCGGGTCTGGTCGGCGGGGGGGGGGAAGCGGGTGTCTGGTCGGCGGGGGGGGGGAAGCGGGTGTCGGGTCGGGACTGGTCGGCGGTGGGGGGGAGCGTGTGTCGGGTCGGGTCTGGTCGGCGGGGGGGGGAAGCGGGTGTCGGGTCGGGTCTGGTCGGCGGGGGGGGGGAGCGTGTGTCGGGTCGGGTCTGGTCGGTGGGGGGGGGGAGCGGGTGTCGGGTCGGGTCTGGTCGGTGGGGGGGGGGAGCGGGTGTCGGGTCGGGTCTGGTCGGCGGGGGGGGGAAGCGGGTGTCGGGTCGGGTCTGGTCGGCGGGGGGGGGGAGCGTGTGTCGGGTCGGGTCTGGTCGGCGGGGGGGGGGAAGCGGGTGTCGGGTCGGGACTGGTCGGCGGTGGGGGGGAGCGTGTGTCGGGTCGGGTCTGGTCGGCGGGGGGGGGGGGAGCGGGTGTCTGGTCGGCGGGGGGGGGGAAGTGGGTGTCGGGTCGGGTCTGGTCGGCGGGGGGGGGGAGCGTGTGTCGGGTCGGGTCTGGTCGGCGGGGGGGGGAAGCGGGTGTCGGGTCGGGTCTGGTCGGCGGGGGGGGGAAGCGGGTGTCGGGTCGGGTCTGGTCGGCGGGGGGGGGGAGCGTGTGTCGGGTCGGGTCTGGTCGGCGGGGGGGGGGGGGAGTGGGTGTCGGGTCGGGTCTGGTCGGCGGGGGGGGGAAGCGGGTGTCGGGTCGGGTCTGGTCGGCGGGGGGGGGGAGCGTGTGTCGGGTCGGGTCTGGTCGGCGGGGGGGGGGAGCGGGTGTCGGGTCGGGTCTGGTCGGCGGGGGGGGGGAAGCGGGTGTCGGGTCGGGTCTGGTCGGCGGGGGGGGGAAGCGGGTGTCGGGTCGGGTCTGGTCGGCGGGGGGGGGGAAGCGGGTGTCGGGTCGGGTCTGGTCGGCGGTGGGGGGGAGCGTGTGTCGGGTCGGGTCTGGTCGGCGGGGGGGGGGAGCGGGTGTCTGGTCGGCGGGGGGGGGAAGCGGGTGTCTGGTCGGCGGGGGGGGGGGAAGCGGGTGTCGGGTCGGGTCTGGTCGGCGGTGGGGGGGAGCGTGTGTCGGGTCGGGTCTGGTCGGCGGTGGGGGGGAGCGTGTGTCGGGTCGGGTCTGGTCGGCGGGGGGGGGGGGGGAGTGGGTGTCGGGTCGGGTCTGGTCGGCGGGGGGGGGGGGGAGCGGGTGTCTGGTCGGCGGGTGGGGGAAGCGGGGGTCGGGTCGGGTCTGGTCGGCGGGGGGGGGGGGAGCGGGTGTCGGGTCGGCGGGGGGGGGGGAGCGGGTGTCGGGTCGGGTCTGCTCGGTGAAGGGGGGGGGAGCGGGTGTCGGGTCGGGTTGGGTCTGGTCGGCGGGGGGGGGGGGGAGCGGGTGTCTGGTCGGCGGTGGGGGGGGGGGTGGCGGGAGCGGTTGTTGGTTTGGGTCTGGTCGGCAGGGGTGGGGGGGGAGCGGGTGTCTGGTCTTGTCGGGGGCGGGGAGCAGGAGCTGGCCGTGGGAGGAGCCTTATTCATGCAGCCCCAGTGAGGCCATTGGGCCAGGGCTAGGGGCTGCGTGCTTCGGGCCCCTCCCACACAGTTCGGCGCCTGGAGCTACTGCACTTGCGTGCCCACTGTAGCGCATGTGCAGAGGTCCCGGCACTGTTTTCAGCGCTGGGACCTGGCTCCGCCCCCACCACAGCTCGTGCTGGCTGCACCGAGGGCCAGAGGACCTACAGGTAGGTGGAGAATACCGAGGATTTTTTTAGGCGCCGTTTTAGGCGCGAAAAACGGGCGCCCAGCTCGGAGGGGCACCCGTTTTTTTTCTGGTGGAAACTTGGGCCCTATGAGTGCAACTTCCTCGTTCTTCTTGCTTCAGGATTGCTACCAGTGCCATGTGCTAGTCAGAGTAGGATTCGCAGGATAGCTCTGATGAATACGTGGCTTGAGCAGTCGTGCAGCAGGGAGGGATTCTTCAAATTCCTGGAACCAGTTCTGGGGCAGGTGAGACCAGTACAAACCAGACGGCCTGCACCTGGGCATATTGGAACTAATGTCCTAGGGGGAATGTTTGCTAGTGCTGTTGGGGAGGAGGTAAACTAATATGGCAGGGGGATGGGAACCAATGCAGGGAGACAGAGGGAAACAAAATGGAGACAGAAGCAAAAGACAGAAAGGAGAAGAGTAAAAGTGGAGGGCAGAGAAACCCAAGACAAAAAACAAAAAGGGCCACTTTACAGCAAAATTCTAAAGGTTCAAAGTGTGTTAAAAAGGCAAGCCTGGAGGCTCTGTGCCTCAATACGAGGAGTATTCGGAATAAGGTGGACGAATTAACTATTCAGAAAACGCTAGTGGGAGTTGTGAACAGACCTCCAAACAGTAGTAGTGATGTTGGGGAGGGCATCAAACAGGAAATTAGGGGTGCATTCAATAAAGGTGCAGCATTGTCATGGGTTACTTTAATAGGCATATAGATTTGGCTAACCAAACTAGAAACAGTACGGTGGAGGAGGATTTCCTGGAGTGCATAAGGGATGGTTTTCTAGACCAATATGTCGAGGAACCAACAAGGGGGGAGGCCATCTTAGACTGGGTGTTGTGTAATGAGAGAGGATTAATTAGCAATCTCGTTGTACGAGGCCTCTTGGGGAAGAGTGACCATAATATGGTGGAATTCTACATTAGGATGGAGAATGAAACAGTTAATTCAGAGACCATGGTCCAGAACTTAAAGAAGGGTAACTTTGAAGGTATGAGGCGTGAATTGGCTAGGATAGATTGGCGAATGATACTTAAGGGGTTGATAGTGGATGGGCAATGGCAGACATTTAGAGACCGCATGGATGAACTACAAGAATTGTACATCCCTGTCTGGCGTAAAAATAAAAAAGGGAAGGTGGCTCAACCGTGGCTATCAAGGGAAATTAGGGATCGTATTAAAGCCAAGGAAGTGGCATACAAATTGGCCAGAAATAGCAGCGAATCTGGGGACTGGGAGAAATTTAGAACTCAGCAGAGGAGGACAAAGGGTTTGATTATGGCAGGGAAAATAGAGTACGAGGGGAAGCTTGCAGGGAACATTAAAACGGACTGCAAAAGCTTCTACAGATATGTAAAGAGAAAAAGGTTAGTAAAGACAAACGTAGGCCCCCTGCAGTTAGAATCAGGGGAAGTCATAATGGGGAACAAAGAAATGGCAGACCAATTGAACAAGTACTTTGGTTCGGTATTCACTAAGGAGGACACAAACAACCTTCCGGACATAAAAGATGTCAGAGGGTCTAGTAATAAGGAGGAACGTAGGGAAATCCTTATTAGTCGGGAAATTGTGTTGGGGAAATTGATGGGATTGAAGGCCGATAAATACCCCAGGGCCTGATGGTCTGCATCCCAGAGTACTTAAGGAGGTGGCCTTGGAAATAGCGGATGCATTGACAGTCATTTTCCAACATTTCATAGACTCTGGATCAGTTCCGATGGAATGGAGGATAGCCAATGTAACCCCACTTTTTAAAAAAGGAGGGAGAGAGAAAACAGGGAATTATAGACCGGTCAGCCTGGCATCGATAGTGGGTAAAATGATGGAATCAATTATTAAGGATGTCATGGCAGTGCATTTGGAAAGAGGTGACATGATAGGTCCAAGTCAGCATGGATTAGTGAAAGGAAAATCATGCTTGACAAATTTTCTGGAATTTTTTGAGTATGTTTCCAGTAGAGTGGACAAGGGAGAACCAGTTGATGTGGTGTATTTGAACTTTCAGAAGGCTTTCGACAAGGTCCCACACAAAAGATTAATGTGCAAAGTTAAGGCACATGGGATTGGGGGTAGTATGCTGACGTGGATTGAGAACTGGTTGTCAGACAGGAAGCAAAGAGTAGGAGTAAATGGGTACTTTTCAGAATGGCAGGCAGTGACTCGTGGGGTACCGCAAGGTTCTGTGCTGGGGCCCCAGCTATTTAGAAACATAGAAACATAGAAAATAGGTGCAGGAGTAGGCCATTTGGCCCTTCGAGCCTGTACCACCATTCAATGAGTTCATGGCTGAACATGCAACTTCAGTACCCCATTCCTGCTTTCTCGCCATACCCCTTGATCCCCCTAGTAGTAAGGACTACATCTAACTCCTTTTTGAATATATTTAGTGAATTGGCCTCAACAACTTTCTGTGGTAGAGAATTCCACAGGTTCACCACTCTCTGGGTGAAGAAGTTTCTCCTCATCTTGGTCCTAAATGGCTTACCCCTTATCCTAAGAATGTGACCCCTGGTTCTGGACTTCCCCAACATTGGGAATATTCTTCCTGCATCTAACCTGTCTAAACCCGTCAGAATTTTAAACGTTTCTATGAGATGCCCTCTCATTCTTCTGAACTCCAGTGAATACAAGCTCAGTTGATCCAGTCTTTCTTGATATGTCAGTCCTGCCATCCCGGGAATCAGTCTGGTGAAGCTTCGCTGCACTCCCTCAATAGCAAGAATGTCCTTCCTCAAGTTAGGAGACCAAAACTGTACACAATACTCCAGGCGTGGCCTCACCAAGGCCCTGTACAACTGTAGTAACACCTCCCTGCCCCTGTACTCAAATCCCCTCGCTATGAAGGCCAACATGCCATTTGCTTTCTTAACCGCCTGCTGTACCTGCATGCCAACCTTCAATGACTGATGTACCATGATACCCAGGTCTCATGGCACCTCCCCTTTTCCTAATCTGTCACCATTCAGATAATAGTTTGTCTCTGTTTTTACCACCAAAGTGAATAACCTCACATTTATCCACATTATACTTCATCTGCCATGCATTTGCCCACTCACCTAACCTATCCAAGTCACTCTGCAGCCTCATAGCATCCTCCTCGCAGTTCACACTGCCACCCATCTTTGTCTTATTTACTGCTAATGTTATACCCTTGTTATTGGTCCACCCCCACTGTCAGTTAGAATCTCTGTTAAGTTGGGTTATGCCCGTTAGTCCAATGCTACAATTTAAATCTACCGTTGTGCCGACTACCACCATTAGGGTTTTTGAATCGGGATCACAGCTAACGTTTTCCGATGTCTTATGATATAGTCCTTGAGGTCTGTTACTTTCTTCGTCAGTGGATGTTCCGGCTCCAAGGAGGGATAGGATCCTGTAAAGCACAACGTTTTCTGGTGGACACCGGTTGGTTAGGATCCAAATCGTTTCAACTGGGTCCAGTGTTTCCATTTGCCGACACTTCCCATATCTATGCAAGCGCATGTGTCACTAACCATAATCACCTGGTGGGGTCCGGCCCATTTTGGTGAGAATCCGGGTCTTTCAGGATTTATCTTTACCATGACCCGGCTCCCTTTTTGGGGTACCTGAACCCTTTGTTCCTTAGTGTCCCTTTCTATATCCCTAATAATTTGTTGGTCTCTGGCTTGTGCTCGTAATTCATGTGATTGTTTATAGAGTTCCATCATGAACCTCCGTATCTTATCCTTGTAGGGCCCTACGTCATCACTTCCAGTAACCAGCATTTCTGACAGCCTCATGGCTCTTCCTGTCATTACTTCAAAGTGGGTCAGTCTGGTAGTCCGGTTAGGGGTAGCTCTTAGTTTCATTAGGATTCGTGGTAGTAACTCAACCCACCCCTGTCCGGTCTCCTCGATTGCCTTAGCCAGTGCTATTTTTAAGGTCCTATTCATTCGCTCTACCAATCCGGAAGACTCCGGGTGGTATGGGATGTGGAATTTTTGTTTAATCCCTAACAGGGCGCAAGCTTGCTTCATGATTATTCCCGTAAAGTGTGTACCCTGATGTGACTCCAACTGTAATGGCATTCCCCACCTGGGTATTATTTCCCCGGCCAAGATCTTAGTTACTGTATCAGCGCTGCAGTTTCTAGTGGCGAAGGCTTCTACCCATTTTGTAAATTGGTCTATTATTACCAGACAGTATATTTTTCCCCTTTGGCTAGGCAGTGGCCCAGTAAAGTCTATTTGTAAGGTTTCCCAGGGTCCCTTTGGGCGAGTTTGGTGTCCCAGCCGGACGTTTATCTTTTTCCCCGGGTTGTGTTTAGCGCATGTTATAAGAACATAAGAATTAGGAACAGGAGTAGGCCATCTAGCCCCTCGAGCCTGCTCCGCCATTTAACAAGATCATGGCTGATCTGGCCATGGACTCAGCTCCACTTACCCACCCGCTCCCCATAACTCTTAATTCCCTTATTGGTTAAAAATCTATCTATCTGTGACTTGAATACATTCAATGAGCTAGCCTCAACTGCTTCCTTGGGCAGAGAATTCCACAGATTCACAACCCTCTGGGAGAAAAAATTCCTTCTCAACTCAGTATTAAATTGGCTCCCCCGTATTTTGAGGCTGTGCCCCCTAGTTCTAGTCTCACCGACCAGTGGAAACAACCTCTCTGCCTCTATCTTGTCTATCCCTTTCATTATTTTAAATGTTTCTATAAGATCACCCCTCATCCTTCTGAACTCCAACGAGTAAAGACCCAGTCTACTCAATCTATCATCATAAGGTAACCCCCTCATCTCCGGAATCAGCCTAGTGAATCGTCTCTGTACCCCCTCCAAAGCTAGTATATCCTTCCTTAAGTAAGGTGACCAAAACTGCACGCAGTACTCCAGGTGCGGCCTCACCAATACCCTATAAGTTGCAAAAGGACCTCCCTGCTTTTGTACTCCATCCCTCTCATAATGAAGGCCAACATTCCTTTCGCCTTCCTGATTACCTGCTGCACCTGCAAACTAACTTTTTGGGATTCATGCACAAGGACCCCCAGGTCCCTCTGCACCGCAGCATGTTGTAATTTCTCCCCATTCAAATAATATTCCCTTTTACTGTTTTTTTTCCCCAAGGTGGATGATCTCACACTTTCCGACATTGCCTACAATGGTTTCCTACAATGGTTTTCTATGTCTCTACTCATTCCTTTCCATTAACATCGTGACATGGAATTCATCATGCCGGTCCTACCGGTATGGGTGTATCCGTGGTAGAGACTCAATAGGTTCTGTTGGATACATTCCGGGGCCACAACATTGTCATTCTTCCTCCAAACTCCATCCGCCCCCCCTTTTAGCTCCATTCTGTTCCCACCCTTCTGTTTCTTGCGGGGTGGATTCTCCCTGTATCTTGAGTATGTTTACTTCCTCCGTTTGGGTAATACATGAGCTAATCGGGGCGTTACTAGTCATATCTAATTCAGCTGCCTCTTTGGCAGCTTCGTCTGCCCAGGCATTTCCCTACTGGTGCCTGTCCGTGATCTTCAGATGTGCTTTAATTTTTATCACTGCACATTCCTGAGGGAGGAGGGATGCTTCTACCAATTCCTTAATTACCTCCTCATGCCTAATGAGTCCCATTATTATCTTGGGGCTCCCCTGCCTGTATATCTTTTAGGGAGAGGTATATTTGGGGTACTGGGGGGTTTAATTTTAGGTCGGTTGTTGCTGATGCGCACTGTAGGTTCTGTCCATTCTCTGTTAAAGCCTTTTCTAATTCCGTTATTTTAGTTTTTAATTCCTGAATCAATTCAGTGTGGGTATCTATTTCTTTTACCTGTTCCCGATAACAGGTAAGGATAATTACTTGGGCCATTTCACCCTTATGTTTGGTCTGACTATCTCACCACTTTTTCTATCTATCGGGGTATCCGTGGGCTGCCACCCTTTCCATTTCATTTCTTCCATTAATGTTGCGTATTTTTTGCCCAGCAAATTTAGTAGAGACTCTTTTGGTCCCCAGTTACATTCTTCCTCCGTTTTTTTTTGCTGGCCTGGGTTTCTGTTCCCTCATTGGTTTTATTCGCCTTTTTACTAGCTGAGTTACCCATTTTACTTTGGGGAAGGTGTAGGGATCTTGGGCATTCCCTTTAATTCGTGTTAGGGATGTAGGACGTTGTCTATATGTCCAACCTCGTACTGCCACGCTTCTGGGTCACTATGTCTCGTCTCTGCGGGGATGTCGTCTATATGTCTTCCTTTTGCGCCGTACACCCGTATTGCCATGCTTCCAGGTTAATATGTCTCGTCCCTGCGCCGTGCGCTCGTACCGCTTTGGGTTAATAGGCCTCGTCCATATGTCTTCCCTTGCGTCGTACCCTTGTGCTTCCTACACGCGCGCATCTTAGAGTACACCTTTAACCCCCTCCCACCCCTAGATCGTCCCTGTCCTCTGTCTCTGTCCCTCCGGGAACTGCTACAGATGGTTCTTTGTACAGATATCCTTCCCTCCTGGTTTAAAATGCCACAGCTCTAACTTGAAGGTGGTAAATTAAACATATTCACCCCAACAGCTGGATCATTGTGCCATTCGGGAAGTTCTTGTACTCTGCTCACAGCGCCAAATTGAAGGGGAAAATGGGAAGGCTTCTCTTCCCATGAGCGGGCCCTTTGATATAAAGGGTCGATGCTCATCCCACCCCATGTAACAGCCCTCGAAGTATTAGACGGAGACGAATGGCAAAATATAACGATCTTTAATTACGGACGTCTGGGAACACTTCTCATCACAGCCGCCTGTGAGTGGAGATGTTTCCCGAATTGCAAAATCGTACGTCATTTATACATTTTATAGACTCCTTCACTCCCCGGTACGACCTCCCTCAATCTCTAATTGTGTTACCTTATCAGTAATATTTTGGATTGACAGACCAGGATCTCAAGGTAACCTCAGAACTTAACTGGGATGACCTCATTAGGTTAGAATTTGCTGATCGTACATGGCGCCTAAAAGTTTGTTTAAAGTCTTTTCACAAAGTCTTAACAGTATCTGTTTAGAGTCTTCCATGGTGTCTTATTTTGTCGGACTGGACGTACCTTAATGTTATCTAGTATCCTGGTACATCAATGTTGAATCAGAGGCCTCTGGGTCCTTGGTATTGGAATGTGTGAGGTCAGCTAGAGCCTTTTTGCCTCTTTTGCTGAGCCGATGTAGAAGCCGGCACTTTAAACTTTATTTCGCTGATAGAAACATAGAAACATAGAAACATAGAAACATAGAAAATAGGTGCAGGAGTAGGCCATTCGGCCCTTCTAGCCTGCACCGCCATTCAATGAGTTCATGGCTGAACATGCAACTTCAGTACCCCATTCCTGCTTTCTCACCATACCCCTTGATTCCCCTAGTAGTAAGGACTTCATCTTACTCCTTTTTGAATATATTCAGTGAACTGGCCTCAACAACTTTCTGTAGTAGAGACTTCCACAGGTTCACCACTCTCTGGGTGAAGAAATTCCTCCTCATCTCAGTCCTAAATGGCTTACCCCTTATCCTTAGACTGTGTTCCCCGGTTCTGGACTTCCCCAACATTGGGAACATTCTTCCTGCATCTAACCTGTCTAACCCCATCAGAATTTTAAACGTTTCTATGAGGTCCCCTCTCATTCTTCTGAACTCCAGTGAATACAAGCCCAGTTGATCCAGTCTTTCTTGATAGGTCAGTCCCGCCACCCCTAATGCCAAATTTCTCTTACAATAGTAATTCTGGTTGTAGCATGAATTCATTGTACCTTCACTCTCCTTCTACCTGTGGTTAATGCGTGGGTGTCATAAGCCATTGCTGCATAGGATAGCTTTGGTCCCCCGTACCATCCTTCCACCCTATATTCCCCTTTAAATAAGGGCGGTATGAATGATTTCCCAAAAGCTCGCAAGATGTTTTCATTTTAAGGCAATGTATTGTGGTACAGGATTGGGAGAACCACCACAGAAATTACTGGTGCATGATTGTATTAAGACCACAGCAGCCCAAGTAGCTACATGAGTGCAGGATATGATTCCATGGACTCTGGGAATACCAGCACTTCTACAGAAAATCCCCTACCTGCCCACCATTGGGGTATCCAGGCTCTGCCCTCAACACCACAGCCATCATTGATCAGGTTTCGTTTTGAAAATTTGCACATTTTTCAGGGGTCCAGGCCATTCCCTTTGCCTATTTCGAAGAAGAGCAGGGGAGATATCCCCAGGGTCCTGGCCAATATTTACCCCTCAATCAACAACACAAAAGCAGATTAACTGGTCATTATCAAATTGTTGTTTGTGGGAGCTTACTGTGTGCAAATTGGCTGTCACATTTCCCACATTACAACAATGGCTACACTTCAAAAGGTACTCCATTGGCTTTGGGACATCCTGACATCATTAAAGGCACTATATAAATGAAAGTCTTTCATTCTCTATTTCTTTGCCTGGACATTCCACATTCCCTCCACTGGGGTTCATCTGCAGGTGGGTACATTTGATTTAACATGGCAAACTGACCTCCAGTCCTATGCCTGGTCCTGCTTGAACCTGGGAAATGGGAACTCCTGGCATAAGGAATCCTTGTCTTCAGGGCTGCCCTTGATATAACTTGCCTTGTAAACTCCGGGGAGAAGTCCTTTGCTCTTCTTTACAATAGTGGCCATGCGATCTTTTACGTCCACCTATGAGGGAAGACAGGCCTCAGTTTAACATCTTATCCAAAAGACAGTACCTGCGATAGTGCAGCAGTCCTTCAGTACTGCACAGAAGTATCAGCCGAGCACTATGTGTTCAAATCTTTGGAGTGGGGCTTGAACCCACAACCTTCTGACTCAAAGGCAAGGGTGCTACTACTGAGCCGCGGCTGACAAAGGTATTGACCTTTACAAAGCAACTGGATCTTTGCTGTTTTCCAGTGCATTCTGATGGACGTCCGCCAGAGTTATGGAAGGAGTCCGGCGGAATCTCCAAGGAAATTTGAGGCCATTCTTTTCTTTGTGCAAATAAATAAAGAATAGAAAGAGAGACCTATCGCCCTCATTTCTTCATTAAGCCCTTCAGTTTTTCCTTCAACAGCAACTATGCCACATATCGGGCCCAAGTTTGCCCCCATGCTTAGAACGGCGCAACTCTGTGAGCTACGGCAACTTTTTAGAACAAAAACCGCGCCTAAAACTTACCTCGGTATTCTCCGCGCTGCTGGAATGTTGCAGGCCCTTGGCTCAGCACAGCACAAGCTGTGGGGGGCGGAGCCAGGTCCCGGTGCTGAAAACAGTGCCGGGACCTCTGCACATGCGCGCTACAGTGTGCGCGCATGTGCAGTAGCTCCAGGCCGCCGAGGCTGTGTGGGAGGGGCCCGAAGCATGCCGCCCCTAGCCCTGACCGAATGGGCTCACTGGGGCAGCAAAGATCGGATTTAGGCTTCCCTCCTCTTTATCTTCAACTCCTGCTCCCGCTCCCTCCCCCGCCCCCCCCCCCCCCCCCCCACCGTTCAGGTCCGCTACCGCTCCCCCCACCGTGTTCCGGTCTGCTCCTCCTGCTCCCCTCCCCCCCCCCCCATTCAGGTCCGCTCCCACTCCGGATCCCCCCCACTCCTCTCCTCACTCCCCCACCATTCTCTCCCCTCCTTTCTCTCCCCTCCCTCCTCTCCCCTCCCCTCATCTCCCCTCCCTCCTCTCCCCTCCCTCTTCTTCTCTCCTCTTCCCCCCTCCCTCCCCCTCCTCTTCCTCCCCTCCCCCCCCTCTTCCTTCCCCTCCCTCCTCTCCCTCCCCTCCTCCCCTTTCTCCCCCCACCTCTCGCTGTCAGAAACACAGAGAGACACTGACAGACAGAGAGAGAGTCACTGTGGGGTGGGGGGGGGGGGGGGACCCTGTTCCAGCACACTGTTGGAGGGCTCCCGGTGCTGCATGTCGGTGAGTAGAAACGTAATTTTTTATTTATTGATTTTTTAATTTTTTTTTTGCCTGATTTTATTGGTTGATTTATTGATTTATTTATCATTTATTATTGATGATGGCTCTTTATGTGTAAAAGTGACATGTTTCATGTTTGTAAACTTCCCTCCCCCCATGCCCCCCCCCCAACCCCCGCCCCCCACCCATCGTTCCCTATGCCTGATTTCTAAGTGTAGGCAAGGTTTTACTGAGCATAAAAAAATCTGCACTTACTCCATTCTGTTAGTTTGGAGTAAGTTATCGCTGCCTAAACTTGCAAAACAGGCGTAAGTGGCCGGACACGCCCCCTTTTGAAAAAAAAATCTGTTCTAAAATTGAACTATTTTAACTCACTAGAACTGGAGCAAACTAAATGCCGAGAATTGCAATTTCTAAGATGCTCCATTCTAAACTAGTTGCTCCAAAAAAATAGGAACAACTCAGGCCGAAACTTGAGCCCATCATCTCTATTTCATTAGAAACTGTGAGAAAGATACCTCCCTGGGTTTTAGTGAGCTTAATTAAGGTATTGGTGTTATGGTGAGTGATATAATTTGAGTAAGCAAGCCATGAGAATAGATCTTTGAATTTGCCATGGTAACCATAAGAGTTTACTCAGGGGACATAAGTGGACCTAGAGTCAATCTCCTAGAGCAAACATTAGCCTTGATTCTTCATGCGCAGCAAAGGTTATATTAAAAAGATGATAATGTCACTATATATTAAATCACTGGTACCATCCCAGCCATTGCTGAGCTTTATTAAATCCAACCTGAAAAGAAGAAGGACAAGATGTTTACGTTAATCAATTTGTAACTGGTCATGCATTAATTTCTGATTGATATTCTTTATTATTCCTCAAACCATTAATCAACAAGCAAGTTTATGTACATGTGAATGGATTACAGATGTAATTGATTGGCAAAGAGTAGTGTTGAGAAGATTAAATATTTAGCATAGGCTACTTATGAAGTTGAAGTTGATTTGTAATTAAATGAATTGATACCAAATCATCTTATAACTGCCCCCTCCTCAAAGATAATATAAAATCAAAGTATTTTAATTCTCGCTCTACCTGACATTGAAGGAACACACTAGAAAAGAACCCAATAAAGTCAGAGATTATTAGATCATACTAAATAAATCTTCTTTACATAGTGTTACATAGCATTAACAGCGGGGAAACAGGCCATTCAGCACAACTGGTCTAGGCTGGTTTTTATGCTCCACAAAAGCCTCCTCACACCTATCTTCATCTAACCCCATCAACATTTCTTTTTATTCCTTTCTTTCTCATGTGTTTATCTAGCTTCCCCTTAAATACATCTATGCTACTCACCTCAACTACTCCTTATGCTAGCGGGTTCCCATTCTAACCACTCTCTGGGTAAAAAGGTTTCTCTTGAATTCCCCATTGGACAATGAAAAGGATTATTTTTACTTTATAATTTAAAAATAATTTAGGGCATGGTTTGATGATTTGAGTTGTGGACATTAAGGGGCAGTAACAGGGTGGTAAGACCTTTCCACCCGACCCCTTACCACCCAGCGCCAACCCCTTTGGCACCCTGTGGGGGGAATTGCCCCGCGGGAGCATGGTCGGCGCCAGTCATTGCCTCTGACAGTTTTGTTGGGCGTGAAGCTGCCGGTGGCTGGGCGCTGTGGCCGCCCTTAAAAGGGAGGGAGGACTGCCGCGGCCATCATTTTGTTTTAATTGATAATGGTGGCTGCTGGTTTGGTGGGCCGCCAATAGGCAGCCCTGTACCCCCTTTTGGGTGTCAGGTCATTGGCCCAGCTGAACCCCACCCTGGTGGCCCAGTTGGTGCCACGGAGGCCTCGTAGGCCTCGCAGTGTCCCTCCCCTTTAAGCGAAGGGGAGGGACATTGTGACGCATCAGTGCCATGCAGCACATCCGTGTCATGCTGATGGACACCTCACCGCTCCCGTCCCAATCCCGCCCGGCTACCCTCCAACACCACCCAAAAGTGCTGGGAGGCATTTTTTGATTTAAAGAGCCCAATTTCCCACCTCTCCCTCTCCCCCGCCTCCCGCTAGGCGGAAATAATTTAAATAATTTGAATTATCCACCCGAAATGGGGCGAAGGCCAATTTCCCCCCCGCCCCACCCCCCCACCCCCTGCAAATTCCTTTAACAGAAACAGGTCACACGTGCTACTTAGGCAGAAACAAAATAGTTTCTAAAAGACACCAGTGCGCAATACCACTAACAATAAGTTGGAACATCTTATCATTGCAAAGCCCCAATAATCACAATTAGTACATTGTTGCAGTTTCCAAAATTGTTCGTGCTATCTTCTCTCTCATTTATCTAACAGTGATTCTCATAAGCAGATTTTGGTCCCTTGCAATAAGTTGTATCTTATCTTTTCTCTAGACTTCCAGAGGTGCATCCGTCATTCGGATGAGACGTTAAACCGAGGTCCCATCTGCTGCTCCATCAGGTAGACATAAAAGATACTATGGCACTATTTCAAAGAAGAGCCGGGGAGTTATCTCTGATGCCCTGGCCAATATTTATCCCTTAATCAACATCAGTAAAAATATAATATCTAGTCATGATCACATTGCTGTTTCGGGGAGCTCGCTGTGCGCAAATTGGCTGCCGCGTTTCCCACATTACAACAGTGACTACACTCCAAAAGTACCTCATTGGCTGTAAAGCGCTTTGAGGTGTCCGATGGTCATGAAAGGCGCTATATAATTGCAAGTCTTTCTTTCTTTTGCATCTTCATGGCGTAATAACTTCCTCACCTGCAATAATCTATAGTTTCATGCTATGCTTCCCAATTCTCTTCAAAAATTCCAGATATTGCTATACAGACCAGAACAAATAGACTAAAGCCACTGTTAATTTTATTTACAACATAGCAAAATGAATCACGACAAATGGCAAATAATAAAATTAGAATATATATGCAAATAAATGTAGCGATAAAGGGCTCAATTTTCCCCAGTGATTTGCGCCGTTTTTTTTGGAGCAGGCTGCTCTTTTTGGCCTAAGTTGAAAAACCACAGTTTCCCCAATCAATTTGCACCAGGGTAACTCAGTTAGTTATGATTTTTTTAGGTCAGTTTTTTTTTTCAGCCAAAGCGGGCGTAACCAGCCACCTACGCCAATTCTGGCCATTTAGGCAAGTTTGGCCAGCTGAGAGTTACTCCAGTTCTGCTTAGGCCAGAAAAACCTTCCGGAGAGTTAAGGAAATCTGTGCAGGTGTGGAAATCGGCACAGCAGATGCCCGAACACACTCAAAGAATTGAAAAATACATAGCAGCAACTTGCCTCCAACCCCGCCCGAAGAGAGAGAGAGAGAGACTCCCCTAGAATGGGGCTGGACCGCGAGAATGGGACCGGACCAGCAAGCCCTTCGGGTGGGGTTCGTGGTAAGTTGCTACTATGTATTTTTCAATTCGTTTAATGTGTTGGGAGCTGGCTGTATGCTTCACTTTGCAGCCTCAGCTCACATTGTGTCCCTGGTTACCATGGTAGCCCAATCTTTTTGGCGCAGATCAAGGCTCCACCCCAAAACTAAAGGTCACGCCAAAATGAAGATGTCCAATGGAGAAACTTAGAACATTTTTTTTTGCTGTTCTTCGGCCCAAAAAAATCGTCCGTAACTCTTCTATTACGCTAAAAAAATGCTTTGGGGAAAATTGAGCCCTTAGTCTGTAAAGAGTCAATTATCATTTGTACAAATGACTTCTAACTGGTCTGGAGGTAATATTAGCCAACTGCAATGTACAATGACATTTGGGTATAAACAGATCAGGGATCCCTCCAGACTACTTCAAGTAGTTCTATGGTCAGGGTTGGCAGAACTTGGTCAAAACTGCAGTTGACCTTGAGGAATCAGTAGGGAGGAATAAGGGAGAGATGGTAGTTATCCATTCCAAAGAGTGGAGGGGATTTTAACTGGCGGTGGATTTCTGCAGGTTTCAATTAGATTCTCGTCCTCCCACATGAAATTGCTCAGGATAAAAAAAAATCAAAGTGCAGAAAATATAAGATCACAATCTTACTAACATCCTTGGATATGGAAGTTGTGTCAGAGGGTTAGATAATTGCGAGCATAACGGCTTCGATATTAACCCCCCCATGATGGGCAGGAGGAGATGGGAGGGTGTTAAACCTTAAAATACGGGGAAGGCATCTCCAACCCACCACACTGCCATTTTTACAGTGACGGATTGCATGCTGTACTAATGTCCCATCTTGGAGAGGCATTAACATACTTAATTCAGGCTCCCACAGTGAAATTGGGAGCCTGATTTAAATTTAACAGGACTTGGGAGACCTGGCAGTGAAATGGAGATGGGAGCTGCCGGCTCCAGAGGTAAATGCTTTTGATAACACTCCTTCTGGGCCAGGAGGAGGAGGGATGCTCCCCACCCCGGACCCTCAAGGAAGCCTTCGGCCTCCGTTCAGGCAATCGCAGTCTCTCTTGCCCATGTCACCATCAGCGACCTCCCCCCAAAGCCCCAATCTTCAGCCTGCCCAGTGATCTGATTACCAGGGACCGACCGTTCCTAGAATCCTGGATGTGGCCTCCTGCCCATGATTTTCCTGCCAAAATGCCAGCCAAGGGAAAAATTATAATGTGGTCCAGCCATTAGATTTGACCGGACCTCCGAGTCCCTGGATTTGCCGGGTTTCCTCCACACTACCCTGCACCATCTCCACCTCCCCATAAAAATCAGGTCAATACCATGCTTTAAAGAACAGGTAAATATAGACCAGTCAGTCTTACATCGACAGTGGGCAAATCTCTAGAGGTTGTAATACAGGATAAAATTAATACTCACTTTGAAAGATATGTGTTAATTAAGGAAGTTAGCGTGGGTTTCTAAAAGTTAAGTCATGTCTGACAAATTTAATTGAGTTCTTTGAGAGAAATAACACAATGTCCGTGAAATTTTCCCCATTTGTGCTGGCTGATAAGGTCAGTTTGGATGAAAAATTGGCAGCCGCCTCGATTCTGCCCACTTCCGGAGCGGAACACGGTGGCCGTCATTTTGGGTAGGATGGCAGTGCCACCGTTGCCTCGACTTGCTCCAGATATGGAAATTAGTCAAATCATGACATCAATCAGCGTGTGACTCTGAATTGATGTACGACCTGCTATTTGGATGGAGCAGAGGCAGCAAAGGTGACAAACTGTTCACAGAGGGAGGAGGAGAAGGAGGAAAAGGAGGAAGAGGAAGAAACAGAAGAGGAGGAAGCAAAAGGAGGGAGGCAACCCAGACAGCCCCTTTGTGGCCGGGATATCCGGGGCTGAATTATCTGCCTAGGTACCAGTGACCACACCCCTAATTACCCTTTCAACAATTGTCCCACATCTTACTGATCATCACAGTGTTCTCTTGGCCACAATATTGAAATAAAAGCCACCACAAAGCAAAATTTCCAATCCAATTTTATATATCTGTCCATCCAATATGGCATCATTAAATCAACTCATCACCCTTATGCATTCCCTTAGTGACTGTCTTGCGTGTGCCTTTGCCTATTCTTGTGATGTCAGTGTGCTATCCCAGTGGCTACAGCATGGCTGGTGGAAGGCTGCTGACTTTGTGGGGGACACTGCAAATGGCCTTGCTGGTCGATCTTGAGGAGCTGGTGGCTGGGAGAGTCGAATCAAGTGACGGTGTTTCTTCTTCTTCTTCTTCAATCCCCCCTGCCTCTTCTTGGTCAACCACTGGCTGGGCAGGCTTCATTTCTTGACTGTGTGAAATGAGGAAGACACAAGGGTGGAATTATGGTGAGGGGAAGGCGAGGAAAGCACAAGGTGCATGCGAGAAGGAGAATAATGTGTGAGGATACCGACACCAAGAATGGCCAGCACCGTCGCCTTGAAGGGGATGAGATGAAGCTAGAAACGGGATGTGGGTCTCATGTTTGGTACAGATTGTTGGTAGGTGAGCGATTCTCGGGGGGTGATGGGTGCGGGTTTATGCATTCAGCAGTGTGTGAGGCTCGTGGTGAAGTTGGCAGGAGACTGCTTTTGAAGATGTATTCACTAATCTTGACCACTGGTCTGAGGTTCTGAAGTTGCTTTGGGCACTGGAACTAGGTTATGGGGGTGACACTGCTGGCAATGATGGCCTCGGTGATGTGATCGCACATCCTTTTTTCTGGAGGGCCTCCTGGCCCCTGTGGGTAGAGGACCTCTCTTGCAGTGCTAACTTCCAGCAAAAAGATGGAGCGCTGCATGTGAGACCCTGGGTGTCCCTTCCCTAGCTTGCTGAGCCACTTTCATTTTTGTAGGTGTAGAAGGCAATTCAGCTTTAAGAGCTGAAGACTCACATTTGGGAATTTTTTTTCATGTTTTGTTTTTCCTGAAGGTAGGGCGAAACACTGCCTATTTTAAAATTAATTTAAATTATTTTCATTTTAGAAGGCAGTCCCCCTTGAAGGGACCAACATTGCCTTGTCTTAAGAGAAGGCTTGCTGTAATCACGCTACAGCCATGCTACATTGGTCCTCCTGCCAGGACAAATGCCACGAAAATGCACGGTAAGTTTAGTGCTGGGCTAAGGTTAATTAGTAACCAGGGCCAATCTACTGGTCCTGCTGGCACCATCAGTGGTCGTTAACTCCGGCCCATGGTGGCACCAGTAGGTTTTGAAGCAATTTCCAATTTCTAGGCCCTTGATTCGAAATAGTTTGTGAACTGGACTCCTTTCTAACATAAACTTAAATTAATCTCTACAGTCACAAGATAAAATGGCCTCACTATTGCATCTGTCCTTGTCCCAGAAAGGTAGGTAGAAGATTATTTGAATTGAAAGCTGTAATCTATTTGCTTCATTGGTTCTTGCCTAAGAATTCATAGCAACACATTGCTTTAAAGAACTAGTTGGTTTATTAACAAAGGCTTAATAATCAAACTACACATTACCAGTTCATCCACGAGGCTCAAGACTGCATATCGCATTGTGGATGACCTAGACCCAACTGACTGGGGATTTTTGAGTCTTGGGAACATCACATGACTGGCTAAGTTACTCCACACTATTTTGGTAAGAACATAAAATCAAGTACCCCCTTTTGGCAAGGGCACTAGAACCCACAAATTAACAATTTAAACATTAACGAAACTTAAATAAATTAAAATTTGGTTGCTGGAAGTGATAATGCACTCCAGTCCCTCCGGCGCCATCTCTCACGGAAGGCCACAACTATTTTAGTTGTGCACTTTAATCAAGTGTCCCCTGGTTAAAGGGGGAGCACACTCCAAACACTTTCAAACAAGTGCCCCTTGTTTTTTTTTTGAGGGCATTAAAAACACAAATTATACAAGTGTTCCCGGACTAAAAGGGGAGGGGGGGGACACTAAAACCGACAAACATAGACAAATTAAACTTTGGACATGGTTCAAATTAAAATTTGGTTGCCGGGGGTGATGATGCACTCCAGTCCCTCCAGCGCCCACCTCGCACGGAAGGCCGCAAGCCTACCGGTCGACACCGCCTGCTCCATCTCCAGGGACACCCTGGCTCGGATGTAACCGCGGAAGGGAGGCAGGCAGTCGGGCTGAGCGACCGCCCGCTGCCAGGACTGGCTGATGGCCCCCTTGGCCAGGAGCAGTCCTACAAGGGGGCCTATGGAAGGCTTCAACTATTTTTAGCTCTCTCAGTAATCAAGTGCCCCCCTGATTAAAGGGGGGTGCGGCACAGTCCAAAAACTTTTCAAGTGCCCATTTTTTTTTTGAGGGCACTAAAAAACACAAATTCTACAAGTGCCCCCTGGCTAAAAGGGAGGCGTGGGGCACTAAAACTGACAACTTAAACAAATTAAACATTTGACGTGGTTCAAATTAAGATTTGGTGAGAAACATAGAAACATAGAAACATAGAAACTAGGTGCAGGAGTAGGCCATTCGGCCCTTCTAGCCTGCACCGCCATTCAATGAGTTCATGGCTGAACATGCAACTTCAGTACCCCATTCCTGCTTTCTCACCATACCCCTTGATCCCCCGAGTAGTAAGGACTTCATCTAACTCCTTTTTGAATATATTTAGTGAATTAGCCTCAACAACTTTCTGTGGTAGAGAATTCCACAGGTTCACCACTCTCTGGGTGAAGAAATTCCTCCTCATCTTGGTCCTAAATGGCTTACCCCTTATCCTTAGACTGTGTCCCCTGGTTCTGGACTTCCCCAACATTGGGAACATTCTTCCTGCATCTAACCTGTCTAACCCCGTCAGAATTTTAAACGTTTCTATGAGGTCCCCTCTCATTCTTCTGAACTCCAGTGAATACAAGCCCAGTTGATCCAGTCTTTCTTGATAGGTCAGTCCCGCCATCCCGGGAATCAGTCTGGTGAACCTTCGCTGCACTCCCTCAATAGCAAGAATGTCCTTCCTCAGGTTAGGAGACCAAAACTGTACACAATACTCCAGGTGTGGCCTCACCAAGGCCCTGTACAATTGTAGCAACACCTCCCTGCCCCTGTACTCAAATCCCCTCGCTATGAAGGCCAACATGCCATTTGCTTTCTTAACCGCCTGCTGTACCTGCATGCCAACCTTCAATGACTGATGTACCATGACACCCAGGTCTCTTTGCACCTCCCCTTTTCCTAATCTGTCACCATTCAGATAATAGTCTGTCTCTCTGTTTTTACCACCAAAGTGGATAACCTCACATTTATCCACATTATACTTCATCTGCCATGCATTTGCCCACTCACCTAACCTATCCAAGTCACTCTGCAGCCTCATAGTATCCTCCTCGCAGCTCACACTGCCACCCAACTTAGTGTCATCCGCAAATTTGGAGATACTACATTTAATCCCCTCGTCTAAATCATTAATGTACAGTGTAAACAGCTGGAGCCCCAGCACAGAACCTTGCGGTACCCCACTAGTCACTGCAACCAGTTCTCAATCCATGTCAGCACACAACCCCCAATCACATGTGCTTTAACTTTGCACATTAATCTCTTGTGTGGGACCTTGTCGAAAGCCTTCTGAAAGTCCAAATACACCACATCAACTGGTTCTCCCTTGTCCACTCTACTGGAAACATCCTCAATAAATTCCAGAAGATTTGTCAAGCATGATTTCCCTTTCACAAATCCATGCTGACTTGGACCTATCATATTACCTCTTTCCAAATGTACTGCTATGACATCCTTAATAACTGATTCCATCATTTTACCCACTACCGATGTCAGGCTGACCGGTCTATAATTCCCTGTTTTCTCTCTCCCTCCTTTTTTAAAAAGTGGGGTTACATTGGCTACCCTCCACTCCATAGGAACTGATCCAGAGTCAATGGAATGTTGGAAAATGACTGTCAATGCATCCATTATTTCCAAGGCCACCTCCTTAAGTACTCTGGGATGCAGTCCATCAGGCCCTGGGGATTTATCGGCCTTCAATCCCATCAATTTCCCCAACACAATTTCCCGACTAATAAGGATTTCCCTCAGTTCCTCCTCCTTACTAGACCCTCTGACCCCTTTTATATCCGGAAGGTTGTTTGTGTCCACCTCAGTGAATACCGAACCAAAGTACTTGTTCAATTGGTCCGCCATTTCTTTGTTCCCCGTTATGACTTCCCCTGATTCTGACTGCAGGGGACCTACGTTTGTCTTTACTAACCTTTTTCTCTTTACATATCTATAGAAACTTTTGCAATCCGTCTTAATGTTCCCTGCAAGCTTCTTCTCGTACTCCATTGGTTGCCGGGGGTGATGCTGCACTCCAGTCCCTCCGGTGCCTACGTCTCGCGTAGGGACACCCTGGCTCAGATGTAACCGCGGAAGAGAGGCAGGCAGTCGGGCTGAACGATCCCCTCGGCCACCCGCCGCCTGGACCGGCTGATGGCACCCTTGGCCAAGCCCAGGAGCAGTCCTACAAGGACGCCTACGGAAGGCTACAACTACTTTGTTGTAATATTTTAATCACGTGCCCCCTGATTAAAGGGGGGGCCCACTCCAAAAACTTTTCATCTGCCCCCTTGTTTTTTTTGTTTTTTAGGAGGTTTTTTTTGAGGGCACTAAAACACAAATTATACAAGTGATCCCTGGCTAAAAGAGGGGGGCACTAAAGCCGGCAAACTAAACAAAATAATCTTTAGACACTCATGGTTCAAATTAAAATTTGGTTGCCGGGGGTGATGATGCACCCCAGCCCCTCCGGTGCCTACGTCTCGCGGAAGGCTACTAGCGTACCGGTGGACACCGTGTGCTCCATCTCCAGGGACACCCTGGCTCGGATGTAACTGCTGAAGGGAGGCAGGCAGTTGTGCTAAACGACCCCCTCGCCCACTGCCTGGACTGGCTGATGGCCCCCTTGGTCATGCTCAGGAACAGTCCTTCGTGGAGGCCTACGGAAGGCTACAACTATTTTGTTGTAATCTGTGTTGTAATCTGTTAAAACATAAATCATTAAATTCAAATGTCCCCTGATTAAAGGAGCACTAAAACAGAAACTTTCAAACAAGTGCCCCCTTGTTTATCATTTTTTTTTTGAAGGCACCAACACACAAATTATACAAGTGCCCCCTTGCTAAAAGAGGGGGGGCGCTAAAAATGACACAATAAACAAATTAAATTTTGGACATTGACACAATTCAAATCAAAATTTGGTTGCCGGGGGTAATGATGCACTCTAATCCCTCCGGCGCCCACCTCTCGCGGAAGACCACGAGCTCCATCTCCAGGGACACCCTGGCTCGGATGTAACCGCGGAAGAGAGGCAGGCAGTCGGGCTGAACGACCCCCTCGACCGCCCGCTGTCTGGACCGCTGATGGCCCCCTTGGCCATGCCCAAGAGCAGTCCTACGAGGAGGCCTTCCGACCTGCCCGCTCCCCTCTGCACAGGGTGCCCAAAGATCAGGAGTGTGGGACTGAAGTGCAGCCAGAATTTGAGGAGCAGCCCCTTCAAATAATGGAACAGGGGCTGCAACCTCGCACATTCAATAAAAAAACGAGGAACACGGACTCCTCTAGACTGCAGAAATACAACAGCTCTACAACTATTTTAAGTTGTAACTTAAATCAAGTGCCCTTTGATTAAAGGGGGAGGCACACTCCAAAAAATTTTTTTTCTTTGTTTTTTTTTGTTAGGGTACTAAAACACAAATTATACAAGTGCCCACCGGCTAAAAGGATGGGGGGCACTAAAACTGACAAATTAAGTTTTAGACATTAAAATTAAATTAAAATTTTGTTGCCGGGGGTGATGATGCACTCCAGTCCCTCCGGCGCCCACTTCTCACAGAAGGCTGCGAGTGTACCGGTGGACAACTCGTGCTCCATCTCCAAGGACACCCTGGCTCAGATGTAACCGCGGAAGAGAGGTAGGCAGTCGGGCTGAACGACCCCCTCGACCGCCTGCTGCTTGGACCGGCTGATGGCCCCCTTGGCCGTGCCCAGGAGCAGTCCTACGAGGAGGCCTGCCGACCTGCCCACTCTCCTCCGCATAGGGTGCCCAAAGATCAGGAATGTGGGACTGAAGTGAAACCAGAATTTGAGGAACAGCCCCTTCAAATATAGAAAGAGGGGCTGCAACCTCACACATTTAATAAAAACGTGGAACACGGACTCCTCCAGAAATACAACAACTCTGCAACTATTTTAAGTTGCAACGTAAATCAAGTGCCCTTTGATCAAAGGGGGAGGCATACTCGACAAACTTTTCAAGTGCCCCCTTGTTTTTTTTTTTTTTTTTTTTAAGGCACTAAAATACAAATTATACAAGTGGCCCCTGGCTAAAAGGGGGGAGGGGGCGGGAGGGGGGGGGCACTGAAACCGACAATTTAAACAAATTAAGTTTTATACGTTAAAATCAAATTAAAATTTGGTTGCCAGGGGTGATGATGCACTCCAGTCCCACGTGTTTGCGGCAGATTTGTCCATTGGTACGTTTAACTACCAAAACCCTATTCCCCTCTTTGGCAATCAAAGTGCCTGCAAGCCATTTGGGCCCTGCAGCGTAATTAAGGACAAAAACAGGGTCATTGACATCAGTACATGGCGCCCTCGCATTCCTGTCATGGTAGTCACATTGTGACTGACGGCTGCTCTCAACAATTTCTTTCATAGTAGGGTGTATAAGGGATAACTTGGTTTTGAGCGACTTTTTGATTAGCAGCTCTGCAATTGGAAGCCTGTGAGCGAGTGCGGTCGGGATCTATTGGCCAACAGGAGGCATGATAAGCGGCTTTGGAGGGAACCCCCTTGGATTTGAGCATCCCCTGTTTGATTATCTGCACTGCTCGTTCCGCCTGGCCGTTTGAGGCCGGCTTGAACGGTGCCGTTCTGACATGGTTGATTCCATTGCCTGCCATGAAATCCTGGAATTCAGTGCTTGTGAAGCACGGTCTATTGTCGCCGACCAAGGTGTCCGGTAGAACATGAGCGGCGAATGTTCATCAGAGAACTCCACAATGAGCACCCGGGCATTGTCATGATGAAGGCAATTGCCAGGTCAAATGTTTGGTGGCCAGGGATAGACGCAGATCTGGAACTTTGTGTTCGCAGGTGCAACACGTGTGCCCAGCTGGGCAATGTGCCCAGGGAAGGCCCCTTTAGCCCCTGGCCATGGCCCGCCAAGCCTTGGTCACCATGAAAGTGCCAATGCCGGGTTGAAATAATGAGTTAAATTTGTCCAGGATCTGTGCGCGTAATACTCGCTCCACAGAGGAAATTGCATTGACATCGCCCCATTTCCAGTTCATGACAGCAAGCCAACTCTTCCCCAGTAGTGCGGGACCATCCCCCTGGACAACCCAGAGTGGCAACCTGTTCTCCGAATCTTTGTGGGTCACGACTACCATGGCGCTGCCTCGCACCAGAATGATCTCCTTTGTGTATGTCCGTAGCTGTGCGTCAATTGGCGATAATTTTGGCCTCCTGGCCTTGGACGCCCACAACTTTTCGAACTGTTTGATACCCATCAGGGACCGACTGGCCCCCGTGTCTAACTCCATTGATACTGGGATGCCATTGAGGAGCACTTTCATCATTATCGGTGGCGTCCTGGTGTATGAATTGTATACGTGCTCCACATAAACTCGCTGAACTTCAGCTTCCAGCGATTTCCCCCAGCGTTCGTTTCTGCAATTTCTGCAGGTATTTTGCTCATCTCTGCAAACTCCGGCTGAGTCTGTGCCTCCACGCCTCCAACATGAGCTGCTGTTGGAAACAAAGGTCCCTTGCCAGTCGATCGTCCCTGCCTGCCCCTGTGATTGTCCTTGAGTGCGCTATTAACAGGTATTGATGGCCCCATTACTGGCCGCATTGTCCCTTGCAATTGCGTGAATCGCCGTTCAGCTTGCCATTGTCTCTGTCTAACTCCCCCTCTGGGTTCGACTATATGTTGGGGCATGCCCGATTGCCCTTGTCTGCCTGGAGAACTGTGTGCTGCTTTAACAATGTTGAATCTCTGTCCCAACCATTCCTTAACACAGTACCTCTCGTCTGTTCTGCTAGAGGCCATGCTCACGTGGTTTAAATCCCAGTTTCTCGTCGCCATTGATACGTCCTGACTATACAGTATAAATGCACACGAGGCCCATGCTTGAGAGAAGGTCAGTCTGTGACCTGTCCTTTATTCCTTAGCACTCAAGTAATGGAAGTGGGTGGAGCTTCCCCGTTTATATCTGAAGGTCCAGATTAGGAGTATTTCCCAAAAGGTTCACCACCTAGTGGTCATTGTTCTCACAGTGTACAACTTAGGTCAGATTATACATGGGTTACAATGCTGGTTGAATACATGACATCACCTCCCCCCACAAAGTCTTATTGGGATCACAGGTTGAGTCTCTCTGGTGGTTTATGCTCTCTTGTAGAGTGCCTGAGTTGGGGCTCCGGTTGTTGGGCACTGGCCTGAGTGTCTGCTGTTTGCAGTGCCTCAGGCCTATCCGGACTGCCCACAGTGACTCGGCTCTCCTCCACTTGACATGTTGGGCTCTCCTCCACTCCTCCATGACAGCGAACATTGCCCGTAGACTTTCTACCGTGGCAGAGGATGTGCTTGAATTTAAAATGGCACTCTCAATCCATTTGGAGTAGGCGTCTACTATAATCAAAAACATTTTTCCCATGAAAGGACCTGCGTAGTCCACATGGATGCGGGCCAGGACCAGGGGCTAAGGGAGGCTTCCCTGGGTGCGTTGCCCAGCTGAGCACACGTGTTGCACCTGCGAACACAAAGTTCCAGGTCTGCATCTATCCTGGCCATCAAACGTGTGACCTGGCAATTGCCTTCATCATGACAATGCCCGGGTGCTCATTATGAAGTTCTCTGATAAACACCTCTCTGCCCATCTGGGGCATGACTACTCGGTTTCACCACAGTCAGCAATCGGCCTGAATCGAGAGTTCATCCTTGCGCCTATGAAACGGTTTAAATTCCTCAGGGCATGCCCCGTACGTGGCTGCCCAGTCCCCATTCAGGACACATTTTTTAACTAAAGACAGTAGCGGGTCTTTATTTGTCCAGACTTTAATCTGACGGGCTGTCACAGGTGAGCCTTCGCTTTCGAAAGCATCAACAGCCATGACTATCTCAGCATCATGCTCAGTTGCCCCATCAGTGGTGGCTAGTGGGAGCCTGCTGAGTGCATCGGTACAGTTTTCAGTGCCCGGTCTGTGCCGAATAGTATAGCCATAGGCAGCTAACATAAGTGCCCACCTCTGTATGCGGGCCGATGCATTTGCATTTATGGCCTTGTTGTCAGCCAAAAGGGACGTGAGGGGTTTGTGATCTGTCTCCAGCTCAAATTTCCTGCCAAACAGGTACTGGTGCATTTTTTTTACTGCATATACACATGCTAACATTTCCTTTTCTCCCATCCCGTAGCCCCTTTCTGCCTGGGATAGACTTCTGGAGGCATAAGCTACTGGCTGTAACTGACCACTGGCATTAACATGCTGCAACACACACCCAATCCTATAGGACGACGCAACGCACGTTAACACAAGTTTCTTACACGGGTCATATAAGGTTAACAGTTTGTTGGAGTCCAACAAATTGCGTGCTCTATCAAAAGCCCTTTCCTGGCTGTCCCCCCAGACCCAATCACAACCTTTGCGTAGGAGCACGTGTAGCGGCTCTAGCAGCGTGCTCAATTTGGCAAGAAAGTTACCAAAATAGTTCAGGAGCCTCAGGAACGAACGCAGCTCAGTCGTGTTACGGGGTCTGGGTGTTCTTTGGATCACTTCTGTTTCGGACGCAGTAGGTCTGATCCCGTCTGCTGCTACCCTCCTCCCCAGGAATTCTACCTCTGGAGCTAAGAAGACGCACTTCGCCTTTTTCAGTCGCAGCCCTACCCGGTCCAGTCTGCGTAGCACCTCCTCCAGGTTGTGGAGGTGTTCTTCAATATCGCGACCCGTGATGAGGATGTCGTCTTGAAAAATCACCGTCCTTGGAATCGACTTGAGGAGGCTTTCCATAGTTCGCTGAAAGATCGTGGTGGCCGAGCGAATCCCGAACGGACATCTGTTATACTCAAACAACCGCTTGTGTGTCGTGATGGTGGTCAGCTTCTTCGACTCACTCGCCAGCTCCTGGGTCATGTAAGTTGAGGTCAGGTCCAATTTTGAAAAAAGTTTGCCACCGGATAGCGTCGCAAAGAAGTCTTCCGCTCTCGGTAGTGGGTACTGGTCTTGGTGTGACACCTGATTGATGGTGGCCTTGTAATCACCACATATCCTGACCGACCCATCCGCCTTGAGCACCGGCATGATTGGGCTAGCCAAGTTACTGAATTCGACTGGCGAGATGATGCGTTCCCTCAGCAGACGGTCCAATTCGCATTCTATCTTTTCCCGCATCACGTATAGCACCGCTCTGGCCTTGTGGTGTACTGGACTGGCATCCGGGTTTATGTAAATCACTACCTTGGCCCCCATGAAAGTGTTGATGCCGGGTTGAAATAATGAATCAAATTTATCCAGGACCTGTGAGCTTGATACTCGCTCCACAGAAGAAATTGCATTGACATCGCTCCATTTCCAGTTCATGACAGCAAGCCAACTCCTCCCCAGTAGTGCAGGACCGTCCCCCGGGACAATCCAGAGTAGCAAACTTCTCCGAATCTTTGTAGAACATGCCTAGCACCGGAATTATCTCCTTTGTATATGACCGTAGCTGTGTGTTAATCGGCAATAATTTTGGCCTCCTGTCCTTGGACATCCACAACCTTTCAAACTGTTTGATACTCATCAGGGACTGGCTGGCCCCCGTGTCTAGCTCCATTAATACTGGGATGCCACTGAGGAGCACTTTAATCATTATCGGTGGCGTCCTGGTATATGAACTATATATGTGCTCCACATGAACTCGCTGAACTTCAGCTTCCAGCGATTTCCCCCAGTATTCATTTGGCCTCGTAGAGCTTACATCAGGCCCATCCTCCTCGTACATCAACCTGGCTGCAGGCTTCCTGCGCATACACGCCAAGTGACCGCTCGCTGACGTTGCAGTTTCTGCAGGTATATTGCTGATACCTGCAAGCTCTGGCTGGGTGTTTGCCTCCACACCTCCAGCATGAGCTGGAGGCGACGTTGTTGGAAACAAAAGGTCCATTACCCATCGATCATCTCTGTAACTGTCCTTAAGCGCACCATGAACAGGTGTTGATGGCCCCATTACTGGCCACATTGTTCATTGCGATGGCATGAATCGGCATTCAGCTCGCCATTGTCTCTGTTCAATTCCCGCTTTGAGTTCGACTACATGCTGGGGCATGTCCGATTGCTCTTGTTGCCGAGAGAACTGTGTGCCACGTTAACAATGTTGACTCCCTTGTCGTTTGCTGAAATTGAGCCAAAATTTTTGTCATACATCATTTTGGTCTCCTCCTCCCCTGAGATAAATGTCTGGGCTATCAGAGCCGCCGCTTCCAAGATCAAGTCTTTGGTCTCAATCAGTTTCCTGAAAACCCCAGCATGCCCGATGCCCTCAATAAAAAAGTCTCACAGTTCTTAGTTTAATGCGAACTGGAGTTAAGACTGGCCTTGAAGCCTTGTTGCCCACAATCTTTCGAAAGTCTTTTGCCCATGATGGACTGGCTCGCGCCCGTGTCCAACTCCATTGACACCGGGAGTCCATTTAGTTCAACATTCAACATTATCGGGGGACAATTCGTGGTGAATGTGTGCACCCCATTTACCTCTGCCTCCTCGATCTGAGGCTCTAGTTCATCGTGAACCTCCGTGGATCTGTCCTCCTCTGCAACATGATGGTTTGCAGGTTTAATAGGATTTGCAGCTCACTTGCACATTCGTTGGAGGTGTCCCATTGTTCCACAGCCCTTGCAAACGTACCCTTTGAATCGGCATGAATGGAAACGATGATCACCCCCGCAGCGCCAACAAGGTGTTAATGGCCTTGCATTCATCACCCTTGATGGTGGATTCTGAGACATCTGCGGTCGTGTAGCTGCAGGTATGTGTGACCTGCCTTGTACGTTACGATTCGAAAACAACATCACTTTGTTCACAGTACTTGTAGCAGCAATTGTTTGCTGAGAGATTTGCTTCGTATTGTTACTGGTGGCAATGAACGCCTGGGCTATTGCTATGGCCGTACTCAAGGTTGGGGTCTCTATAGTCAAAAGTTTGCGAAGTATGGTTTCGTGGCTAATGCCAAGTACGAAGAAGTCCCTGAGCATGTGTTCCAAATGTCCTTCAAATTCGCAATGTCCTGCAAGGTGTCTTAGCTCGGCGACATAACTCACCACTTCCTGGCCTCCAGACCTTTTGTAGATCTAGAACCGATATCTTGCCATCAAAACACTTTCCTTCGGATTCAAATGCTCTCGGACCAGTGTGCACAAATCGTCGTACGATTTCTCTTTGGGTTTTGCTGGAGTGAGCAGATTCTTCATGAGGCCATACGTTGGTGCCCCACAGACGGTGAGGAGGATCGCCCTTCATTTGGCAATGTTCTCTTTCCCATTTAGCTCGTTGGCTACGAAGTATTGGTCGAGTCGCTCCACAAAAGTTTCCCAATCATCTCCCTCCAAGAATTTCTCCAGGATGCCCACTGTCCTCTGCATCTTTGGGTTCGCTATCTGTATCTCGTCGCCAGTTGTTATGTATGGAGAAAGAGTCAGACTGAAAACTGTGACCTCAAACTAAATGGTGACCTTAGTCTTTTATTGCAGGTCTCCAGAGTGCCTCTCCAACCAGTGAGGCCTCCTTAAATACCTGTGCTCCCAAGGGATTATGGGATCCCTTGGGACTCTGGGGAATGAGCCCTCTGGTGGCTGTGCAGAGTAAATACAAGTTTACATAAATAACAGTTACATATAACAACATTGGAGACAAACAATAATAGATGTACTTATAATTGCTTCTCTCAAAACAATCAGACCATCTGAAAAGTCTAAAAAGCAAAGTGCTGCAGATTCTGGAAATCAGAAGAATGCTGGTAATACTCAGCAGGTCAGGAAGTTGAGCTTTAACTTTTACTCTCCATAAAGATGAGCTCATCCAAAACTCTCCTAACCAAAAGTTATACCGCACCAAGTTCCGGCCACCCATCACCCCTGTGCTCGCTGACCTACCTTGGCTCCTGGTCCATTACCACCTCAGACTTAAGATTTCCATCCTTGTGTTCAAATCTATCCATGTCTTTCCCCTACTACCTCTACAACATCCCTCACCCCAACATCCCTCCTAGAACTCTGCATCTCTCTAATCCTGGCCTCTTACACATCACTCACTCCGTTCACCCCATCATTGGCCTCTCTCTATCTATCTAACCTCCTCCAGCCCTACAACACTCCAAGATCCCTGCACTCCTCCAATTCTGATCTCCTGATCATCCCCGATTTTAATCGCTCCATCATTGGTGACCATGCCTTTTGCTACCTATGTCCTCAGCTCTGGAATTTTCTCCCTAAACCTCTCTACCTCTCTTTACTCCTTTAAAATCAAACTCTTTGACCAAACTTTTGGTCATCTGTCCTAATCTCTCATTACGTGGTTCGGCATCAAATTTTGTTTGATAACATTCCTGTGAACCGTTTTGGGATGTTTTCCTATGTTAAAGATGCTACATAAATGCAAATTGTTGTTGGCTGTCATGCCTTCAGCTGTCTGGGCCCTAGACTATTGAATTCTCACTCTAAACCTTTCTGACTCTCCATCTCTATATCCTCCTTTAAGACCCTCCATAAAACCTACCTCTTTAACTACGCTTTGACCAATGTCGACACCTGTCCTAATATCTCCCTCTTTAGTTTGGTGTCAATTTTTATCTGTTTTCATATGTTAGAGGTGCTATTTAAATGCAAGTTGTTGTTGTAAAAGTTGGTGTGCAACCAACAATAGTAGAAACTAATGTCTGAGTGATTGGTTCTGACAGCCTCCGATCTCCTCCTTGAGCTGATCTGATTGTTTCTGACAATCTCTAATCTCACCCTCCAACCAATTTAATTGGTACCGACAACCTCCAGTCCCCTCCTTCAATTGATTGGATTGGTACTAAAAGCCTTAAATCTCACCCTGCAACTAATCTGATTGGTTCTGACAGGTTTCAGTATCATCTTCCAATTGATCTGATAGGTTAATATTGACAACCTCCAATCCTAATGGAAAACATTGATTTTTTTTTGTTGTGAAATGCTAACAAGCTAACATATGGGTTGAAATACCGATTTTTACTTTCAAATACTGATTGTTGCCGTGTAGACTGATGCCAGAGAATTATTCCAGCACCAGTGATCCCCCTCCCTCTGGAAGAAACTAGTCACTGAAAAACTGATAGCTTTTGTAGCCATAGATAGAGCAATGTGTGTTATAGAGCGAGCATGTGGCATACATCTCTCAATGACTCACTGGAGAGCCTGAATAGCTTTACACATTTGAGACTTGTAGACACTTTCCCTCAAATATAGTCTGGTTACATTCATCCTCATTTTTAATCTTGCTGTTCTTTTACACTTTTTCTGCATTTATGTAAATGAATACTGCCAAAAGGAATGAAAAAGCTATATTCTAAGTTGCCCAGTACTGTGGTGTTAATTTAAGGCCCGTCTGAAAATAATTTATATATAAGTGTCAATTTTAACCTGGAGCGAGTTTTGGGCAGGTGATGCGGGGCGAGGTTGATTCGCACTTCCTGACCTAACTTTCAGGCCTGAGGTATTTTAACTCCCGAGTCTCATTTAAATGCAATTGGTTCCCTTCCCATCTGTTTCAGGCAGGAAGAGGGCACAGAACAGCTGCCAGTTTCTGTTCTGCCTCTATCATAAGGTCATATATGGGAATGGTCATAGTTAACCCCATGGTTAAAACATTCCTTCCAGATGCTGCCTGACCTGCTGTGTATTTCCAGCATTTCCTGTTTATGTTTCAGATTTCAGAGAGCTGGCATGGGCTCGACAGGCCGAATGGCCTCCTTCTGTGCTGTATCATTCTCCGAAACGTACAAGAGCCTGGGCCTTACATCAAACATCCATTAGACAAAGGTTCTCTACATACATGCCCCCGCCACACAGCAATGCCGTTCCCCGCCCCCCCCCCGATTATCATGATAAATGATGAGACCTTGGACAATGTGGACCATGTTCCATACCTTGGGAGCCTACTGTCAGCAAGGACAGACATCGATGACGAAGCCCAACACCGTCTTCAGTGTGCCTGTGCAGCCTTCAGTCGCCTGAGGAAAAGAGTGCTCGAAGACCAGGATCTCTAACCCGGCACCAAGCTCATGGTCTACAGAGCAGTAGTGATACCCGCCCTCCTATATGCTTCAGAGATATGGACTATGTACATACAGTAGGCACCTCAAAGCGCTGGTGAAGTACCACCAATACTGCCTCCACAAAATCCTGCAAATCCATTGGCAGGATAGGCAAACCAACATCAGTGTGCTCTCTCAGGCCAACATCCCCAGCATCAAAGCATTGACCATGCTCGATCAGCTCCGATGGATGGGCCACATTGCCTGCATGCCCCATACTAGACTCCCAAACAAGCACTCTACTCGGAGCTCTGTCATGGCAAGCTAGTCCCAGGTGGACAGAGAAAATGCTTCATGGACACCTTCAAAGCCTCCTTGAAAAGAATTAGCATCCCCACTGTCTCTTGGGAATCCCTGGCCCAAGACCGCTCAAAGTGGAGGAGAATCATCCAAGAAGGCGCCGAACACTTCGAGTCTCTTTGTCGGGAGCACAAAGAAGCCAAGCACAAACGGCGGAAGGAGCGTACAACTATAACATAGAGCTCCCCTTTGGACTACTGTGGTAATGTAACTGCGATGTAAATAAAATAAAGGGTCAAGTTCTTGTAGAGCCATCTTGTGTATGTGTGTGTTTGTGATGTCATAAAGAATATGTCACATTGGTAATGAAGATAGGATAACCTAGCTGAAATTTTTGATGGTGGATCATCCAGCCAAACAACAGAGAGACTTTGAGAGGTTCATTGTTTTGCAGCACAGCTAAAAACTCAAGTTAAATTTCAAGCACACTGTTGACATTACCAGAGTCCAGATGGCCATGCCTAATGGGAATAATAGGGCACTTGGTGAGTTCCATTGTGACCAAGAGACTTTTGGAGCATATGTGGAGCGGCTAGAAATGTTTCTCATCGCAAATAGTATCGTCGAACTCCCCGATGTTGAAAACAGTAAACGGATGTTCCTGGAAAGGAAACAGGCTATTTTATTGACTGAAGCAGGTCTCGAGGTGTATGAAACTCTGAAAAATTTGCTTGTCCCTACAAGCCAGAGGATACACCACTGACGGAGATTCTAAACAAGTTAGAGCAGCTTTACAGTCCTGAAACCCGGAAATTGCTGAAAGTTGGAATACAAAATCAATTAACTGACCAGAGTATCAGTGAGTACATTCTAGCTTTAAAAAAGTTATCCATTCACTGTCATTTCAGAAACTTTCAGGACTGAGCATTGTGTGACCACTTTGTTTGTGGGATGAAAAATGAAGCAATCAGAAGAAAATCATTGACAACTTCTAACTTGACTTTTGAGTTAGCTTGTCGATGAATATGGCTGACCAATAGTCCCAAGAATTTCGCGCTATTTCCAGTCGGCAGCCAACCGAGGTGAATCGCCTGCAGGTTAAAAGTAAAAGGCAGTTGGGCCCCAAGGCCTCAGCAACTGGCCAAGGTAACAGCACATTAAAGTTATGCTATTGGTGCCTGAGAGATCACATTGCTCAAAGTTGTCCATATGTGAAGGCAGAGTGTTTCTATTGCAAGAAAACTGGGCATCTTGCGAAGGCATGTCGACTGAAGCAATCAGAAGACTAAACCGATGTTCAATGGTAGAAGTAGAAATCACCAGAGACAACATAGCATTGAAGAGAAGCAACAAGACAAGGAGGTTCTGGAGCTACATGTCACCAGGAGTAAAAGGGTATCTAACAACGATTTGTGAATTATCATCATCCAAGTAGACATTGCAGGAACCAGGATACTCATGGAAATTGACACTGATGCATCCATGAGCATAGTACCGGAATCACTATATATCGACAAGTTGAGTGATTTTCCACTGGAGAAGTCGAAGATAGAACTATGAGACTACTCAGAAGAGCAAATCCCGGTGGTAGGACATATCACCGTACTGGTGAAATACAAGGATCAGTTACAGAGCTTGCCTCGCTTAGTTGTGTCAGAAGACAAGCTTGCCTTAATAGGTAGCAATTGGTTGGGATCACTGAAGCTGGATTGGCATAACATTTTTCGTGTGGAAAAGAAAGTTGCATCAAAAGATGACATCATCAAGCAGTATCTGAAGGTGTTCTGTGAAACAGGCAGTCCGATCCAAGGTTTCAAGGTGAGTGTCAGGGTACAGAAGGACGCTAGTCCAGTTTACTGCAAGCCATGTCCTGTACCATACGCACTCGAGGAGAAAGTTGAGCAAGAACTCAAAAGACTAGAAATTGAGAACATTATCTCTAAGATAAATCTAATTAATTGAGCTAAACCCATTGTTGTTGTACCTAAGTCAGATGGTAAGGTAAGGTTGTGTGGTGATTATAAACTAACTGTAAACCAAGTTCCACAGGATAATCTGTTCTACACATTGCCCAATGTAGAAGATATATTCACAGTGCTGATAGGTGGCCAGATCTTCTCAAAGTTAGATTTCACAAATACCTACTTACAACTTCAGCTCGGTGAGGAATCCCAGTTATGATTGACTATAAATACTCATCTAGGCCTATATCAATTTAATAGGCTACCATTTGGAGTGTCTTCCGCCCCCGCCATATTCCAAGGGGTGATGAACCAGATTTTGTAGACATTGAAAGGCTAATATGTTATTTAGATGACATACTCATTTCAGCACCAAACAGGAAAATCCATAATAACATATTGAATGAAGTGCTCAAATAACATAAGAACATAAGAAATAGGAACAGGAGTAGGCCATATGGCCCCTCGAGCCTGCTTTGCCATTTAATATGATCATGGCTGATCTCTCATGCACTCAGGTCCACTTCCCCACCTGTTCCCTATAACCCCTTATCCCCTTATTGTTTAAGAAACTGTCTATTTTTGTCTTAAATTTATTCAATGTCCCAGCTTCCACAGCTCTCTGAGGCAGCGAATTCCATAGATTTATAACCCTCTGAGAGAAGAAATTTCTACTCCTCTCTGTTTTAAATGGGCGACCCCTTATTCTAAGATCATGCCCTCTAGTTCTAGTCTCCCCCATCAGTGGAAATATCCTCTCTGCATCCACTTTGTCAAGCCCCCTCATAATCTTATATGTTTTTGATAAGATCATCTCCCATTCTTCTAAATTCCAATGAGTAGAGGCCCATACTCAACCTTTCCTCATAAGTCAAACCCCTCATCTCCAGAATCAACCAAGTGAACCTTCTCTGAACTGCCTCCAAAGCAAGTATATCCTTTCATAAATATGGAAACCAAAACTGCATGCAGTATTCCAGGTGTGGCCTCACTAATACCTTGTAAAGCTGTAACAAGACATCCCTGCTTTTATACTCCATCCCCTTTGCAATAAAGGCCAAGATACCATTGGCCTTCCTGATCACTTGCTATATCTGCATACTATCCTTTTGTGTTTCATGCACAAGTACCCCCAGGTCCCGCTGTACTGCAGCACTTTGCAATCTTTCTCCATTTAAATAATAACTTGCTCTTTGATTTTTTTCTGCCAAAGTGCATGACCTCATACTTTCCAACATTATACTCCATCTGCCAAATTTTTGCCCACTCACTTATCCTCTCTATGTCCTTTTGCAGATTTTTTGTGTCCTCCTCACACATTGCTTTTCCTCCCATCTTTGTATCGTCAGCAAACTTGGCTACGTTAAACTCAGTCCCTTCTTCCAAGTCGTTATTATAGATTGTAAATAGTTGGGGTCCCAGCACTGATCCCTGCGGCACCCCACTAGTTACTGGTTGCCAACCAGATAATGAACCATTTCTCCAGAATCTCTGTTTTCTGTTCGTTAGCCAATCCCCTAACAATGCTAATACATTACCCCCAACCCCGTGAACTTTTATCTTGAGCAGTAACCTTTTTTGTGGCACCTTGTCAAATGCCTTCTGGAAGTCCAAATACACCACATTCACTGGTTCCCTTTTATCCACTCTGTTCGTTACATCCTCGAAGAACTCAAACATGACTTCCCCTTTTAAATCCATGCTGACTCTGCCTGACCGAATTTTGCTTTTCCAAATGTCCTGCTACTGCTTCTTTAATAATGGACTCCAACGTTTTCTCAACCACAGATGTTAGGCTAACTGGTCTATAGTTTCCTGCTTTTTGTCTACCTCCTTTTTTAAATAGGGACGTTACATTTGCAAATGGCTAGAAAAGTTCAGAGTACGAGTGACTGCTCCCAGGTTTGTGTTATTTCTAAACTCAGTGGGGTACCTAGGGCACCTAGGGTCTTTTAAACTATTATGGGACCCAATGAATGGTGGCTACAGTATTACATCCACTGAATGTGCTGGTGAAAAAACAGGTCCATTAAACATGGTCAGAAGAATGCAACGCAGGATCATCATCATCATAGGCAGTTACTCGAAATCGAGGAAGACTTGCTTCCACTCCAAAAGTGACTTCTCAGATGACTGAACGGTTCAATACTGGAATTACAGTCTCTGTCACAGGTAGGATAGACAGTTGTTGGAGGAAAGGGTGGGTGGGGAGTCTGGTTTGCTGCATGTTCCTTCCGCTGCCTGCGCTTATTTTCTGCATGCTTTCGGCGACAAGACTCGATGTGCTCAATGCCTTCCTGGATGCTCTTCCACCACTTAGTACGATCTTTGACCAGGGATTCCCAGGGGTCGGTGGGGATGTTGCACTCTATCAAGGAGGCTTTCAGAGTGTCTTTGAAACATTTCCTCTGCCCACCTGGAGCTCGCTTGCTATGTAGGAGTTCCGAGCAGAGTGCTTGCTTTGGGAGTCTCGTGTCAGGCATGCGAACAATGTGACCCTCCCAACGGAACTGGTCGAGTGTGGTCAATGCTTCAATGCTGGGGATGTTGGTCTGATCGAGAACACTGATGTTGGTGTGTCTATCCTCCCAATGGATTTGCAGGATCTTGCAGAGGCATTGCTGGTGGTATTTCTCCAGCGATTTGAGGTGTCTACTGTATATGGTCCACGTCACTGAGCCATACAGGAGGGCAGGTATCACTGCAGCCCTGTAGACCATAAGCTTGGTGCCAGATTTGAGGGCCTGATCTTTGAACACTCCCTTCCTCAGGCAGCCAAAGGCTGCGCTGGCGCACTGAAGGCAATGTTGAACCTCGTCATTGATATCTGCCCTTGCTCCAGAGGTATGGAAAGTAGTCCACGTTGTTCAGGTCAGCGCCATGGATCTTGATGACTGGCGGGCAATGTTGTGTGGCCTCTGCCTGTTGCACGCTGACATACAAGCATGATCCTGACCAATGGATCCACCACAGGCCAATCAACGTCCAGACCGGTGTCAAGCAGGGCTGCGTCATCGCACCAACCCTCTTCTCGATCTTCCTCGCTGCAATGCTCCACCTCATACTCAACAAGCTCCCCGCTGGAGTGGAGCTAAACTATAGGACCAGTGGGAACCTGTTCAACCTTTGTCGCCTCCAGGCCAGATCCAAGACCATCCCATCCTCTGTCGTCAAAATTCAGTAAGCGGACGACGCTTGCATCTGCGCACATTCAGAGGCTGATCTCTAAGTCTTCGTCAACATCTTCACCAAGGCATACGAAAGCATAGGTCTTACACTAAACATCTGTAAGACAAAGGTCCTCCATCAACCTGACCCCGCCACACAGCACTGACCCCAGTCATCAACGCAGCATTCAAGGAGTGTAAATCCAGTTGGTAAAGAGTACCATAATTAGTTTGCTAAGGAGATCAAGCTAGCTTGTGACGCCTCTCCATATGAAGTTGGGGCGGTGATCCCTCATGTACTACATGGTGGGGAGAATAGGCCAATTGCTTTTGCTTCATGCACTCTCAGTGCCAGTGATTGCAATTGCATTTCGAAAAGGAAGCTTTGGTATTGATTTTTGGGGTCAAGAAGTTCCATAAATATTTGTATTGTTGTAAGTTTACCATCATTACTGACTATAAGCCCCTGACAGCAATCCTCTATCCAAAGTTCCCAGCTTCAACCTTAACTGCAGGCCAAATGCAGAGATGGACTTTGATTTTGTCAGCATATATGTTTGACATTCAATACAGTCAATCAGCTGATCACAGTAATGCTGATGCTGTGTCCAGGTTGCCAACCCCATCACAAGTTACACCCATTAGAGAAGTAGTGTTCTAGTTTTCATACATTGATGAGCTGCCAGTCACAGCTGAAGAGATTGGTAGAGCAACCAAATGTTACCCAGTTATGTCAAAGGTGTATGATGACATAGAAAGTGGCTGCTCAAACCAGGTGTCAGAGAAACACATTCATCCATACTTCATTCGTAGTAATGAATTATCAGTGGATAAAGATTGTATCATGTGGGGTGCAAGAGTAGTTATTCCAAATAAGTTCAGGCCCAAATTGTAAGGAGTTCTTCATGACCAGCACCTGGGAATGTGCTTGACCAAGAGTTCTGCATGTAGTTACTTATGGTGGCCAGGTTTAGATAAAGATATAGAGTACATCGTTAGTCAGTGTACAACATGTAAGCAAACCACCATTAGTACCAGTACAGCAATGGAAATGGCCTCCCAAGGTATGGCAAAGATTTTGCTGAGATAGAAGGACAATTGTTCATTGTGATTGATAGCTATTCAAAGTGGGTAGAGGCGTTCCGATGCAGAAAATAACAAGTAAAACATTAGCCAATTTGCGAAGATTGTTTTCTTCATATGGTCTCCCAGAAGAAATGTTGTCTGATAATGGGCCGCAATTTTGTTCAGAAAAAATTGCATAGTTCATGAGCAGAAACGGTGTGAAACATATCAAAGTTCCACCATACCACCAGCTTCAAATGGTGCACAGTACAAATTGTAAAACAAGCCCTCATCAAGCAAATGTTGCATCCAAATGCAAAGAAATGGCAGCTGTCGTGGGATCACAAACTAGCAAATTTTCTGATTACATATCGTAATATTCCTCATGCAACTACTGGTAGAAACACCAGCAGAGTTGTTTCTCAAACGACAGCCATGAACCAGGTTCTCGTTGTTAAAGCCAAACTTGGCACAGTCAGTCGAAGAGAAACAATTAAGACAGAAAGAGAATCATGATAGAGGTAGAGTAAGAGAGAAAAGTGTGAAATTGTATCAGAAGGTTAGAGTGACGAACCATCCCCATAAATGGTTGAAGTGGTTACCAGGAAGAGTAGTAAAGATATGAGGTCCTCGCACATATTTGGTCGATGTTTGATCATGGAAAGGTTAGGTTTGTTTATATTAATCATATTTTACTTACAGATATGGAAGGAGTTGAAAGTTGGGATGATTCGATTATTTCTGATGAGTCAGATAGTCTTGTTACAAGTAGAGTACCCATAGCAAATCCTACATCAGATGTACTAGAAACAAGTGCAAGAGAAAGTCAGAATTTAAGTGCGAGTCTGAGTCTGGTAGACAAACAGTCTGAAGTTATAGAGAGTTCAAATGTAGATCAAGGGTTGCCCTTGGAGAAAACTCTCCTCAGGCTCAGCCTGGAATGAGTCTAAGTTCGACACCGTTTGGAAAGTTCTGTTTGAGAGCGAAGGTATCCTCTTCAAAACAGAAAACTAGTGGTTAAGTTTGATTTGTAAATATGGAAAAATAAGTCCATATCTTTTGTTGTGTATAGCCATGCAAGTTATATATGATGATTATTTTGTTATGATTACTTCTTCATTAAGGAGGGAGAAGTGTAATATAGAGCTCCCCCGAGTGGACTACTGCTCCACCTAATGGACTACTGTGGTAATGCAACTGCTGATGTCAATACAATAAAGGGTCATGTGACAAGGTCACATGACAAGTTCCTGTAGAGCCATCTTGTGTATGTGTGTGTGTGTGATGTCATAAAGAATATATAACAACAACAAACTAAGCAGCCCACCCACGCGTCCCTTCCACCACCACCTGCCTCACCTGTGACGGAGACTGTAGATCCCGTATTGGTTTCATCAGTCACTTTAGAACTCATATTAGTTTGGAAGCAAGATATCCTCGACTCCGGGGGCTGCCTAAGAGAAGAAGAACCATTGTGTGATTCTATGATGGTAAAGGCTCCGTGGCAGAAGGGGTGGGAAGGAATAGATGTCCCTGTCTGAAACTGCTGAAAGGCAGCTTGTGGAATCTTTTCTTAGCAGTACACTGAGAAAACTCTTTTCTAATCGTTTCAGTCAAAACAGAAATTTCAGACCTTGTTTACGGACAGTCAAATAATGTGAACTCAACCACTTCCTGGTTTAATGAGTCATCCATTTAACCCCCCCCCCTCCCCAGCCCCCCTTTCTACAAGCTTATAACTTAAATCAGATGCAATTCTGGTATAATATCAGTACTTCTGGAGGTTTTTGCCCTCATTATCCTGTTATTTACAAACATGCACCACTTTGGGATGTGGGTGCATCTTCTGTCAGCAGCTAATTCTTTTGAATTTAGCATGGATTTTAGAGCACGTATAACTCTGAAGTATCCAATTTATGCCCCAAATTTCAGTTTGCTGAACTTTTCCAACTGCTGATGCTGGTCTAACTCAAATCATTAGGGATGCAATAGTAACACAGCATGACTGGCCATCCAGTTGTCCTTCCCATCTTGTGAGGAAGTTCCTGGTCTTTGCTCTGTGCCTTTCACCAACTGTACAGGTCAAATCGGTAACTTCATTTACACAGAATCCCAGCTGTGAACCTTTGATTTAACTATCCAACCACAATATGTTGAAATCTTGCCCGAAATAATGGGCCATCATTTGCTGTGGCAAGGCATCAAATGACATAGAAACATAGAAATTTATAGTGCAGAAGGAGGCCATTCTGGCCCATCATGTCCGTGCCGGTGACAAAGAGCTGCACGGCCCTTGGTCAGCAGTCCTAAAGGTTACATATAAACCTATGAACAATGACAGAAAGGCAAAGAGCACCCAGCCCAACCAGTCCGCCTCACACAACTGCGACACCCCTTATACTAAAACATTCTACACTCCACCCCAACCGGAGCCATGTGATCTCCTGGGAGAGGCAAAAACCAGGAAAAAAACCCAGGCCAATTTAGGGAGAAAATATCTGGGAAAATTCCTCTCTGTCCCATCCAGGCGATCGACGCTATTCCAAGAGATCACCCTGGCCGTATTCTATTCCCTGCAGTACTTACCATTATATCTGCACCGTCCAACAAAAGGTCATCTAATCTAATCCTAATTACTAGCTCTAGATCCGTAACCCTGCAGGTTACTGCACTTTAAGTGCCTATCCAACCATCTCTTAAAGTAGTGAGGGTTTCTGCATCCACCACTCTTCCAGGCAGCAAGTCCCAGATCCCTACAACCCTCTGCGTAAAGAAGCCTCCCCTCAAATCCCCTCTAAACCTTCCACCAACCATGCCCCCTCGTAATCCACCAATGGAAATAGACCCGTACTATCCACTATGTCTAGGCCCCTCAACATTTTGTGCACCTCGATGAGGTCTCCTCTCAACCTCCTCTGTTCCAATGAGAACAAACCCAGCCTATCCAATCTGTCCTCATAATTAAGATTCTCCATTCCAGGCAACATCCTAATAAATCTCCTCTGCACCCTCTCGAGTGCAATCACATCCTTCCTATAATACGGCGACCAGAACTGCACGCAGTTCTCCAGCTGTGGCCTAACCAAAGTATTATACAATTTAAGCATAACCTCCCTGCTCTTATATTCTATGCTTTAGCCAATAAAGGCAAGCATTCCGTAAGCCTTCTTAAGCACCTTATCCACCTGGCCTGCTACTTTCAGGGATCTGTGGACAAGCCCCCTTTTATAGGGGGCACTTGGAGGAAAAAAAATAAGATTTTAGTGCCAAAAAATAAATAAATAAATAAATAAATGTTAAAAAAAAACCACAAAAAAAGGGCCTTGGAAATGTTTGGTGCGCCCCCCAGATTGGGGGGACACGATTTAATGATTTAATGTTTTAATTTTCTCCCAAATTGTCTGTGGACAAGCACACCAAGGTCCCTTTGTTCATCTACACTATTAAGTGGCCCATCGGTTAATGTGTATACCCTTTCCTTATTAGCCCTCCCAAAATGCATAACCTCACACTTCGCTGAATTAAATTCCATTTGCCACTGCTCTGATTCCATTTGCCACCTGACCAGAAGATTGATATCCTCCTGCAGCCCATGACTTTCCTCTTCATTATCAACCACACAGCCAATTTTAATGTCGTCTGCAAACTTCTTAATCATAGTCCCTATATTCAAATCTAAATCATTGATATATACCACTAAAAGCAAGGGACCCAGTACTGAGCCCTGCAGAACCCCATTGGAAACAACCTTCCAGTCACAAAAACATCCATCAATCATTACCCCTTGCTTCCTACCTCCAAGCCAATTTTGGATCCAACTTGTCACTTTGCCCTGGATCCCATGGGCTTTAACCTTCATGACCAGTCTACCATGTGGGACCTTATCAAAAGCCTTGCTAAAGTCCATATACTACATCGTACGCACTATCCTCAACCACCCTCTTAGTTACCTCCTCAAAAAATTCAATCAGATTAGTCAAACATGATCTTCCCTTAACTGTCCCTAATTAATCCTTGCCTTTCCAAATGCAGATTTATCCTGTCTTTCAGGAGTTTTTCCAATAATTTTCCCACCACTGAGGTTAGGCTGACAGGCCTGTAATTACTCGGCCTATCCCTTTTTTCCTTCTTAAACAAGGGTACTACATTAGCAGTCCACCAATCCACCGGCACCATGCCCAGATCCAAAGAGGACTAGAAAATGATGGTCAAGGCCTCTGCTATTTCCTCCTTTACTTCACTCAACAGCCTGGGATGCATTTCATCTGGGCCTGGGGACTTAACTACTTTCAAAACTGCTAAACCCCTTAATACTTCCTCTCTCACTATATTTATTTCATCCAGAATATCGCACTTCTCCTCGATGGCAGTATATGCATTACCCCTTTCCTTTGTGAAAACAGATGCAAAATATTCGTTAAGAACCCCACCAACTTCTTCCGCCTCCACACATCTGCCGTTAATTAGGCTTGCCCTTACATGTTTAGGTTTTTAAAGTTTTTGCGTAGTAATTTGCTGAAAGTGCGAGCTGATAGTGCGAGGGAAATTGGGCATCTGGCACTTCAGTGAACAGGCCAAGCAACTCTGTGTCTCCTTAACTGATCAGATTGAAGGATTGTGAAATAAACAGTGCAAGGACTGAGAAGGAGGGTAAAATAGAGTGGGTGAATTCAATATCAAATCAGGTACAGAAAGAGAAATAAAGAGAGGGAAAGGAAGATTAGATTGAGAGAAAAAAAGAAAGAAAGGAAAAGTAAAAAAATATATAATGGAAAAGGTTACATTTTTAAAGTCTCCAACAACAATTAAAAACTAAAGGAATGAGACTCCACACTTGTAATAGTTAATATTCAGTTCCAGAGAGTTTAACTGGCAGTAATTAACACTTATCACATTGTTAAAAGGGTACTTAGGCTTGAAATGACTTGACTTAGCTTTCTGTGGAAAGTTTAGTTCGTATCCACCGAGCAAATATATCAACTTACGCCATTCAGTGCATTTGAATAAGGAGCCAACAACAAGATTCCATTTTTGAGAAGCTAACATCGGAGCGGCACATCTGGGACACCAACCTTTGGTTTTCTGCGTTTAACCACGCATCTGCCTTTCTTAAAGTTGTTGTAGCATTTACGCATAAATATGGGTGGGCACTATTAGCCTCACCGTTGTTTTAACAGCAAATTGTGGGCCAATAGTTTGCTTTTTCATTTCCTTTATTCCCTTTCTGTTTTATAATGATCAGCATTAGAAATCAAGAGGATGTGAGTTGTCAATTTGTGTTATTATAAGGCACTTGTTGATTTAAGCTACCTTATGTTCTCTTAGTAGACCGTATTCATCCACAGAGAATACTGACATTATTACCATGGAAACCGCTGATCCATCGCAGGATAAAATGAAGAAAAACAAGTAGGCATACATTTTCTTAAGCCAGAGCCTGAACGTCACATTTCCAAAGGAATTTGAGATTCTTCTTTAGAAGATACACCATTTGAAGAGTTAACTGTACCTCAAGAGAACTTGTAATTACTGTGCACTTTGTCATTGTGTTACTTGGCTGAACCCACAATAGCTGCTCCTGCCCTGAGAGCTTTTTTGTAACTATAGGGTATGTTATAGTATGTTTGAGCTGGATTTTAAGATCGGGACATGCTGGGAGCTGAGGGATCTGGTCGCACGCAGGAAACCCGGAAATCAGTGAATCGGTGCAGCGTATCTGTCAGTGGCTTTATCGTTTCCAGGTTTCCCAACCAATTAGCTTCAGCGGGCGTGATGATGACACGCATGATGCAATTTTAACTCCTGTATTTAAAGGGAACCTCTAAACAAAGAAAGAAGAAAGAAATACTTGCATTTATGCAGCATCTTTCACAGCCACCGGACATCCCAAAATACGTTACAGCCAATGGAGTACCTTTTGGACTGTAGCCACTATTGTAATGTGGGAAGCACAGCATCAAATTAGCGCACAGCAAACCCACAAACAGCAATGTGATAATGACCAAATAAACTGTTTTAATGATGATGATTGAGGGATAACTATTGGACAGTGTTATGTATTAATGCTTGGGGGTCACCAGGCACCAGAGAGCGCCACGGTCGGAGGTCATCGGGCTGTACGCCTGTGGCATGTGTGCTTGGTCACCTGTATATAAGCTGGGTGTCTTTGTCACGCTTGCACTCTTGGGCTGGAATAAAGATGGATCAGGTTGCACCTGAGTGAGTTTACAGTTTTGATTATTACGTCATCTGTCATAGACCTGGTACTGAGAATTATGCCGATGCACTGAGTTGTCTGCCCTTACTCACAACTAAGATGGAGATGCCTCAACCTGCAGATCTACTGTTAGTAATGGATGCTTTTGAGAGTGAAGGAACCCCTGTCACTGCTCAACAAGTTAAGATGTGGACCAGCCATGACCCTATTTTATCAGTTGTGAAACAGTGTGTACTCAGTGGTGATTGGTCTGCCATACCTATGGAGATGCGTGAGGAGACCAAACCTTACAACCGTCGCAAGGATGTGCTGTCCATTCAGTCAGACTGTTTACTGTGGGGTAATCGTGTAAGCATGCCTAAGAAAGGTCAAGAAAAATTTGTACGTGAACTTCATAGCACTTATCCTGGTATCGTCATGATGAAGTCCATTGCTAGGTCTCGTGTATGGTGGCCTGGAATTGCCTCTGATCTGGAACCATGCATGCATCAATGCAATACTTGCATGCAGCTAAGTAAAGTACCAGCGGAATCTCCACTGAGTCTTTGGTCGTGGCCATCCAAACCATGGTCGAGGATCCACATTGATTTTGTGGTCCCGTTCCTGGGAAAGATGTTTTTTGTCATAGCACATGCATATTCTAAGTGGATAGAGTGTGTTATTATGACCTCCAGCATGTCTACAGCTACCACTGAGAGCCTTTGTATCATGTTTGCTACTCATGGTTCGCCTGACATTGTTGTGTGCGACAACTTATCTTGCTTCACAAGTCTTGAGTTCCAGGAGTTCAGGAAATTCAATGGCATCAGACATGTGAGATCAACTCCATTCAAGTCTGTTTCACTGCAAAGGCGGTTGCCATGTATATTGCTCAGTTACAGGTCAAGACCTCATACGCTTACTGGGGTTCCTCCTGCTGAACTACTGATGAAGAGACATCTCAAGATCAGGCTTTCTCTTGTTCATCCTGATTTGAATGATCGTGTTGAAAACAGACGTCAAAGTCAACAATGATGTCATGATCATGTTGCTGTGTCCCGTGACATCTCGGTCAACGACCCAGTTTATGTACTGAACAATGGTCAAGGTCCAAAGTGGATCGCTGGCACTGTTACAGTCAAGGAGGGTAACAGAGTGTTTCTTGTCGTGCTCACGAATGGTCAAACATGCAGGAAACAGCTTGACCAGGTTAAACTGCGGCACATGGATGAACTGGAACAGAGTGAGGAAGATACAGCCAGTGATCAACCAACCATTGTTCACTCATCAGAGGACTTTGCTGACATTACTGACTCTGAACCTTCAGTCTCTGATGTGGTCATGACCACTTCCATCAGATCGGCTACTCAGCCCTCAGTCTCAACGGAATCAGAATGCTCGTCCAGAGCCAAAGTTGAACTGAGACGATCAACTCATGAGAGAAAAGCCCCAAACCATCTTAATTTGTAAAAAGACTGTTGTTAAGATTTTAAAAGGGGGTTGTTGTTATGTATTAAAGCTTGGGGGTCACCAGATACTAGAGGGCGCTGCGGTTGCAGGTCATCGGGCTGTACGCATGTGGCATGTGTGCTCGGTCACCTGTATATAAGCTGGGTGTCTTTGTCACGCTGACACACTTGGGCTGGAATAAAGATGGATCAGGTTGCACCTGAGTGAGTTTACAGTAACCGGACTCTTGAGTCATTACAGATAGGACACTGGGATAACTCCCCTGCTCTTCTTCGAAATAGTGCCATGGAATCTTTTGTGTCCGCCTGAGAGAGCAGTCGGGACCTCGGTTTACTGTTTCATCCGAAAGATGGTATCTCTGATAGTGCAGCACACCCTCAGTACTGCACTGGAGTATCAGCCTAGATTTTTGTGCTCAAGTCTCTGGAGTGGGACCTGAACCCACAACCTTCTGACGCAGTGGTGAGGGAGCTACCCACTGAGCCATGACTGACACACATGCAATTTGAAGGAGTTTGGAGTTGCGAGCCATGGGAAGAAAGTGGGAGAATGGAGTCAAGAAATTCAAAGGCTATGTTTCGGTTCAGTGACACCTCCCTGGATGTGCTGCTAGGGGCTGAGAGGACCCGGACGGATGTTCTGTTCTCATAAGAACATAAGAACATAAGATTTGGGAACAGGAGTAGGCCATCTAGCCCCTCGAGTCTGCTCCGCCACTCAACAAGATCATGGCTGATCTGGCCGTGGACTCAGCTCCACTTACCCGCCCGCTCCCCGTAACCCTTAATTCCCTTATTGGTTAAAATTCTATTTATCTGTGATTTGAATACATTCAATGAGCTAGCCTCAACTGCTTCCCAGGGCAGAGAATTCCACAGATTCACAACCCTCTGGGAGAAGAAATTCCTTCTCAACTCGGTTTTAAATTGGCACCCCTGTATTTTGAGGCTGTGCCCCCTAGTTCTAGTCTTCCCGACCAGTGGAAACAACCTCTCTGCCTCTATCTTGTCTATCCCTTTCATTATTTTAAATGTTTCTATAAGATCACCTCTCATCCTTCTGAACTCCAACGAGTAAAGACCTACTCTACTCAATCTATCATCATAAGGTAACCCCCTCATCTCCGGAATCAGCCTAGTGAATCATCTCTGTACCCCCTCCAGAGCTAGCATATCCTTCCTTAAGTAAGATGACCAAAACTGCACGCAGTACTCCAGGTGCGGCCTCACCAATACCCTGTACAGTTGCAGCAGGACCTCCCTGCTTTTGTACTCCATCCCTCTCGCAATGAAGGCCAACATTCCATTCGCCTTCCTGATTACCTGCTGCACCTGCAAACTAACTTTTTGAGATTCATGCACAAGGACCCCCAGGCCCCTCTGCACCACAGCATGTTGTAATTTATCCCCATTCAAATAATATTCCCTTTTACTGTTTTTTTTCCCAAGGTGGATGACCTCACATTTTCCGACATTGTATTCCATCTGCCAAACCTTAGCCCATTCGCTTAACCTATCTAAATCTCTTTGCAGCCTCTCTGTGTCCTCTACACAACCCGCTTTCCCACTAATCTTTGTGTCATCTGCAAATTTTGTTACACTACACTCTGTCCCCTCTTCCAGATCATTTATGTATATTGTAAACAGTTGTGGTCCCAGCACCGATCCCTGTGGCACACCACTAACCACCGATTTCCAACCCGAAAAGGACCCATTTATCCCGACTCTCTGCTTTCTGTTAGCCAGCCAATTCTCGATCCATGTCAAGAAGTTCAAAGGCTATGTTTCGGTTCAGTGACACCTCCCTGGATGTGATGCTAGGGGCTGAGAGGACCCGGACGGATGTTCTGTTCTCCAGTGACGTAAGGAAAGAGCTGGCTCAGGACACCAAGAAGGCGTGGTTGGAGCAGGTCAGCAGCAGGAACGTGGTGGATACAATGTAGGAGGTAGTTCATTAACATAAGCAGAGCAAGAAAGATGAAAGCAATGGTGCATTCAACTAATCCTGAAGTGTATATCACCCCAACGCCCTCCCTCTGCCTTCTCAAGCCTGCTCCAGCACATCACTCCTCACACCAAATTACCTTGCAGATGCACCCACTCCTCTCTGTCTATGCAGTTCCTCACAACCCCATCTGATCATCCACCACTGACACTCACCCACATCCTTATGCAATATCATGTCTCTGCCTCATAGTGGCCCTCAACAAATGCTCTGATCCATCCATTCAACACATGCCATAACTCTCACTCATAGGACTTTTCTTTCTCTCCTTACAGGAGACAAGAGCTCCACAGATCTCAGAGCTAACAAGTGCAGAAGAGGAGGCACTGCTCAGCTGGACGCAGATGCTGTATATCAGGGGCTGTCAATGAACAGGATACTTTTGGAGCAGCAAGAGAGAATGTGCGATGTACAGGCAGGTGTTCCAGGCACACTGTGCACCATTGTAGAGAGCATGAGTGACATTTTGTCACAGGCCATTGCGATGTCTTTGTCTATGGAAAGAATGGCCACATGCATGGGTCATCAAAAGCAGCAATCGAATAAGTGAATGGGGGAGCCCAGAGACAGAGGGAGGAGCCCGGGGACAGAGGGAGCCCGGGGTCAGGGGGAGGAGCCCGGGGTCAGGGGGAGGAGCCTGGGGACAGGGGGAGGAGCATGGGGACAGGGCGAGCCCAGGGGAGTGAGGTGCAAAAGTGGCTTTTGCATGTGCTTGTTAGATGGGTGTAACCTAAATGAACCTCACAATTATGAGGGCATCTTAGATGGCAATGTACACCTTCTGCCTCCTCCTTTTCTTCCTCCCCCTCCTCCTTGGAATTGCCCAAGGAGGCTTTGCGTTCTGCGCCTTGTTCCTCCTACAGGTCCAAACCTTGCTGCTGTGCAATGTTGTGCAGAGTGCATCACACCACACCATGACCATTCTGGGCACCCTAGGCTGGTGTGTACTGAAGAGCACCTCCATTGGTGACCGTGCCTTCAATTGCCAAGGCCCTGAGCTCTGGAATTCCCTCCCTAATCCTCTCCATCTCTCTAGCTCTCTTCCCTCCTTTAAGACCTTCCTGAAAACCTATCTGTTTGACCAAGCTTTCAGTCATCTGCCAAAATATCTCCTTGTGTGGCTCGGTATCAAATTAAGTTTTATAACGCTCCTGTGAAGCACCTTAGGACGTTTTACTTCATTAAAGGCGCTATATAAATACAAGTTGTTGTTGTTGGTGTTGACAATGACTGCGAGATCCTGCAAATGTCTCTGGATGAGATCTGTAAGGATCCAGAGGCAATAAAGTTGGGGGCGGTGATGATTTTGCAGCCACTGGTTAAGCATGGCCGCCAAGTCCAGCGAGCAACATGTCTTGTTCCAAGACTTCAAATGTCTGCCCCAACTGACACGACACCCTAAACCTCCTGAGACACTGGTCAAGCTTATCCTCTGCCTGTAAACCCTGTGGTGCTGGGAATGGCCTCCTGTGAGATACACCTCTCTTCTGATCCCCTCTCTCCCATGGAGTTGCAGGTCAGTGAGCAGAAGGCTATTGCTGGTGCAGCTCCTGATGCTGCTGCTCCTGGTGCTGTGCGTGGTCATCTTGGTCCTCATCTGAGGTCCAACGTAACACAGCGTGAGCAGCATCATGCTGGTAAGTTCAGGGGGCCGAAATTCAGGGTCCCGAGTTTTCGGCGGCCATTCGGCAAAATCAACTGGCCGCCGTGTTCTGGTTGATTGACCCCTGCGACGCATATTCAGTGCGGGGGGATTTTGAGTGGTGTGCACTTCCACCGCAAGCTGCCGACTTCCACCGCAGTATGGGGCTTGTGGACGTACTGACGGCATCTGGGTGCGTGCCACTATTACGTGGCCCTGTCACCCAAATTCACCATGCTCCTCGACACTGCTGGAGGAGGAGAACGGAGGATTACCGCGATCGGGTATTTTTGGTCATAACTTTTCCTGTTGCTTTCTGTGCACTTGGTAAACCTGCAGAGTACTGGTCATAAATTTTGGAGAGTTTTGAAGACTTTTTAGTGGAGGCATGTAGGCCTCAGTCTCTGTTCCACAGAGGCCTGCATGTGAGGGTCCAGCCTTCACACAGAATGGGCTCGGTGTTGGCAGGGGAATGCCTTGTCCACCTTGTGAGAGGCAGGGCGGCATGCAGGAGAAGGCAGCGCCGTCATCAATGGGCACAGAGGCAGTGGGCAAGGGAGGCAGCAGCCATGGCTGCCCAACAGAGAGAAGGGCCTCCAGATTACCACGACTTTCACATGAAGAGGTTGGCCAGGAGGGAGATGGCATGAGGAGGAGGGTCAGGTACGCTGAACCCCCGCACCACATACTGGGCCAGGAGCCTTGCCAGCAGCAGCCTACAGAGGCTCCGGAACATGAGGAGGAACAGGGAGAAGGCGATCAGCCAGCTGCCATGGGAGGTGGCCCGCACAGACCTGGGGGAAGGAGGCCCTACCGTCAAAGGTTCTACCGATGCCAGTTTTCCTTCCTGGAGCTCAGCAATAAGCAATGTTTGTGAAGGCTCAGATTTAAAAAGGACATACTGAGGGAGCTGTGCAATGTCCTGCGCCAAGACCTCCAGCCTCACACAAAGCTCAGGAGAACTCTGACCATTGAGACCAAGCTCACCATAGCTCTGAACTTTTATGCTACGTTTGCATGCCAGACACGAGACTCCCAAAGCAAGCGCTCTGCTCGGAACTCCTTCACGGCAAACAAGCCAAAGGTGGGCCGTGGAAACATTACAAGGACACCCGCAAAGCCTCCCTGATAAAGTGCAACATCCCCACTGACACCTGGGAGACCCTGGCCAAAGACCACCCTAAGTGGAGTAAGCGCCTCCGGGAGGGCGCTAAGCACCTCGAGTCTCATTGCCGAGAGCATGCAGAAATCAAGTGCAGGCAGCGGAAAAGTGTGTGGCAATCCTGTCCCACCCACCCTTTCCCTCAACGACTATCTGCCCCACCTGTGGCAGAGACTGTAATTCTTATATTGGACTGTTCAGCCACCTAAGAACTCATGTTAAGATTGGAAGCAAGTCTTCCTCGATTCCGAGGGACTGCCTATGATGATGATGGGATCCTCAAGCAGAGGTTCCATTGCCTGGACCAATCTGATGGCGCCTTGCAGTACTCTCCTCAACAGGTCTCCATATTCGTGATGGTCTGCTGCATGCTGCACAGCCTGGTCGGCATGAGGACCCAGCCAGCAGTACCACAATCTGGCCGTCATGAGGAGGTCGAGCCAGCAGTACCACTTGGGGAGGAGGAGTAGGACTGTGATCCCTGTCGCCATCCAGCCAGGAGGCATCGTCGCCATCGCAACCCTGCAAGAGAGGTGCAGACATGTTTCATTGCTGCTCGATTCACGTAATCTCATCCCCACATGACCCTTCAGCTCCTATTTTGCATGGCCATCCCAATGAGTGCCTTCACACAGAATCACTCTCAAATGATGCACCTGCCCAGATATATGTGCAAAAGATAAAGATTTATGACATGATCCAAATCAGTGCAAAAAGACAACACAACAAAAAACAGTACAAGAAACTTGCACAAAAACATCATTTCTCACCCGTGTGCATCTCCTTATAACATCTCTTACATGTGCCTATCCTTCTACTATGCCTAAGTGTCTCCCCTGTGGCTGCATCATGGGTCTGGGAAGGCTGCTGTGTTTCTTGTGTGGAAACTGCAGATGTCCTTCTCGGACTCCCTCGACCAGCTTTGAGCCTGGAAGGGCCGGGTGCAGTCTGCTCACCACCCTCCTGGGAGGGTTCAGTCTGGCCTGGCTCGGGCGAGGCCATATGTGGATGCACTGGCGGAGTGGCAAGTCTGGGGCCTGGAATGCTGCGATCCTGAGAGAACACATCATCAGGATCCTGCTCCGAGGAGCCTGAGTCACTCACTGGGGGCGGCACTCTACCACCAGCACCAAGCTGAGAGAGCTCAGGTCGGTGGTGTGTCGCCACATCGTAAGGTCCCCCGTGGCCCGTGTTGGACCCAGCCGTGAACGCAACACTGAGGTGTCTGGTGGCATCGAGTTGAGACTGCATGAGAGCAGCCAGAGTCTCAAATCCACCAGAGATGGCAGCAGTTTGACGCTCCGTGGCCTGTTGCCCAGAGTGCATTTGAGCATTCTGAGCTTCCAGGGCCGCGGCCATCCTCTCCAATCCAGCACCAATACACTTGTTCCCTCGCGCTTGTGCTGCAATGGCAGCTGCCACATCACCTACAGGTTTCAGCATCACAGCTGGATCCACACGGTCACTCTGGGAATCCACCATCGCCTGTACACTGGCAATGATGGGCTCCATGGTGTGCACAGAGCTGGCAACTATGCGGGAGGCGGACTTCCACACTCCTCACCACTTCTGACAGCCTTTCTGGCACCCCTGCCATTGCCCCCAACATCTGGGAAAGCATGGCCTCTACCCTTTTTTCGTAAGCCGCAACATCAATGTCATCGTCTGAGTCCTCCTCTGCAGATCTCTGGACTCACCCTCCGGAGACATGGTACATGAGGTTGCCTAGCCCCATCACCATGCTGCAGCCTGCTAGACCACGGTGCAACACTCAGAGCAGCCCCCTATCCTACACCAACTATATCAGACTACGCACTCCCAGTATCTGAGCTGGCGCGTGTAGGTGAAAGCAGTGACACGTTGGTGCCATCAGTGTCTTCCTCTTCCTCTTCCTCATCAGTCACGTCCCCAATCGATGGAGTGTACTCGACACTGTCACCAGGGCTTGACCCTTCAATGTCGTCACTGCTTTAACTTGACATGTCTGGTGTGATGTTGTGAAGGGTCTCATCCAGGCCTCCAGCTGGTCTGCGAGATCTCTCCTCACTCCCCATTGTGCTGGGTATGCTGCCAGTGCTGCCACTCGGTGTCTCATCTGCAAGCATAAATGGGAGAAGGGCTGCTGTGAGGGGGAGGTGGGGGATTGACACATGGAGCCTGCAAATAGCAGACTTCCAGAAGGAAAGACACAGTAGGCGCTGGCACATTCAGGTAGAGATAGCATTAAAGGACGGCCTCACTTACCTATGCTGCTTACAAGAGCGTCGCCAGTACCGCAGGCCACAGGGGGTGTCTCATCTGCAAGCATAAATGGGAGAAGGGCTGCCATGAGGGGGAGGTGGGGATTGACGCATGGAGCCTGCAACTAGCAGACTTCCAGAAGAAAGGCACAGTAAGCGCTGGCGCAGTCAAGGAGAGAGCACATTAAAGGAGGGCTTTCACTTAGCGACATCGGCGTCAGCATTACCCTGGCCCACAGGGAAGGCACCATGTCTGCCCATAAGTGCCTCAACCCTCTCTTGCAAGGGTGTGAGGACCTGTATCCCTGCCTCGCCACCACCAGTCCTCCTTTGCTTCATTCTATTATGAGCAAGTTTGGCCTGCAAAACAAAGAATGGTAGGTGAGTACCACTGTGATGACACATCAGAAATGAGTGCACAATGTGTGTCCCTGACATGCAGCTGTAACTGTGAGATGAAAGGGAGCCTCCATTGCGAGAACACACACACACACACACACACACACACATATATATATATATAATATATATATATATATATATGGAGGTGTCAATAATGAAATGCTGCTTCAGTGACTAAACAGTGAGAATGGGAAATAAGAGCATGTTGAAGAAAAAGCTCACATATGCAAGGTCAGCAGTTGGTGCAACAGGTACTCACTTTCATAACATGAATGATATAATTCAAACGTTTTCTTAATGTGTCCCAGTCCTGTTATGAATGGGGGTGCCTGATAGCTCCCCAGCAATCTCCCACAAAGCATTGGTGAAGACTTCATGAGTACGTCTCCCCATGTCTGGATAAACAGTCTTTTTCTGCCCTCGACACCCTGCATGAGGGACTCCAGCTCTGCATCACTAAATTGGCTTGTCTTCCTGGTCCACAAGCACCATCCATTCTGCAAACAACTCCTTCCCTCCTCAGGGCCTTGCTGCAAACCCCAGCTTTTAAGAAGGCCAGGGAGCAGCTGGCTCATTATCTACACATTAGCACAATGCTGCAAACTGGCGGTTACATAGAAACATAGAAACATAGAAAATAGGTGCAGGAGTAGGCCATTCGGCCCTTCTAGCCTGCACCGCCATTCAATGAGTTCATGGCTGAACATTCAACTTCAGTACCCCATTCCTGCTTTCTCGCCATACCCCTTGATCCCCCTAGTAGTAAGGACCTCATCTAACTCCTTTTTGACTATATTTAGTGAATTGGCCTCAACAACTTTCTGTGGTAGAGAATTCCACAGGTTCACCACTCTCTGGGTGAAGAAGTTCCTCCGCATCTCGGTCCTAAATGGCTTACCCCTTATCCTTAGACTGTGACCTCTGGTTCTGGACTTCCCCAACATTGGGAACAGTCTTCCTGCATCTAACCTGTCTAACCCCGTCAGAATTTTAAATGTTTCTATGAGGTCCCCTCTCATTCTTCTGAACTCCAGTGAATACAAGCCCAGTTGATCCAGTCTTTCTTGATAGGTCAGTCCCGCCATCCCGGGAATCAGTCTGGTGAACCTTCGCTGCACTCCCTCAATAGCAAGAATGTCCTTCCTCAGGTTAGGAGACCAAAACTGTACACAATACTCCAGGTGTGGCCTCACCAATGCCCTGTACAACTGTAGCAACACCTCCCTGCCCCTGTACTCAAATCCCCTTGCTATGAAGGCCAACATGCCATTTGCTTTCTTAACCGCCTGCTGCACCTGCATGCCAACCTTCAATGACTGATGTACCATGACACCCAGGTCTCTTTGCACCTCCCCTTTTCCTAATCTGTCACCATTCAGATAATAGTCTGTCTCTCTGTTTTTACCACCAAAGTGGATAACCTCACATTTATCCACATTATACTTCATCTGCCATGCATTTGCCCACTCACCTAACCTATCCAAGTCGCTCTGCAGCCTCACAGCATCCTCCTCGCAGCTCACACTGCCACCCAACTTAGTGTCATCCGCAAATTTGGAGATACTACATTTAATCCCCTCATCTAAATCATTAATGTACAGTGTAAATAGCTGGGGCCCCAGCACAGAACCTTGCGGTACCCCACTAGTCACTGCCTGCCATTCTGAAAAGTACCCATTTACTCCTACTCTTTGCTTCCTGTCTGACAACCAGTTCTCAATCCATGTCAGTACACTACCCCCAATCCCATGTGCTCTAACTTTGCACATCAATCTCTTGTGTGGGACCTTGTCGAACGCCTTCTGAAAGTCCAAATATACCACATCAACTGGTTCTCCCTTATCCACTCTACTGGAAACATCCTCAAAAAATTCCAGAAGATTTGTCAAGCATGATTTCCCTTTCACAAATCCATGCTGACTTGGACCTATCATGTCACCTCTTTCCAAATGCACTGCTATGACATCCTTAATAATTGATTCCATCATTTTACCCACTACCGATGTCAGGCTGACCGGTCTATAATTCCCTGTTTTCTCTCTCCCTCCTTTTTTAAAAAGTGGGGTTACATTGGCTACCCTCCACTCGATAGGAACTGATCCAGAGTCAATGGAATGTTGGAAAATGACTGTCAACGCATCCACTATTTCCAAGGCCACCTCCTTAAGTACTCTGGGATGCAGTCCATCAGGCCCTGGGGATTTATCGGCCTTCAATCCCATCAATTTCCCCAACACAATTTCCTGGCTAATAAGGATTTCCCTCAGTTCCTCCTCCTTACTAGACCCCCCGACCCCTTTTATAACCGGAAGGTTGTTCGTGTCCTCCTTCGTGAATACCGAACCAAAGTACTTGTTCAATTGGTCCGCCATTTCTTTGTTCCCCGTTATGACTTCCCCTGATTCTGACTGCAGCGGACCTACGTTTGTCTTTACTAACCTTTTTCTCTTTACATATCTATAGAAACTTTTGCAATCCGTCTTAATGTTCCCTGCAAGCTTCTTCTCATACTCCATTTTCCCTGCCCTAATCAAACCCTTTGTCCTCCTCTGCTGAGTTCTAAATTTCTCCCAGTCCCCGGGTTCGCTGCTATTTCTGGCCAATTTGTATGCCACTTCCTTGGCTTTAATACTATCCCTGATTTCCCTTGATAGCCACGGTTGAGCCACCTTACCTTTTTTATTTTTATGCCAGACAGGAATGTACAATTGTTCCTTAGCACAGGACGGCATTTTTTTTTTCTTTTGGCTGAATTTGGATCGAGGGCCCACCACAAAAATGCAGCGGTGATGACTTGAAAAAGTCAGGGGGTGCACCAGGTTTGTGGCGGCCCTGAATTTTGGCCATCAGATCTCCGAACCTCAAGTGTTGACTGTTATGTCTTGAATAAAGAATCTGACCAGATACTGTAAGCTTAAAGTAATGTGTGACCGTAGTCCTTTATTACAGATCTCAGAGTGCCTCTCCAGCCTGTGAGGCCTCCTTATGAACAGGTGCTCCCAAGGGATTGTGGGATCTCTTGGAACTCCAGGGGATGAGCCCTCTGGTGGTTAAGCATGGTATTTACAAGCTTACATCTATAACAACACTACCCCCTCCCCCCACCCCCTGCAAAGTCAACAGTGTAACTATTTACAATGTGAGTCGATCTGGGGCCTTCCTTTCCCTGGTTGATTGTCTTGGTGCAAATGCTGGTTTTGGTGAGTCGTTTGTTGGGCCCTCGCTGGGCTGCGGCGCAGCTGGCCTTGGCGGGCTGCTGGGTGTGGTGAGTCCTTCTGGGCTGCTGCAGGTAATGGGTTTTGCTTCATGGCCAACCGCTGGGTCGGTTGCCACTTGTGTGTGTTTTGGAGGGTCGAAAAAGGTAGAGTCTATTGTGGGTTGTGGATAGTCTGTAGTTGTATGGGACAATGTGAGCGCCCATCTCTGGATGCGGTCCGTTGCATTCGTATTTATCCCATTACTTTCAGAAAAAAGGGAGATAAGTGGCTTATGGTCGGTTTCCAATTCAAATTTGAGCCCAAACAGATATTGATGTATTTTCTTTACCCCATAAACACACGCTAACACTTATTTTTCAATCATGTTGTCGGCCCTCTCAGCTTTGGACAGATATCTGGATGCATAAGCAACTGGTTGCAATTTCCCAAATTCATTAGCTTGTTGCAATACACATCCGACACCGTATGACGGCGCATCACATGCTAGTACCAAACGCTTACTTGAATCATACAACACAAGCAATTTGTTTATGCATAACAGTTTCCTAGCTTTCTCAAAGGCATTTTCTTGACTTTTACTCCATACCCATTCATCTCCCTTACGCTATAAAGAGAGCAGTAGTTCTAACAGTGTGCTAAGACCCGGTAAGAAGTTACCAAAGTAGTTCAGGAGTCCTAGAAATGACCGCAGCTCCGTCACGTTCTGTGGTCTCAGTGCGTTCTGGATTGCCTCCGTCTTCAAATCGATAGGCCTGATGCCATCCGCCACGATTCTTCTCCCCAGGAACTCCACTTCAGGCACCAGGAAAACACACTTCGAGCGTTTTAACCTGAGCCCCACACGATTAAGCAGACGAAGAACCTCCTCCGGGTTCTGCAGGTGCTCGACGGTGTCCCGACTTGTAACCAAGATGTCATCTTGGAAGATCACAGTGTGCGGGACCAACTTCAGCAAGCTTTCCATGTTCCTCTGGAATGCCACCGCAGCTGATTGAATCCCAAATGAGCATCTGTTGTAAATTAAGAGACCTTTGTGCATGTTGATGCAGGTGAGGCTCTTCGATGATTCCTCCAGCTCCTGTGTCATGTAAGCTGAGGTCAAGTCCAGCTTCATGAACGTTTTTCCTCCCGCCAGCGTTGCAAATAGGTTGTCTGCCTTTGGTAGTGGGTATTGATCCTGCAAGGAGAAACAATTGATAGTTACTTTGTAGTCACCACAGATTCTGATGGTGCCATCTTCCTTGAGGACTGGAACAATCGGACTGGCCCACTCGTTGAATTCGATCGGCGAAATGATGCCCTCTCGTTGCAGCCGGTCCAGCTTGATCTCCACCCTCTCTCTCATCATGTATGGTACCGCTCTCGCCTTGTGATGGATGGGTCACGCCCCCGGGATCAAATGGATCTGCACTTTTGCTCCTTGGAAGTTCCCGATGCCCGGTTCAAACAGCGAAGGGAACTTGTTTAGGATGGGCACATGAAGTGTCGTCGACGGACGAGAGCGCTTGGACATCGTCCCAGTTCCAGCATATCTTTCCCAGCCAGCTCCTGCCGAACAGCGTGGGTCCATCGCCAGGTACCACCCAGAGTGGTAAATTGTGCACTGCTCCATTGTAGGTGACCTTTACGATCGCACTGCTGATTACGGGAATCGGTTCTCAGTTTAGTATGATTGGGAGTCAGGACTGGCCTTGAGGCCTTGCTGTACCACAATTTATCAAAGTCTTTTTGCTCATTATGGACTGGCTCGTGCCTGTGAACAAAAGAAAAATCATTTACATTATTTGTTCCATTATTAACACAATTTTTTGAAGTAAACAAGAATCATTTCCATCATTTGTTCCATTAACACAACACAACATTATGGAACAGGTTCAAACAGTAAACATGGTCCATGTGGAATTCTTGCCACTGAGCCTTCAGGCAGTAAAGCATTCATGGATGAGCTGCTGGTGCAAGGCTCGAGCAATTGTTAAAGAAGTACAATGGCCCGCCCTCCTCCGCCGTCATGCTCCAGGTTCAGGTAGTTGCATGGCTTCCTCGTACTCCTCCTCCTCCTCATCATCATCTGCATCTTCCTCATCATCATCGACCACTCTCACCTCGGGTGGGTCTTCTACTACCAGCTGCTGCTGCCTCATGATGGGTAACTTATGCAGCATGCAGCAGACAACAGTGAACTGACTGACAATCTCAGCAGAGTATTGCAAGTAGCCCCCAGAATGGTCCAGGCATCGGAAATGCTGTTTCAATATGCCAATGGTTCTCTCTATTATGCTGCACGTTGCAAGGTGCGACATGTTGTATTCCCGATTAGCTTCTGTCCGGGTTACATGTAGGGGCGTCATGAGCCAGGTGGCGAGGCCAAACCCTTTGACTCCCAGTAGCCAACTCTGCCCTTCTGGCGGCTGCTGAAAAATGGCACATATTATGCTTTTGCGCAGGACCAATGCATCATGGGTGCTCCCAGGGTATCTGGCATCAACTGACATGATGCGATGCATGTCGTCACACACGAGCTGCACATTAATGGAGTGGAAGCCTTTTCTGTTTCTGTACATCTCGGAATCCTCCAAAGGTGCTCGCAAGGTGATATGGGTGTAATCAGTGTAGCCCTGGTAGCCCTGTACCTTTGGGAAGCCAGCAATCCTGGAGAAGACAACAGCCCTTTCACGCATTGCCTGGGCGGTTATGTAGTCATTCCTTCGAGCATATAGTGTAGCAGTCACCTGCCGAATGTAGATATGTGTTCCATATTGAGAAATGGCTCACACAGCCCCAGTTGTAACCCGGAATGATCCAGATGTATCGAATGAAAGTGCAGCTGTAACGTTCACTTCAACTGACAAAGCAGTCCTCCTGACACTTCCAGGGTACAGGTCTGCTTTTACTAACTCACAGATCTCAGTTACAACTTTTTTGCAGAAACTCACCCTTCTGACACAGTCTGCATCACTCAGGTGCAGATTTGAACACCTGTCTCGATATATCCGGAATGAGTAAGGCCTCCTGCCCAGCATCTTACGTGCTCTGAGGTTTCTCATGCAATGACCAATTGTCTCCTCCGCAGCACCATCATGCAGAAGGCCTGCACAAGGTATGGCATTGTCAGTTTGAACAAGAAGTTCAAAGCGGGAACCCCTCCCCCCACAGCTTCATTTGCTGCATAGTATAGGCTACTCATGCCTTCCATTAGCCTTCCACAGAGCCCCACCACCCACTCCCCCTCCCCCCACGGGATTCATTTGAAGCCGAGCTCTGAGCCCCGAGCCCCGATCCTGCCGGCCGATGCTCCAACCCTCAAGCCCGGTTTGGAGACGTTCAGTGGTGGCATGTCAGTTTTTAAAAAATGAATACTTAAAGAATTCCATTAAACTTCCATTTCCTGTGTTTTAATTTTGAAAAAATTAAACTTGATGATGCATATTTAATGTGTTCTTGACTTCCTCCAACACTTCGCATAAAAACAATGGCGTCTTTCAGCACCGATTTTTGAATGTGCGCTGGTTTTCTTAAGTGCCCAGAAGGTTTTCCGGGAGTGATCACATATGGTGTCATAGGAGAAATGTAAATTCGCCAAACTTACGTAAATGTGAAAAACTGAAGCAGACATCAGGTTACACTCCCTATGATGCAAAAAAAAAAATTAACCTAAAAAAATTGTAATTAACTGAGTTACACTTACACACAAAGATTAGGGAAACTTGGATTTTTAAATTTAGGCCAAAAAAGCGGCATAAATAAATGGGGAAAAATGAGCCCAATGGTTGGGTAAATAAATGCTCTATTGGTGCAGAGACTGCCATCGGTTCAGTACTGATTTTTTTTTCCAAATGCAATGATTCATTTTGCCACATCCATTATATTCACTGTGGAAAAATATATGTAATGTTGGGAGAATAATATAAAAATTATTCAAAGTGCCGTTTGTTTTATTTACATATGATAAAGCATGACATGCTTCCACACACCATTCTGAAGGAATTAAACAGTAAGTAACCTCACTTTTGGACACTGAAGATACAACAAAATTCTACGGTGGCCATATGCAGGAATTTGTTTAAAAGTAGATTTTTTTCTCTCTTCTCATGTTCCTTCTGATTGTTCCATAGCTCACCTCCCTGCACATGGTTGACTCGTGCTGCATTACAGTTTCATATATGGTGGCAGGAAGTTCAAATGTTAATGCTAATCAAGGAATGGGGGAATCACAACCAACCCAGTTCCTCTCCCAGTCTCTTCTAGCAGGAGTAAGCGGACAGCAGTAAGTGGCAGGAATTCTGGATCTCACCCATGCCAGACAACTTCCCACCCATTATAGCAGGATTTGGTGGGATACGGCAGAAAGGAGAGCAACGGTTGACAGCAGTGGTGGGATCGGCTGCTGGGAAATCCTGAGATCGGGGTTGGAGGGTGGTTGCAGCATGGCAGGCTAAAGCTTACCTTGTTGGGTCCAGAAGGCCATTTCTATTTCTCCCAGCCCCACAAGGAAAGAAAAAATAAGATGTTAAAACTTACCTTTTTTGGGCTTCATCTGGCCCAGCTTCTCTTTGCTGCTTGGTTGGCCTGGCAAAAAACACACTGCCACTTACCGTTCCGGCCACCTAGTAAAAATTGTTATGATATGTATATGTTAAAAAGAACCAGTTAGCTCCTGGTGGCTCCAGGCGGATAAGTAGCCACTATTTTAGCAATCTACCCACCTGGTTTCCATCACTCCCTTCTTGTTTGAGGCTGCCTTCATTCACATAGAAATAGAAATTTACAGCGCAGAAGAAAACCATTTCGGCCCATCGTGTCTGCGCTGGCCAACAAAGAGCCACACGGCCCTTGGTCAGCAGCCCTAAAGGTTACATATAAACCAATGAACAATGATGGAAAGGCAAAGAGCACCCAGACCAAACAATCCACCTCACACAACTGCGACACCCCTTTATACTGAAACATTCTACACTCCACCCCAACTGGAGTCATGTGATTTCCTGGGAGAGGCAAAAACCAGATAAAAACCCAGGCCAATTTAGGGAGAAATTATCTGGGAAAATTCCTCTCCAACCCATCCAGGTTATCGATACTAGTCCAGGAGATCACACTGGCCGTATTCTATTCCCTGCAGTACTTACCATTATATCTGCACCATCCAACAAAAGGTCATCCAGTCTAATCCCAACTAACCCTGCAGGTTACTGCACTTTAAGTGCCCATCCAATCATCTCTTAAAAGTGGTGAGGGTTTCTGCATCCACCACTCTTCCAGGCAACGAGTTCCAGATCCCCACAACCCTCTGCGTAAAGAAGCCTCCCCACAAATCCCCTCTAATCACCAACCACCTTAAAACTATGCTCCCTGGTTATAGACCCTCCAAAAATGAAAATAGGCCCTTAATATCCAATATGTCCAGGCCGCTCAATATTTTGTGCACCTCAATGAGGTCTCCTCTCAACATTCTCTGTTTCAATGAGAACAAGCCCAGCCTATCCAATCAGTCCTCATAACTAAGATTCTCCATTCCAGGCAGCATCCTAGTAAACCTCCTCTGCACCCTTTCTAGGGCAATCACGTCCTTCCTATAATACGACAACCAGAACTGCATGCAGTACTCCAGCTGTGGCCTCACCAAAGTATGATACAATTTAAGCATAAACTGCCTGCTCTTATATTCTATGCCCTGGCCAATAAAGGCAAGCATTCCGTATGCCTTCTTAGTCACCTTATCCACCTGGCCTGCTACTTTCAGGGATCTGTGGACAAGCATTCCAAGGGCCATTTGTTCATCTACACTATTAAGTGGTCTACTGTCTAATGTGTATACCCTTTCCTTATTAGCCCTCCCAAAGTGCATAACCTCACACTTCGCTGAATTAAATGCCATTTGCCCCTGCTCTGCCCACCTGACCAGTAGATTGATATCCACCTGCAGCCCATGACTTTCATCTTCATTGTCAACCACACAGCCAATTTTAGTGTTGTTTGCAAACTCCTTAATCATACTCACTATATTCAAATCTAAATCATTGCTATATACCACAAAAAACAAGGGACCCAGTACTGAGTCCTGTGGAACGCCACTGGAAACATCCTTCCAGTCACAAAAACATCCATCAAACATTATCCATTGCTTCCTACCTCCAAGCCAATTTTGGATCCAACTTGCCACTTTACCCTTTATCCCATGGGCTTTAACCTTCATGACCAGTCCATCATATGGGACCTTATCAAAAGTCTTGCTAAAGTCCATATATACTACATTGTACGCACTACCCTCATTGACCCTCTTGGTTAATGCCTCAAATAATTCAATCAGGTTAGTCAAACACGATCTTCCCTTAACAAATCCATGCTGACTGTCCAGAATTAATCCTTGCCTTTCCAAGTGCAGATTTATCCTGCCTTTCAGGATTTTTTCCAATAATTTTCCCATCACTGAGGTTAGGCTGACAGGCCTGTAATTACTCGGCCTATCCCTTTCTCCCTTCTTAAACAAGGGTACTATATTAGCAGTCCTCCAATCCACCGACACCATGCCCAGATCCAAAGAGGACTGGAAAATGATGTCAAGGCCTCTGCTATTTCCTCTTTTACTTCGCTCAACAGCCTGGGATGCATTTAATCTGGGCCTGGGGACCTAACTACTTTCAAAGCTGCTAAGCCTCTTATAACTTCCTCTCTCACTATATTTATTTCATCCAGAATATCACACTCCTCCTCGATAGCAGTATCTGCATTACCCCTTTCCTTTGTGAAAACAGATGCAGAGTATTCGTTAAGAACCCTCGCAACATTTTCCGCCTCCACACAAAGATTACCCTCATGGTCTCTAATAGGCCCTACCATTTCTTTAGTTACCCTCTTACTCTTAAAATATTTATAGAATATCTTAGGGTTTTCCTTCATTTTACTGGCTAAGAATTTCTCGTGCTCTCTCTTAGCATTCCTAATATCCTTTTTAATTTTGCCTCTTAACTTTCTATATTCCTCTAAAGATTCTATCGTATTTAGCCATTGGTATATGACATAAGCATCCCTTTTTTCTTAATCCTACCCTGCAAGTCCCTAGACATCCAGGGGGCTCTAGAATTATTTTTCCCAGCCTTTTTCTTTAAGGGCACATGTTTGGCCTGAGCCTTCTGGATCTCCTCCTTGAATGCCTCCCCATTGTTCCGACACCGCTTTACCCACAAGTAGCTGTTTCCAGTCCACTATGGCCAAATCACTCCTTAACTTAGCAAAATTAGCGCTTCCCCAATTCGGAACTTTTATTCCAGGCCTATTCTTGTCCTTATCCATAACCAACTTGAATCTGACTGAATTATGGTCACTGGCACCCAAGTGCTCTTCCACTAATACCCCTTCAACCTGCCCAGCTTCATTCCCCAAAACTAAATCCAAGACCGCCCCCTCTCGTGTTGGGCTTGCTACATATTGACTAACAAAGTTCTCTTGAATCCATTTCAAGAATTCCGCACCCTCTATACCCTTCACACTAAATTTGTCCCAATCAATATTTGGATAGTTAAAATCCCCTACTATTACTACCCCATGGTTTTTGGACTTCAAAGCAATTTACCTACATATTTGCTCCTCTATCTCCCTCCCACTGTTTGGGGGTCTATAATATGTGCCCAGCAGTGTGATCGCCCCATTTTTATTTTTCAATTCAACCCATATGGCCTTATTTGATGATCCCTCTAACATATCATCCCTCCTCACCGCTGTAATAGTTTCTTTAATCAGTATCGCAACACCGCTCCCCTTTTTACCCCCCTCTCTCTCTTGTCTAAAAATCCTGTAGCCAGGAATAATAATCTGCCAAACCTGCCCCTCTTTCAGTCATGTTTCTGTAATGGCTATAATGTCATACTCCCAAGTGTCTACCTGTGCTTTTAGCTCATCCGCCTTATTTGCTATACTCCTTGCATTAAAGTATATACCATTCAGCACAGGAAGACTCCTTGCTTACTACTTACTAAGCCCTGCTTCCTCTGTCTTACATGAGTTTGAAAGTGTTATAGTATATTTAATTGGTGCTACTCTGGGAAATCATAATATATAAAAATATTTTGCTAATGATTAGTTATGTGCACAATGGATGATATATATGCTGTGCTAATGCTGGTATTTTGCAAGATTTTAACCAAACCAATTATCAGAAGATGCAAACACAACCAAGATAACACTAAATTCGAGAATGCTCCACTATGCAATCAGCCTATGCCAATTCCTTAGACCATTTTTTTTATTAGTTCCTGGGATGTGTGCATCGCTGGCAAGGCCAGCATTTATTGCCCATCCCTATTTTCCCGTGAGAAGGTAGTGGTGAGCCACCTTCTTGAACCACTTCAGTCCATGCGGTGAAGGTACTCCTATACTGTAGTTAGGGAGGGAATTCCAGGATGTTGATCCAGTGATGAAGAAGAATTGGCAATATATTTCCAAGTCAGGATGGTGTGTGACTTGGAGGGGAACTTGGAAGTGATGGTGTTCCCACGTGCCTGCTGCCCTTGTCCTTCTAGGTGGTAGGAGTCACGGGTTTGGAAGGTGCTGTTGAATAAGCCTTGGTAAGTTGCTACAGCTCATGGTACACACTGCAGCCTAAAATGGTGGGGAGCCAGGGGTCTAATGAGGGTGAGGAACTTAATGTAATTAATATAAGTAGGGAAAAAGTAATCGAGAAATTAATGGGACAAAAAGCCGACAAATCCCCTGGACCTGACGGCCTATGGTTCTAAAAGAGGTGGCTGCAGAGATAGTGGATGTATTAGTTTCGATCTTCCAAAATTCCCTAGATTCTAGAACGGTCCCAGCGGATTGGAAGGTCACAAATGTAACACTACTATTCAAGAAAGGAGGGAAAGCGAAAACAGTGAACTACAGGCCTGTTAGCCTGACATCAGTTGTCAGGAAAATACTGGAATTTATTTTTAAGTAAGTGGTATCAGGGCACTTAGAAAATCATAACATGATTAGGCAGAGTCAACATGGTCTTATGAAAGGAAAATCGTGTTTGATAAATTTATTAGAGTTTTTTGAGGATGTAACTAGCAGGTTGGATAAAGGGGAACCAGTGGATGCAGCATATTTGGATTTCCAAAAGGCATTCAGTAAGGTGCCATATAAAAGTTTATTACATAAGTTAAGGCTCATGAGATTGGAGGCAATGTATTAGCATGGATAGAAGTTTGGTTAATGGACAGAAAACAGGGAGTAGGGATAAACGGGTCATTTTTAGGTTGGCAAGTTGTAACTAGTGGTGTGCCACAAGGATCAGTGCTGGAGCCTCAGCTATTTACAATCTATATTAATGACCTGGATGAAGGGACCGAGTGTAACATATCCAAGTTTGCTGATGATACAAAACTAAGTGGGACAGTAAGCTGTGAGGAGAATACAAAGGTGGCGAAATTACCCCTTCTGAAAATGCCTGTTTTGCGCCGGGGGCAGGCATTGGGAGCGAGAATGGGAGGGACGTTGTGATGCGGCGACGTGGCGCTGTTGATGTGTGGAGCGCGAGCGCTGCGTGAGCGCTGTGTGAATGCCCGGGTTACCGCCCCCACTATTTTTTTCACTGCAAGTGCCAAATTGCAGGCGATTTAGCAGCCTGTCTTGCCTGGCGCTAAATTTCTGGCTAATTCGAAGTACGCTCCCCAATATCGCGCAGAGGACAATTTCTCTCCCAGAGAGTCTGCAAAGGGATATAGATAGACTAAGTGTGTGGGCAGTAAAGTGGCAGATGGAGTATAATGTATGGAAATGTGAGGTTATTCATTTTCGTAGGAATAGAAAAGCAGAATATTTTTTAAATAGCGAGAAACTTTTAAATTGGATGTGTTCGTGTAAGAAACACAGAAAGCCAGCATACAGGTACAGCAAGTAATAAGGAAGGCAAATGGCATGTTGTTGTCCTTTATTGCAAGGTGGGGGGTTGGTGTATTAGAGTAAGGAAGTCTTGCTACAATTGTACAGGGCCTTGGTGAGACTACACCTGGAGTCTTGTGCACAGTTTTTGTCTCCTTATATAAGGAAGGGTAAACTTGCCTTGGAGGCGGTGCAACGAAGATTCACTAGATTGATTCCTGGAATGAGACAGCTGTTTTGTGGTAATGACTCAGGAGTCTGGTTACTGTAAACTCACCCAGGTGCAACCTGATCCATCTTTATTCCAACCCAAGAGTGCTAGCTTGACAAAGACACACAGCTTATGTAGAGGTGACCGAGCACACATGCCACATGCGTACAGACCGATGACCTCTGACCGCAGCGCCCTTTGGTGTCTGGTGACCCCCAAGCATTAATACATAACAACATCCCCCTTTTAAAATCTTAACAACAGTCTTTTTACAAATTAAGACGGTCTGGGTCTTTCCTCTCACGAGTTGATCGTCTCAGTTTAACTTTGGCTCTGGGCGAGCATTCTGAGTCCGTTGAGACTGAGGGCTGAGTAGCCAATTTGATGGGAGTGGTCATGACCACATCAGAGACTGAGGGTTCAGAGTCAGTAATATCAGCAGAGTCCTCTGATGAGTGAACAATGGTTGGTTGATCACTGACTAAATCTTCCTCACTCGGTTTCAGTTCATCCGTGTGCTGCAGTTTAACCTGGTCAAGGTGTTTCCTGCATGTTTGCCCATTCTTCAGCATGACAATAAACACTCTGTTACCCTCCTTGGCTGTAACAATGCCAGCGATCCACTTTGGACCTTGACCATAGTTCAGTACATAAACCGGATCATTGACCGAGATGACACGGGACACGGCAGCACGATCATGACACCATTGCTGACTTTGACGTCTGTTTTCAACACGATCATTCAAATCAGGATGAACAAGAGAAAGCCTGGTCTTGAGATTTCTCTTCATCAGTAGTTCAGCAGGAGGAACCCCAGTAAGCATATGAAGTCTTGACCTGTAACTGAGCAATATACATGGCAATTGTCTCTGCAGTGAGCCCTGAGTTACACGTTTCATACTTTGCTTGATCGTTTGAAAGGCACGCTCTGCTTGACCATTAGAAGCAGGCTTGAATGGAGCTGATCCATTGAGTTTCATGAACTCCTGGAGCTCAAGACTTGTGAAGCAAGATCCGTTGTCGCACACAACAATGTCAGGCAAACCATGAGTAGCAAACATGACACGAAGGCTCTCAATGGTAGCTGTAGACATCCTGGATGCATAATAACACACTCTATCCACTTAGAATATGCATCCACTACGACAAAAAACATCTTTCCGAGGAACGGGCCCGCAAAATCAATGTGGATCCTCGACCATGCTTTGGATGGCCACGACCAAAGACTCAGCGGAGATTCCGCTGGTACTTTATTTAGCTGCATGCAAGTATTGCACTGATGCATGCATGATTCCAGATCAAAGGCAATTCCAGGCCACCATACATGAGACCTAGCAATGGACTTCATTATGACAATACCAGGATAAGTGCTATGAAGTTCACGTACAAATTTTTCTCGACCTTTCTTAGGCATGATTACACGATTATCCCACAGTAAACAGTCTGACTGAATGGACAGCTCATCCTTATGACGGTTGTAAGGTTTGGTCTCCTCACGCATCTCCCTAGGTATGGCAGGCCAATCACCACTGAGTACACACCATTTCACAACCGATAAAATAGGGTCATGGCTGGTCCAGATCCTAACTTGTTGAGCAGTGACAGGGGTTCCTTCATTCTCACAGCATCCATTACTAACAGTAGATCTGCAGGTTGAGACGTCTCCATCTCAGTTCTGGTTAAGGGCAGACGACTCAGTGCATCGGCACAATTCTCAGTACCAGGTCTATGACAGATGACGTAATCATAAGCAGACAATGTCAGCGCCCACCTTTGAATATGGGATGATGCATTGGTATTAGTACCCTTGTTTTCTGCAAACAATGAAATGAGTGGCTTGTGATCCGTTTCTAGTTTAAAACGAAGACCAAACAGGTACTGGTGCATTTTTTTTTACACCATACACACAGGCCACAGCTTCTTTCTGTACCATACTGTAAGCTCTTTCTGCTTTAGACAGACTTCTCGAAACATACGCAACAGGTTGTAGCTTGCCCGAATCATTTGCTTGTTGGAGTACGCAGCCAACCCCATATGATGAAGCATCACAAGCCAATACAAGAAGCATACACGGATCATAATGAACAAGCAACTTGTTTGAACATAGCAGGTTCTTGGCTTTCTCAAAGGCTCTATCTTGAGATGCACCCCAGACCCAGTTGTCGCCTTTTCTTAGTAACACATGCAGTGGCTCTAGTCAAGTGCTCAATCTGGGTAAGAAATTACCAAAGTAGTTGAGTAGCCCAAGGAACGAACACAGCTCCGTCACATTCTGAGGCCTGGGTGCATTTGTGGTGGGCTCGGTTTTCGAATCAGTGGGCCTGATGCATTAGCAGCAATCTTCCTCCCGAGGAATTTGACTTCAGGTGCCATGAATACACACTTCGAGTGTTTAAGCCTGAGTCCCACTTTGTCCAAATGCTGTAGGACTTCTTCAAGATTGTTCAGATGTTCAGCAGTGTCGCGATCTGTGACCAGAATGTCACCTTGAAACACGACAGTTCTAGGAATGGACTTCAGTAAACTTTCCATATTCCTCTGAAATATGGCTGCAGCTGAACGAATCCCAAAAGGACATCTGTTGTAGATGAACAGCCCTTTATGGGTGTTGATGCAGGTGAGTTTCCTCAAAATGTCGACAAGCTCCTGGGTCATATAGTCCAACATCAGATCCAGTTTCGTGAACGACTTTCCACCAGCTAGCATGGCGAACAGGTCATCAGCCCTCGGTAATGGATAATGATCCTGTTTTGAAAATCGGTTAATCGTAACCTTGTAGTCTCCACAAATCCTGACAGTGCCATCACTCTTCAGCACAGGAATAATGGGACTAGCCCACTTGTTAAACTCTACTGGTGATATGATCCCTTCATGCTGGAGTCTGTCAAGCTCAATTTCAACCTTCTCCCTCATCATATATGGAACAGACTGAGCTTTGTGATAGACAGGCCTTGCATTGGAGCCCAGGTGAATCTGCACCTTGGCTCCCATAAAACTACCAATGCCCGGTTCAAACAAAGAAGGAAACTTTTTCAATACTTGAGCACACGAAGTATCATCCACCGAGGACAACATCTTGGCATCATTCCAGTTCAGCTTGTTTTTCTCGAGCCAATTCCTGTCAAACAGCGTGTGGACCATTACCTGGGACAATCCATAATGGTAGCTCGTGAATCACACCATCATATGATACCTCAATTGCTGCACTGCTGAGCACCAGTATGAGTTCTTTAGTGTAAGTACACAAACTGGCATTGACTGGACTCAGCTTCGGTTTCGCAGCCTCAGTGTCCCACAGCTTGTCGAATGTCTTTTGGCTCATTATCGACTGGCTCGCACCCATGTCCAGCTCCATTGATACAGGCACACCATTCAGCTTCGCATTAACCACTATCGGCTGGCTCTTGCTCAGGAACGAATACAGTCCATTCACTTCCTTCTCGGGTTGCGTATCCAGGCCATCACTGAACTGGTCCTCATCAACCACGTGGTGAACCGCACCACGCTTGCTCCGTTGTGGACACATCCTGTGAAGATGCCCCACTTTCGAACATCCATTGCATGAGTATTGTCTAAACCGACACTGATGAGGCCGATGATTGCCCCCACAACACCAATAGGGTGAAATCTGGATCGAACCATTCAGCGGGCTCTGAGCAGCAGCAGGTTTCGTGTAAGCAGCTCTGCCCGAAAACAACACCATTTTCTTTACAGTACTTGCCATGGAACTTTGACTCGTCAATGATATCTGCCTCAAATTATCATCCGTCGTCATGCATGCCTCGGCAGTGGTGATGTCCTTTTTCAAATCCAGTCTCTCTGCAGCCAACAGCTTCCTGAGGATCGCATCATCGTTGATGCCTATCATGATGACGTCACGCAGCATGTCTTCCAGCATGTTCGCGAACTTACACAGCTCAGCAAGACGTCGCAGGTCAGGGACAAATTCCGACAGGTCCTGGCCCTCAGCACGAACATGTGTGTAGAAACGGTAGCCTGATATGATGATCCCATCTTTTGGCTTCAGATGGTTACCCACCAACGTACACAATTCCTCATAACCTTTTTCCGCCGGACGTACAGGCAAGAGAAGATTCTTCATGAGGCCGTAAATTTTCGGAGCACAAACGGTGAGAGAACTGCCCTGTGCTGAACTGTGTAGGCCTCTGCCTTCATGCCATTGGCCACAAAATACTGATCCAGGTGGTCGACAAAATCTGCCCAATCCTCGCCCTCCACAAATTTCTTCATGATTCCAACAGTGCTCATTGTGCATGCGAAGGTTCTTAAATTACCTCGTCACCAATTGTAATGACTCAAGAGTCTGGTTACTGTAAACTCACTCAGTTGCAACCTAATCCATCTTTATTCCAGCCCAAGAGTGCCAGCTTGACAAAGACACACAGCTTATATACAGGTGACCAAGCACACATGCCACATGACCTCCAACCATGGTGCCCTCTCGTGTCTGTTGACCCCCAAGCATTAATACATAACACTTATGATGATAGATTGTGTAGAATGGGCCTATACTCTCTGGAGTTTAGAAGAATGAGAGTTGATCTCAGTAAAACATACAAGATTCTGAAGGGGATTGACAGGGTAGATGATAAGAGGTTGTTTCCCCTTGCTGGAGAGTCTAGAACTAGGGGGCACAGTCTCACAACAAGGGGTAGGCCATTTAAGACAGTGATGAAGAGGAATTACTTCACTCATAGGGTTGTGAATCTTGGAACTCTCCGCCTCAGAGGGTTGTGGAAGCAGAGTTTCTGGGGTCGAAATTGCACCTTTCTATAAAAGCCATGACCACCTCAAAGAGGCGGCCATGGGTCGGTAAGCACTCACCACTCGGTTGGCACATAGGGGCCGCCATTTTACAAATTGCCCTCGTGGATTTTCCCGGTGGAGAACGTCTCCGCTTTGCCCGTGTTGCTTCCCCGTCGTTCCCTTACTGACCGGCAGCAATCCACTGTTCGCCCTGCATGGGAAATTGCCCCGTAGGAAATTGCCCCGCGGGAATTTGCCCCATAGGGGCAGATCAGCCGCTGCTCAGTGCACCCTACAACTTTTCGCAGTGGGAAGCTTCTTGTGGCTGGGCAGCACGTCTGCACTTAAAGGGCGCACTGCTGCTTTAGGCATTCATTTTAATTGTCAGCCGACAGGCAGGTTGGCCCAACAATGGTGGCCACGGGTTTGGCCGGGCCGCCAACAGGCAGCCCCTCTTGGGTACTGGACCGCTGGCCTGGCCGAAACCCTCCCTGGTGGCCCAGTATTTGCCACTAAAGTGGCTGCAGAGTTCGCAGCGGCCCTTCCCTTTAACTGAAGGGGAGAGACGTGACACATCAGCGCGGCGCTGATGACTTGGAGCGACGGCCATTTCGACCCACCCGTACTTCCGCCCACCTGACAACAGCCGCTCCGACCTGCCCACACTTCCGTCCCGCTGACATCACATCCGCTCAGCTCCAAAAAAAAACAAAGAGCTGAATTTCCCTGTGTTGTCCGCCCCATGCATTGGGGCAGACAGAGCACTTAAAAATTGGTAGTTGCGCCTCGTTTTGGGCAGAGGGCAATTTTGACCCCTCTGAGCATTTTCAAGGGTGAGATAGATAGATTTTCGGAGTTTAGGGGAATCAAGGGATATGAAGATAGGATGGGAAAGTGTTGTTATGTTGATGATCAACCATGATCTTATTGAATGGCGGAGCAGGCTCGAGTGGCCATATGGCCTACTCCTGCTCCTATTTATTATGTTCTTATCTTCTTATGTTCTTATGCAGCCACCGTACGCCGGTGGTGGATGGAATGAATGTTGAAGGCGGTGGATGGGGTGCCAATCAAGCAGGCTGCTTTGTCCTGGATTGAGTGTTGTTGGAACTGCACTCATACAGGCAAGTGGAGAGTATTCCATCACATTGTGCTTTATCCTCCTCAGATATCATTAAACAGTCTTACCAATGCAATGCCATGCAGGTGTCATTAGTGTATTAATGCTTGCAGTACATTTATTGTCTAGTATTATAAAGATATAGGATATTGTTGCATAGTCATGTCAGATAAATAAGCAAATATAAATGCCTGAACTCAGTCAAATAATGCTTATCTATTCAGATTGCCAGGTGAAAATCTGTATTTTCTAGAATTTCTGCATGAATATGTTGGATGTTTTGTTTATATGTTGGATAGGTAATCAAGTCCCAAGAGGGGGAAACCAGTAATGAACATCACACATTTAGTAATCTATCCCCAGCCATCTGTTATTTTGTATGCTGCAATATATCTGCTGACATTTGATAGCTTTATGGAGTTAGAATGTACTAACAGATTTATATAATTAAGCAAGCTGTACAGGTGAGTGACAGCAACAATGGGTTGGATTATCCCCATGGCAAATCAGCACAGATGATATTTGCTCTGACACTAAGCAATTTTCCTCTTCCTTTGCTGGTGCAATCTGCATTCATTTTCGGATTTGTGCTGTGCTTGGATTTGTGCCAGCAGGAAGCTTCACGGTCAAGGCTGGTTTGTATCAATTATTTCTTCAATTATGGGGTGTGACTGGTCTCACTGTGTTCTACTTTAAATTATTCTTTTATTTTTCGGTGCTAATCACTGGCATTCAGAAAACCAAGCAAAACCCAAAATATTAGACAAATGTAACAAGCATTGGAAAATTTCAGTGCAGGAGAAAATTATCTTCTTCTTCTACTTCTTCTTAGGCAGTCCCCCGGAGTTGAGAATGACTTGCTTCCACACTAAAATGAATTCTAAGATGACTGATGAGACCAATGCGGGATCTACAGTTTTTGTCACATGTGGGGCAGATGGTGGTTGGAGGGACGGGTGGGTTGGGTGCTTGATTTGTCGTACGCTCCTTCCGCTGTTTGTACTGGGGCTCCTGAGTCGTCCCGATGAAGAGACTCGAAGTGTTCGGCGCCTTCTCGAAGGCTTCTCCTCCACTTTGAGCGGTCTTGGGCCAGGGATTCTCAAGAATTGGTGGGGATGTTACATTTCAAGGAGGCTTTGAGGGTGTCCTTGAAGCGTTTCCTCTGCCCACCTGGGGCTTGCTTGCCTTATCGGAGCTCCGAGTAGAGTGCTTGTTTTGGGAGTCCGGTATCGGACAATGTGGCCCATCCATCGGGGCTAATCGAGCGTGGTCAATGCCTCAATGAGGATATTGGCCTGAGAGAGAACACTGATGCCTATCCTACCAGTGAATTTTCAGGATTTTGTGGAGGCAGTGTTGGTGGTACTTCTCCAGTGCTTTGAGGTGCCTACTGTACATAGTCCATGTCTCTGAAGCATATAGGAGGGTGGGTATCACTACTGCTCTGTAGACCATTAGCTTGGTGTCGGTTTTGAGATCCTGGCCTTCGAACACTCTTTTCCTCAGGCGACCGAAGGCTGCACTGGCACACTGAAGGCAGTGTTGGACTTTGTCATTGATGTCCTTCCTGATAGTAGGTTTGCAAGATATGGGAACTGATCCACATTGTCCAAGGTCTCATCATGGAACTTGATAATTGGGTAGCATTACTGTGTGGCGGAGGTAGGTTGGGAGAGAACTTACGGATGTTTAATGTAAGGCCTAGACTCTCGTACGTCTCAGTGAGTATGCACAAATGCATATTGTAATACAATGAGAGAGTTTGGAACAACCTTGGATCTGGACTGGTGGTGACGGAGGTCGAACAGTTTCCCGCTTGTCCTGTAGATTAACTCCACCCCAGCAGGGAGCTTGTTAAAGGTGAGATGAAGCATTGCAGCAAGGAAGATTGAGAAGAGCATTGGTGCAATAGCACAGCCTTGCTAGAAACATAGAAGCATATAAAATAGGTGCAGGAGTAGGCCATTCGGCCCTTCGAGCCTGCACCACCATTCAATAAGATCATAGCTGATCATTCACCTCAGTACCCCTTTCCTGCTTTCTCTCCATACCCCTTGATCTCTTTAGCCGTAAGGGCCATATCTAACTCCCTCTTGAATATATCCAATGAACTGGCATCAACAAATCTCTGCGGTAGAGAATTCCATCGGTTAACAACTCACTGAGTAAAGAAGTTTCTCCTCATCTCGATCCTAAATGGCTTACCTCTTATCTTTAGACTGTGACCCGTGGTTCTGGACTTCCCCAACATCGGGAACATTCATCCTGCATCTAACCTGTCCAGTCCTGTCAGAATTTTATATGTTTCTATGAGATCCCCTCTCATTCTTCTAAACTCCAGTGAATACAGGCCCAGTCAATCCAGTCTCTCCTCATATGTCAGTCATGCCATCCCAGGAATCAGTCTGGTAAACCTTTGCTCCACTCCCTCAATAGCAAGAATGTCCTTCCTCAGATTAGGAGACCAAAACTGAACACAATATTCCACGTGAGGCCTCACCAAGGCCCTGTACAAGTGCAGCAAGACCTCCCTGCTCCTGTACTCAAATTCACTAGCTATGAAGGCCAACATGCCATTTGCCTTCTTTACTGCCTGCTGTACCTGCATGCCAACTTTCAATGACTGATGTACCATGACACCCAGGTCTCATTGCACCACCCCTTTTCCTAATCTGCCGCCATTCAGATAATATTCTGCCTTCATGTTTTTGCCACCAAAGCGGATAACTTCACATTTATCCACATTATACTGCATCTGCCATGCATTTGCCCACTCACCTAACCTGTCCAAGTCACCCTGCAGCCTCCTTCTCACAGTTCACACCACCATCCAGCTTAGTGTCATCTGCAAACTTGGAGATATTACACTCAATTCCTTCATCTAAATCATTGATGTACATTGTAAATAGCTGGGGTCCCAGCACTGAGCCCTGCGGCACCCCACTAGTCACGGCCTGCCATTCTGAAAAGGAGCCGTTTATCCAGACTCTCTGCTTCCTGTCTGCCAACCAGTTCTCTATCCACGTCATTACATTACCCCCAATACCATGTGCTTTAATTTTTGCACACCAATCTCTTATGTGGGACCTTATCAAAAGCCTTTTGAAAGTCCAAATACACAACATCCACTGGTTCTCCCTTGTCCAATGTACTAGTTACATCCTCAAAAAATTCCAGAAGATTTGTCAAGCATGATTTCCCTTTCATAAGTCCATGCTGACTTGAACCGATCCTGTCACTGCTTCCCAAATGCGCTGCTATTTCATCTTTAATAATTGATTCCAACATTTTTCCCACTACTGATGTCAGGCTAACCAGTCTATAATTCCCCGTTTTCTCTCTCCCTCCTTTTTTAAAAAGTGGTGTTACATTAGCTACCCTCCAGTCCATAGGAACTGATCCAGAGTCGATAGACTGTTGGAAAATTATCACCAAGGCATCGACTATTTCTAGGGCCACTTCCTTAAGTACTCTGGGATGCAGACTATCAGGCCCTGGGAATTTATCGGCCTTCAATCCCATCAATTTCCCTAACACAATTTCCTGACTAATAAGGATTTCCTTCAGTTCCTCCTTCTCACTAAACCCTTGGTCCCCTAGTATTTCTGGAAGGTTATTTGTGTCTTCTTTCTGTCTGACCCCGGTCTGCACTTATATTGTGTCTGTGATGGATCCGTTGGTAAAAATCACGGCTTGAATGTTATCGTGAAGCAGGGGGAGGATAGTGAAAATTTTTGAGGATAGTCGAATTTAAGGAGGACACTCCATCATCTCTCATGGTTGACAGAATCAAAGGCCTTTGTGAGGTCAAAGAAAGCCATGTACAGAGGTTGATGCTGCTCCCTACACTTTTCTTGGATTTGTCGCGTGGTGAAGATCATGTCCGTTGTGCCACTTAATTGACGGAATCCGCATTACGACTCTGGGAGGAGCTCTTCAGTCACTAGCAGGAGACAGTTGAGGAGACAGCAGGGAAACTCCTCTGTAATTACTGCAATCGGACTTGTCACCTTTCTTGAAGATGGTCACGATTACGGGAAAATTACGGGAAAATTATATTGGCATTATAGCACCATGAGAAAAATCTGGTGGAAAATCAATTGACATTAGAGAATGGAAGTTACAAGCTATCTAAATACTTGGTAAATATTGTACAGGCATTGGGTTTATTTCATGAGTGTCAACTGGCCAGAATTTTCAAACATTGCAAAATTGAATGAACGGGAGTTCGGGCAGTCGAGCGGCCTATAAAGGCCCGAGCATCGAAGGAAGCATCCACAGAAGCGGGAGTTCGGGCAGTCAAGCGGCCTATAAAAGCCCGAGAGTTGGAGGAAGCGTCCACAGGAGCGGGAGTTCAGGCAGTCGAGAGGCCTATAAAGGCCCGAGAGTTGGAGGAGGCTAGCTGGTGCAGGGGCAGGGGCAGAAGGTAAACAAAGAAGTAAGAAGAAATCGAAGTGGGGCATCACAGACAAGCGGGTAAGTGATTGGCTGGTTGGTGAGTATTTGATCTTTTATTTTTCTTAGCAGTAAGAAACCTTTGGCATTGTTACAAATTAGTTAATCTAAGGGTTAATTCATGGCAAGAGAGCCCAGACCCTTGTCATGCTCTTCCTACGCTATATGGGAAATGAAGGACACTACCGATGTCCCTGACTATTACGTGTGCGGGAAGTGTATCCAGCTGCAGCACCTGACAGACCGCATTGCGGCACTGGAGCTGCATATGGATTCACTATGGAGCATCCGCGGTGCTGAAGATGTCGTGAATAGCACGTTTAGTGCATTGGTCACACCGCAGGTAAAGGTTGCACAGCCAGATAGGGAATGGCTGACCATCAGGAAGAGAAAGGGAAGGCAGGTAGTGCAGGGGTCCCCTGCGGTCATCTCCCTCCAAAACAGGTACACCATTTTGGGTACTGTTGAGGGAGGTGGCTCATCAGGGGAAGGCAGCAGCAGCTAAGTCCATGGCACTGTGGGTGGCTCTGCTGCACAGGAGGGCAGGAAAAAGAGTGGGAGAGTTATCGTGATAGGGGATTCTATTGTAAGGGGAATAGATAGGCGTTTCTGTGGCTGCAAACGAGATTCCAGGATGGTATGTTGCCTCCCTGGTGCAAGGGTCAAGAATGTCTCGGAGCAGCTGCAGCACATTCTGGAGGGGGAGGGTGAACAGCCAGCTGTCGTGGTGCATATAGGCACCAAAATTATAGGTAAAAAACGGGATGAGGTCCGACAAGCTGAATTTAGGGAGATAGGAGTTAAATTAAAAAGTAGGACCTCAAAAGATAGTAATCTCAGGATTGCTAGCAGTGCCACATGCTAGTCAGAGCAGGAATCGCAGGATAGTTCAGATGAATATGTGGCTTGAGGAATGGTGTAAGAGGGAGGGATTCAAATTACTGGGACATCGGAACTGGTTCTGGGGGTGGTGGGACCAGTACAACCAGATGGTCTGCACCTGGACAGGACCGGAACTGATGTCCTAGGCAGAGTGTTTGCTAGTGCTGTTGGGGAGGGTTGAAACTAAAATGGCAGGGGGATGGGAATCAATGCAGGGAGGCAGAGGGAAGTAAAAAGGGGGCAGAAGCAAAAGGTAGGAAGGAGAAAAACAAGGGGAAAAATAAAAAGTGCCACATTACAACATAATTCTAAAAGGAGAAAGTGTGTTAAAAAAACAAGCCTGAAGGCTCTGTGTCTCAATGCGAGGAGCATTTGTAATAAGGTGGATGAATTAACTGCGCAGATAACTGTTAACAGATATGATGTAATTGGGATTACAGCGACATGGCTCCAGGGTAACCAAGGCTGGGAACTCAACATCCAGGGGTATTCAATATTCAGGAAGGATAGACAGGAAGAAAAAGGAGGTGGGGTAGCGTTACTGGTTAAAGAGGAGATTAACGCAATAGTGAGGAAGGATATTAGCTTGGATGATGTGGAATCTATATGGGTAGAGCTATGAAACACCAAAGGGCAGAAAACGTTAGTGGAAGTTGTGTACAGACCACCAAACAGTAGTAGGGAGGTTGGGGACAGCATCAAACAGGAAATTAGGGATGCGTGCAATAAGGGTACAGCAGTTATCATGGGTGACTTTAATCTACATATTGATTGGGCTAACAAAACTGGAAGCAATACTGTGGAGGAGGAGTTCCTGGAGTGTGTAAGGGATGGTTTGAGAGACCAATCTGTCAAGGAACCAACTAGAGAGCAGGCCATCCGAGACTGGGTCTTGTGTAACGAGAGAGGATTAATTAGCAATCTGGTCGTGCGAAGCCCCTTAGGAAAGAGTGACCATAATATTGTAAAATTCTTTATTAAGATGGAGAGTGACACAGATAATTCAGAGACGAGAGTCCTGAACTTAAATAAAGGTAACTTCGAAGGCATGAGACGTGAATTGGCTAGAATAGACTGGCGAGTGATACTTAAAGGGTTGACGGTGGATAGGCAATAGCAAACATTTAAAGTTCACATGGATGAACTTCAACAATTATACATCCCTGTCTGGCGTAAAAATACAAAAGGGAAGTTGGCTCAACCATGGCTAACAAGGGAAATTAGGGAAAGTGTTAAATCCAAGGAAGAGGCATATAAATTGGCCAGAAAAAGCAGCAAACCTGAGGACTGGGTGAAATTTAGAATTCAGCAGAGGAGGACTAAGGATTTAATTAGGAGGGGGGAAATAGAGTATGAGAGCAAGCTTGCAGGGAACATAAAAACTGACTGCAAAAGCTTCTATAGGTATGTGAAGAGAAAAAGATTAGTGAAGACTAATGTAGGTCCCTTGCAGTCAGAATCAGATGAATTCATAATGGGGAACAAGGAAATGGCAGACCAATTGAACAAATACTTTGGTTCTGTCTTCACTAAGGAAGGCACGAAAAACCTCCCAAAAATACTAGGGGACCGAGGGTCTAGCGAGAAGGGGGAACTGAGGGAAATCCTTATTAGTCAGGAAATCGTGTTAGGGAAATTGAGGGACTGAAGGCCAATAAATCCCCAGGCCTGATAGTCTGCATCCCAGAGTACTTAAGAAAGTGGCCTTAGAAATAGTAGATGCATTGGTGGTCATTTTCCAACATTCCATGGACTCTGGATCAGTTCCTATGGATTGGAGGGTAGCTAATGTCACCCCACTTTTTAGAAAAGGAGGGAGAGAGAAAACAGGGAATTATAGACCGGTTAGCCTGACATCGGTGGTGGGGAAAATGCTGGAATCAATTATTAAAGATGTAATAGCAGCGCATTTTGAAAGCAGTGACAGGATCGGTCCAAGTCAGTATGGATTTATGAAAGGGAAATCATGCTTGACAAATCTTCTAGAGTTTTTTGAGGATGTAACTAGTCGAGTGGATAAGGGAGAACCAGTAGATGTGGTGTATTTGGACTTTCAAAAAGCTTTTGACAAGGTCCCACACAAGAGATTAGTGTGCAAAATTAAGGCACATGGTATTGGGGGTAGTGTATTGACGTGGATAGAGAAATGGTTGGCAGACAGGATCAAAGAGTGGGAATAAACGGGTCCTTTTCAGAATAGCAGGCAGTGACTAGTGGGGTGCCGCAGGGCTCGGTGCTGGGACCCAGATATTTACAGATACATTAATGATTTAGACGAAGGAATTGAATCTAATATCTCCAAGTTTGCAGATGACACTTTGCTGGGTAGTAGTGCGAGCTGCGAGGAGGATGCTAAGAGGCTGCAGGGGCACTTGGACAGGTTAGGTGAATGGGCAAATGCATGGCAGATGCAGTATAATGTGGATAAATGTGAGGTTATCCACTTTGGTGGCAAAAATAGGAAGGTAGATTATTATCTGAATGGTGAAAGATTAGGAAAATGGGAGGTGCAATGAGACCTGGGTGTCATTGGTACCGTATATACTCGCGTATCATGCGACTTTTGAAGACCTAAATTGTAACCTAAATTTGGGGGGTCGCATGATACGCGAGATACAAAATTTGCGGGTGTGAAGTGCTGGCCAAGATTAGGCTGTTAGGCTGTTAAGCAGACCGTATCCACGCTGAATCTCGGCATGCTCCAACAATCCTCAATGTAAAGACATTTCTCTTGGTTTCTCCTCTCACTCTCCATGATGGTTGTAAATCGAATATCCCTGGTTGATATTAGTTCCTCGATACTCATGACCAAATCATTATCCTCCCAATGCAAAAAAAAATCCATTTGACTCCTGCTGAAATTCTTCTCTTCAGGGGGAGAGAGAGTCGCGGAGGTCGGGGGGGAGAGCGAGAGTCGCGGAGGTCGGGGGGGGAGAGAGAGTCGCGGAGGTCGGGGGGGAGAGAGAGTCGCGGAGGTCGGGGGGGGAGAGAGAGTCGCGGAGGTCGGGGCGGGAGAGAGAGTCGCGGAGGTCGGGGGGGAGAGAGAGTCGCGGAGGTCGGGGGGGAGAGAGAGTCGCGGAGGTCGGGGGGGAGAGAGAGTCGCGGAGGTCGGGGGGGGAGAGAGAGTCGCGGAGGTCGGGGGGGGAGAGAGAGTCGCGGAGGTCGGGGGGGAGAGCGAGAGTCGCGGAGGTCGGGGGGGGAGAGAGAGTCGCGGAGGTCGGGGGGGAGAGAGAGTCGCGGAGGTCGGGGGGGGAGAGAGAGTCGCGGAGGTCGGGGGGGGAGAGAGAGTCGCGGAGGTCGGGGGGGAGAGAGAGTCGCGGAGGTCGGGGGGGAGAGAGAGTCGCGGAGGTCGGGGGGGAGAGAGAGTCGCGGAGGTCGGGGGGGGAGAGAGAGTCGCGGAGGTCGGGGGGGAGAGAGAGTCGCGGAGGTCGGGGGGGGAGAGAGAGTCGCGGAGGTCGGGGGGGGAGAGAGAGTCGCGGAGGTCGGGGGGGGAGAGAGAGTCGCGGAGGTCGGGGGGGGAGAGAGAGTCGCGGAGGTCGGGGGGGGAGAGAGAGTCGCGGAGGTCGGGGGGTGAGAGAGAGTCGCGGAGGTCGGGGGGGGAGAGAGAGTCGCGGAGGTCGGGGGGGAGAGAGTCGCGGAGGTCGGGGGGGGAGAGAGAGTCGCGGAGGTCGGGGGGGGAGAGAGAGTCGCGGAGGTCGGGGGGGGAGAGAGAGTCGCGGAGGTCGGGGGGGAGAGAGTCGCGGAGGTCGGGGGGGGAGAGAGAGTCGCGGAGGTCGGGGGGGGAGAGAGAGTCGCGGAGGTCGGGGGAGGAGAGAGAGTCGCGGAGGGCGGGGGGGGAGAGAGAGTCGCGGAGGTCGGGGGGGAGAGAGTCGCGGAGGTCGGGGGGGGAGAGAGAGTCGCGGAGGTCGGGGGGGGAGAGAGAGTCGCGGAGGTCGGGGGGGAGAGAGAGTCGCGGAGGTCGGGGGGGAGAGAGTCGCGGAGGTCGGGGGGGGAGAGAGAGTCGCGGAGGTCGGGGGGGAGAGAGTCGCGGAGGTCGGGGGAGGAGAGAGAGTCGCGGAGGGCGGGGGGGGAGAGAGAGTCGCGGAGGTCGGGGGGGAGAGAGTCGCGGAGGTCGGGGGGAGAGAGAGTCGCGGAGGTCGGGGGGGGAGAGAGAGTCGCGGAGGTCGGGGGGGGAGAGAGAGTCGCGGAGGGCGGGGGGGGAGAGAGAGTCGCGGAGGTCGGGGGGGAGAGAGAGTTGCGGAGGTCGGGGGGGGAGAGAGAGTTGCGGAGGTCGGGGGGGGGAGAGTAGGGAGAGAGAGCACGGAGAGAGAGTACGGGGAGAGAGTACGGAGAGAGAGCACGGAGAGAGAGTACGGAGAGAGAGCACGGAGAGAGAGCACGGAGAGAGAGTACGGGGGGAGAGTACGGAGAGAGAGCACGGAGAGAGAGTACGGAGAGAGAGCACAGAGAGAGAGCACTGAGAGAGAGCAGAATCCACTCGATGTTTCATGTTAAGGTCTGTATTCGATCTCAAAAAAGTGACTCGCATGATACATGAGATATGTGGTAAAATCATGTTTTGGGGACGAAAATTTAGGGGTCGCATGATACGCGAGATCGCAGGATACGCGAGTATATACGGTAGATCAGTCATTGATGAGGCATGCAGGTACAGCAGGCAGTAAAGAAAGCAATTGACATTCTGGCCTTCATAACGAGGGGATTTGAGTATAGGGAGTTCTTGCTGCAGTTGTACAGGATCTTGATGAGAGAACACCTTGAGTATTGTGTGCAGTTTTGGTCTCCTAATCTGAGGAAGGATGTGCTTGCTATTGAGGGAGTGCAGCGAAGGTTCACCAGACTGATTCCCGGGATGGCAGGACTGACATATGAGAAAAGATTGGATCGGCTAGGCTTATATCACTGGAATTTAGAAGAATGAGAGGGGATCTCATAGAAACATATAAAATTCTGATGGGACTGGACAGGTTAAATGCAGGAAGAATGTTCCCGATGTTGGGGAAGTCCAGAACCAGGAGACACAGTGTAAGGATAAGGGATAACCCATACTGGACCAAGGTGAGGAGAAACATTTCCACCCAGAGAGTTGTGAACCTATGGAATTCTCTGCCACAGAAAGTTGTTGAGTCCAGTGCGTTGGACATATTCATAAGGGAGTTAGATGTGGCCCTTACGGCTAAAGGGATCAGGGGGTATGGAGAGAACGCTGGGTTGGGGTACTCAGGTTGAATGATCAGCCATGATCGTATTTAATGGCGGTGCAGGCTCGAAAGGCTGAATGGCCTGCTCCTGCACCTGTTTTCTGTTTCTATGTTTCTGTGAGATCTTTCTCATAACTGAATGAATCCAAGAATGTGCAACTATCAATGCAATATTCTATCCACTATATTTGTTTAAATGTAACAAAACATGAGGGAGAAAATGATTTTACATGTTTTTTTAAGAATTCTCTCTACAAATGACCCAGTTGGTAAAGTCACTCTCGGGCAAAATTTCCACTCCTTTTAAATCAATACAAAGATTCGCAGAAATGTTCAATGCTTCGGGATAACGTCACAAATCGACAAAAACATTGCCTTTTTTATCTGTTAACGTGGCATCAACTCAGCTTTCTAAGTTGGGCAGGATATAAAATCAAGGGCTAGACTTTCCACTTTTTTTGCATGCTTAACGCCCACTTAACGTCTATTGTACCATTGAAATGATGTATAATGCCCAGATATCGCCCATTTAGCCACAAAATGGAAACTGACAGGCATTTTTCGGACACTTATCGCCGAGCGTTACTTTCCCCGTGTGCATAATGCCGGGAAAAAATAATAACGCCCGCCCAATTTCTTTTGGGCGGAATCATCAGAATGGGCGAAATCAACGCCCATAATATCGCCCAGCATTGCTTTCCGCACGGAATTAACGCCGAGATTCAATAATAGCAGATTGGAAAACTGCAAATGTAACGGCCCTGTTTAAAAAAGGAGGCAGACAAAAAGCAGGAAACTATAGACAAGTTAGCCTAACATCTGTGGTTGGGAAGATGTTGGAGTCCATTATTAAAGAAGCAGTAGCGGGACATTTGGAAAAGCAAAATTCGGTCAGGCAGAGTCTGGTCATTTATAAAGGGGAAGTCATGTTTGACAAATTTGCTGGAATTCTTTGAGGGTGTAACGAACAGGGTGGATAAAGGGGAACCAGTAGATGTGGTATATTTGGACGTCCAGAAGGCATTTGACAAGATGCCACATAAAAGGTTACTGCACAAGATAAAAGTTTGCGGGGTTGAAGGTAATATATTAGCATGTATAGAGGATTGGCTAACGAACAGAAAACAGAGAGTAGAGATAAATGGTTCACTCTCGGGTTGGCAATCAGTAACCAGTGGGATGCCACAGGGATCAGTGCTGGGACCCCAACTATTTACAATCTATATTAATGACTTGGAGGAAGGGACCGAATGTAACATAGCCAAGTTTGCTGACGATACAAAGATGGGAGGAAAAGCAATGTGTGAAGAGGACACAAAAAATCTGCAAAAGGACATAGAGAGGATAAGTGAGTGGGCAAAAATTTGGCAGATGGAGTATAATGTTGGGAAGAGTGAGGTCATGCACTTTGGCAGAAAAAAAATCAAAAAGCAAGTTATTATTTAAATGGAGAAAGATTGCAAAGTGCTGCAGTACAGTGGGACCTGGGGGTACTTGTGCATGAAACACAAAAGGATAGTATGCAGGTGCAGCAAGTGATCAGGAAGGCCAATGGAATTTTGGCCTTTATTGCAAAGGAGATGGAGTATAAGAGCAGGGAAATCTTTCTGCAGTTGTACAGGGTATTGGTGAGGCCACACCTGGATTATTGTGTGCAGTTTTGGTTTCCATATTTACGAAAGGATATACTTGCTTTGGAGGCTGTTCAGAGAAGGTTCACAAGGTTGATTCCAGAGATGAGGGGGTTGACTTATGAAGAAAGGTTGATCAGGTTCAGCCTCTACTCATTGGAATTCAGAAGAATGAGAGGTGATCTTATCGAAAAGTATACAATTATGAGGGGGCTTGACAAGGTGGATGCAGAGAGGATGTTTTCACTGATAGGGGAGACTAGAACTAGAGGGCATAATCTTAGAATAAGGTGCCCCCCATTTAAAACTGAGATGAGGAGACATTTCTTCTCTCAGAAGGTTGTGGATCTGTGGAATGTGCTGCCTCAGAGAGCTGTGGAAGCTGGGACATTGAATAAATTTGACAGAAATAGACAGTTTCTTAAAACGATAAGGGAATAAAGGGTTAGGGGGAGCGGGCAGGGAAATGGACCTGAGTCCATGATCAGATCAGCCAGGATCGTATTAAATGGTGGAGCAGGCTCGAGGGGCCGTATGGCCTACTCCTGCTCCTATTTCTTATGTTCTGATGTTCTTAATACCGCCTGCACATTTTTTTTTGTCGTAAAGAGCATTTTTGGCTAAACTAACTATTATATATGTAAACTTGTATTTACTCTGTACAGCCACCAGAGGGCTCGTCCCCTGGAGTCCCAGGGGATCCCATAATCCCTTGCGAGCACAGATATTTAAGGAGGCCTCACAGGTTGGAGAGGCACCATGGAGACCTGCAATAAAAGACTAAGGTCACATTTTACTTTGAGCTCACAGTGTTCAGTCTGACTCTTTCTCGATACATAACACTAACGCCCAGGAGATCGCCCACCGTCACATTCACCACCTCGCACACATATCGCCCACAATATCGCTCTCCCAAAAACCGCCCAGAAAAAGTGCAACTGTTCTGAACTAAAGCCAGCGGTGTGGGTACCATTTTTAAAATCGCAAGTCGCTTCATTCAAAGGACTGTTTCAACTTCGAGGGAGTTTGCATTGACTCTAGAGTTCTTCTCAGATGAAGTGACCATCTCAACAGACATATTTTCAGACTCTGGACTATTGGGGGTTTACTCTCAGTGTATTTTAATGAGGAAATTATTGCTTTTGATCAATCGCCATTCTACTTTCATTGCAATGGGGCCAGCCATTTCTCAGCCTGCATCGATTAATACGCAGATGCTGCAGGGTACAGATGGCTCAATCTGTGATGCACATCATTATGTCCCCAATTTAAGATGTGCAAGAATGAGGAGGAGGGCCAGACCATACACGCCCTGCACATACAGGGAAAAGAGGTCTTACCTAGACGCGTCCAACCACACCAGACACCAGCCTTGGAAGACTGCACTTGCACAAGGTGGTGATCAATGAAATATGTGAGCTCATCAGGCCACATACGCAGCCTGTCATCAGGACATAAGTGTCGGTCGAGGTCAAGGTCACTGCAACACTGTCTTTCTATGCGTCCGGTTCCTTTTGGGCCTCCGCGGTCGAGATTTGCCCTCTGTGTGCAATAAGGGATGTGTGCAATAAAGGTACAGCAGTTATCATGGGCGACTTTAATCTACATATTGATTGTGCGAACCAAACTGGTAGCAATGCGGTGGAGGAGGATTTCCTGGAGTGTATTAGGGATGGTTTTCTAGACCAATATGTCGAGGAACCAACTAGAGAGCTGGCCATCCTAGACTGGGTGATGTGTAATGAGAAGGGACTAATTAGCAATCTTGTTGTGCGAGGCCCCTTGGGGAAGAGTGACCATAATATGGTAGAATTCTTTATTAAGATGGAGAGTGACACAGTTAATTCGGAAACTAGGGTCCTGAACTTAAGGAAAGGTAACTTCGACGGTATGAAGCGTGAATTGGCTAGAATAGATTGGCAAAGGATACTTAAAGGGTTGACGATGGATAAGCAATGGCAAATATTTAAATAATCCCTTGGATGAACTTCAGCAATTGTACATCCCTGTCTGGAGTAAAAATAAAACGGGGAAGGTGGCTCAACCATGGCAAACAAGGGAAATTAAGGATAGTGTTAAAGCCAAGGAAGAGGCATATAATTTGGCTAGAAAAAGCAACAAACCTGAGGACTGGGAGAAATTTAGAATTCAACAGAGGAAGACTAAGGGTTTAATTAAGAGGGGGAAAATAGAGTACGAGAGGAAGCTTGCAGGGAACATAAAAACTGACTGCAAAAGCTTCTATAAATATGAGAAGAGAAAAAGATTAATGAAGGCAAACGTAGGTCCCTTGCAGTTGGATTCAGGTGAATTTATAATGGGGAATAAAGAAATGGCAGACCAACTGAACAAATACCTTGGTTCTGTCTTCACAAAGGAAGACACAAATAACCTTCTGATTGTACTAGGGGACAGTAGGTCTTGTGAGTAGGAAGTACTGAAGGATATCCTTATTAGGCGGGAAATTGTGTTCGGGAAATTGATGGGATTGAAGGCCGATAAATCCCCGGGGCCTGATAGTCTGCATCCCAGAGTACTTAAGGAAGTAGCCCTAGAAATAGCGGATGCATTGGTGATCATTTTTCAACAGTCTATTGACTCTGGATCAGTTCCTATGGACTGGAGGGTAGCTAATGTAATACCACTTTTTTAAAAAGGAGGGAGAGAGAAAATGTTGGAATCAATCATTAAGGATGAAATAGCAGCGCATTTGGAAAGCAGTGACAGGATTGGATAGGATTTATGAAAGAGAAATCATGCTTGGCAAATCTTCTGGAATTTTTGAGGATGTAACTAGCAGAGTGGACAAGGGAGAACCAGTGGATGTGGTGTATTTGGACTTTCAAAAGGCTTTTGACAAGGTCCCGCACAAGAGATTGGTGTGCAAACTCAAAGCGCATGGTATTGGGGGTAATGTACTGACATGGATAGAGAACTGGTTGGCAGACAGGAAGCAGAGAGTCGGCATAAATGGGTCCTTTTCAGAATGGCAGGCAGTGACTAGTGGAGTGCCGCAGGACTCAGTGCTGGGACCCCAGCTCTTTACAATATACATTAACGATTTAGATGAAGGAATTGAGTGTAATATCTCCAAGTTTGCAGATGATACTAAACAGGGTGGCGGTGTGAGCTGTGAGGAGGATGCTAAGAGGCTGCAGGGTGACTTGGACAGGTGAGGTGAGTGGGCAAATGCATGGTAGATGCAGTATAATGTGGATAAATGTGAGGTTATCCACTTTGGGGACAAAAACACAAAGGCAGAATATTATCTGGATGGCGGAAGATTAGGAAAAGGGGAGGTGCAACGAGACCTGGGTGTCATGGTTCATCAGTCACTGAAAGTGGGCATGCAGGTACAGCAGGTGGTGAAGAAGTCAAATGGTATGTTGGCCTTCATAGCGTGGGGATTTGAGTATAGGAGCAGGGAGGTCTTACTGCAGTTGTACAGGGCCTTAATGAGGCCCCACCTGGAATATTGTGTTCAATGTTGGTCTCCTAATCTGAGGAAGGACGTTCTTGCTATTGAGGGAGTGCAGCAAAGATTCACCAGACTGATTCCAGGGATGGAGGGACTGACATATGAGGAGAGACTGGATCAATTGGGCCTTTATATACTGGAGTTTAGAAGGATGAGAGGGGATCTCATAGAAACGTATAAGATTCTGATGGGACTGGACAGGTTAGATGCAGGAAGAATGTTCCCGATGTTGGGGAAGTCCAGAAGCAGGGGACATAGTCTTTGGATAAGGGGTAGGCCATTTAGGACTGGATGAAGAGAAATTTTTTCACTCAGAGAGTTGTTAACCTGTGGAATTCCCTGCCGCAGAGAGTTGTTGATGCCAGTTCATTGGATATATTCAAGAGGGAGTTAGATATGCCCCTTATGGCTAAGGGGATCAAGGGGTATGGAGAGAAAGCAGGAAAGGGGTACTGAGGGAATGATCAGCCATGATCTTATTGAATGGCGATGCAGGCTCGAAGGGATGAATGACCTATTCCTGCACCTATTTTCTATGTTTCTATGTCTCACCATGCAGCCCATCGCTGCATTGGACAGGTCACGGAGGCCCTGTACGCGAGAAGGATGGACTTTACCAGATTCCTCATGATCATGCAGGCTTAGACTGACAGGGCTGGAGCATTCTACCATATTGCTAAGTTCCCCAGGGTGCAGGGAGCTATACAGTGCACTCACATCGCCATGCGGCCACCTTCTCAGGACCCGGAGCGTTTTCGCAACAGAAAAGTATTTCACTCCCTGAAGGTCCAATTAGTTGTCGAACACAACGACATCATCATGACGGTGAATGTCAAATCTCCGGGCACCTTCAGTGAGGCTCACATCTTGCGTGAGGCCGCTGTCTCAGACATCTTTAAGAGTCAGCCACAGGGACAAAGCTGGATGCTTGGCGATAACAGATATGGCCTAGCCACCTGGCTGATGAACCCCTGCGTGACACCCACACCGAAGCCAAGAAGCGATACAACCAGAGCCACAGAGACACACGCAATGTGGTCCACAAAACAATTACTGTGCTTAAGCAGCGCTTCAGATGTCTGGACAACTCAGGAGGGGAGCTACAATACAACCCTGAGCAAGTAGGTAAATTCTTGGTCATGTGCTCCATGCTGCATAAACTGGCTATCAGGAGGGGCAAGAATTGCCAGAAGGGACTGATGCTCCACCTCAGGAGAGAGAGGAAGAGGAGGACGAGGAGCTGGATGTTGACCTAGGGCCAAACAATCAGGCTGACTATGCAACTATGCCCATGACCCCCTCCAGACCGCAGGAAAGGGCCGGTGGTGGCTACATAGCTGCAAGACTCTGACGTGAGGAGCTGATATCTGAACGATTTGCCTGAAAGAACGTTGCTGTGAGGACAATGCTTACACACTGCTGTGTGTGTCCAGCTCAGACATCAATGGTGCCCATCACCTTGGTGCCAGTTAAAGTTTACGTTGATTGAAGTTAAGTTTTATTTAACCCTTTCATGTTAAGGAATCACCAGTGTGTAATGGTCCAACTATCTGAGACAATGCGCAACAAGGTTATGTTCAATAAAAAAAAAATTATACCAACATTGATCTGAAAGCATAAGTATCAGAGGCAAAAACACCCAACCCCCGCCAAACCCCACTTTTTCCACCATTGACATCAATCAAATGTTCAACATGTCCAGCAACACACAATACAAAGGCAAAGCAGGAGCGTGGTCCCCTCCCCCCACACATTACAACAAATTGCACACACCCAGATGGAGATATAACACAGCCATTACCTGCGGACATGCATCTCACTTTCCTTCTCCCCTCTTCTTCTTCTCCCCACCTCTATCTCTTCCCCTCCTCACTCCACGGCGCCTGGCTGAAGAGCTCCTCAGGCGATGGCTCGTTGCGGGGATGAAGGCAGATGCATGGGTACGGGAGCAGGGGAGTGCCGAAGGCGCAGCATTCTCTGATGCAGAAGCAGGATCTTGGTCCTTCCTCTCATCTGTCGTTCGCAGTGGTGGTGCGGAACCTAGGGGTGGAGTGCCACGCTCTGGGACCACTGGGAGGCCTGTGCCAGCAGTGTTCATGGCTATCACATCCAGGGCCTCCGCCATCCGCGGAATGTACTCAGTCATGGTGGCCAGCTGTCAGGATATGTCCCCCAATGCTTCGATGAGCTGGTCACCAATGTCTACAGTCCTCCTGGATAACTGTACCATCTCTCCGCTCTCATGCGGCGTTCGTGGACCAGACCTGCCGCGTCCACGCGGCCTCCGCGGGGTCGGTGCCGTCCTGGGGACAAATGGGGTGCCCTGTGGAGAGGTGCTTGGGGCCAGTACCTCCAGCGTGGAGGCGGGAATGAACAGAGAACCACTAGATGGCCTTGGGGTGGAATGGCTTCTGGAGCGTGGCGATGCAGGTTCCTCGAAATCGGCGCTTTCATCCGTAGAGAACAGAGCCAGCGGATTGACGGGCGAGAATGGGAGCTCCTCAGCACCAGATGTTGGATCGTCCGGAGAGTCAAGCCCCACACCTCCACCTTCTGGCCTCTGTGGTCTTGCCTGGGGCCGCGCTGCTGGCTGAGCTGCAAAACACAAATGAGGTTATTAGAGGAGAAGAGGGTGCTAGGGTCACAAGGTGAGTCCAGCGCTACACACAGCATTTGCACGACAAAAGCACCACAGCTCTCAAAATCATCACAGACATCACATTTCATGACCATCAACATATTTCATTGCAATGATCTTCATTAGGCCAGCATTATTTCTCGGACAATTTTAGAAATCATCTATGAGTGGGTGTGGCATCTATTGACTTTACAACATGCAATGGTATAAGCTTTACTCACGTGGTTTCACTTCAGGGTCTGCAGATACTTCCATGGCCGTCCGGGTGTGCTTCCCCACGAGTGCGAGCAGCCGCTCCTCCATCTCAGTGATGTCACTGGGGACTGGTGGTCCCCCACCTGTTCGCCTCTGCACGGACCTCATCGTCGATAGCTTCTTCTGTAAATGGTGACAGGACGACATAGCATGAGATCATTGCGTGATGTCATTGCTAGGTACTGTCACAGAGACTGATACAACACATAACCGACAGATGTAATCATGCTTAGTATGATCATTATTATTCTTTACCTAAAGATGTACACCGTGACTGCAGGCTTTGAGTAAAACATTCCTGGTAAAAGTGGAAGACCTCACATCTGCTGATAGTCACTCATTACTGTTACAAATCAAATTATATAAATACATAAGTACATGCAAATAAATGTAATACTTACACTTGCGGATCCCACAACGTCGTTCCATCGTTTGTGGCATTGGTTGTCCTTAACACCTCGTTGGTCGCCGACGAGACCACCTCTGCTATCTCGGTCCATATCCTCTGGTAGGCCTTTGGGGTGGGCTTCCCACGCCCTCCCTGTGTCAAATCACCCCAGCGTAACTTGACCTCTTGCAGCAGGGAGGCATTTGCCTCGTCTGAGAACATCCTCGCTCTTTTGCGCCCTCCAATGTGATGCTCTCCCACCTCACTGCTCTCTCCAGCGTCAGTCTCCACAGCGTGCTGAGATGCCTCCTCCTCTCCCTCCATTATAGGCCAAATTGGTGTAAATATGTGGCTGGTGACAGCTAATATTTGCTTCCCTATTTGCTGTAAAGCTCTAAAGTCTCCCTCCTTCCTCCCAAAGCAACCACACCACACCCACAGACACCTTCAGACATTCTCAGCTCCCTCTCTCTCTCTGTCTCTTCTTCTGCGCATGTCATGATGACCCTTGACCTCCTGAATCCTGGGAATTGAGCGTTGCCATGCTGTTGCTAAGGACGGCGACATTTTACGGCAGGTCAGCGAGATTTAACACTACCACCCATTTCATATCGCTCGCAGTAACGTCCAATTTAAAAAATGGAGACTAGGTGGTTTGAGAATGGGTGAGAAGCTGGTGATCTGAAAACCCATTTTTACTGCCCACGACGGAAATAACGCCCATTTTTGGGCGATAAGCACAAAAGTATAAAATCTAGCCCCAAGTGTCTGGACATCTTCACAGCTAGGGATGGTCTGTGACATGGGGAGATTAAGGGGAGTACAGGTGCAGCGTCCAAAATCCAGAGTTCCAGAATCCGGAATGTTCCGGAATCCGGACTCTGGACTGATTGGTGGCAGGGTCATCTGGAATCCGTCAAATGTTCCGGAATCCGGACCTTGCCGACCTCGAGGTGACGCCACTGTCCGACCTCAGGCCTCACCTCGCTGACCGGCCCGAACACCTCCTCTTCGGCGGGGCCCTGCCCGAACACCTCCTCTTCGGCGAGGCCCTGCCCGAACACCTCCTCTTCGGCGGGGCCCTGCCCGAACACCTCCTCTTCGGCGGGGCCCTGCCCGAACACCTCCTCTTCGGCGGGGCCCGGCCCGAACACCTCCTCTTCGGCGAGGCCCTGCCCGAACACCTCCTCTTCGGCGAGGCCCTGCCCGAACACCTCCTCTTCGGCGGGGCCCTGCCCGAACACCTCCTCTTCGGCGGGGCCCTGCCCGAACACCTCCTCTTCGGCGGGGCCCTGCCCGAACACCTCCTCTTCGGCGGGGCCCGGCCCGAACACCTCCTCTTCGGCGGGGCCCTGCCCGAACACCTCCTCTTCGGCGGGGCCCTGCCCGAACACCTCCTCTTCGGCGAGGCCCGGCCCGAACACATCCATGGCGGCAAGGCCCCGCCCGGCGACCCGAATAACTCATTGACGAGCATCCCCCCCACCACCACTACTACCCCAATACGTTCCAAAATCCGGCAAAACACAAAATCTGGAACGGCCTCTGTCCTGAGATTCCGGATTCAAGATGCTGCAGCTGTACTTCAATATGAAAGAAAAACAGAAATAAGTCTACATCAGACCTATTGGCAAATGACAATGAAAGACACGTTAACATTTCAGGTATAGACCCTTAGTCACAACTGAATTTGTAATGAAGTGTCTGTGCCCAAGATGTGAACCCATTTACAGACGATGATGCATGTATTTCCAGCAATTTCTGCTTTTATTTTAAATTTCTAGCATTTGCTGTGGTTTTTTCCTTTTTTTAAATCCTTCAGTGGGGTTGAATGGGAAGCTACTGGGTAGTTTTGGTTTCAGATAAGGCTCTATTCAGTGGATTTGATCATTGTATGTGGTTTCCTTTGCTTCAATAATATTGAATAGTATTATCCGCATCTTCTTAGGCTGGGTATGGGGCCAGATGAGCCTGTCTTTTTCTCTGTTATTGTTTGTAGGGGCTCATTGGTTTTCCTTTTATCTCAATGGGGAGCATTCTGCTCAGTACCTCGCCACAATGGCACAGTAAAGATCATGAGCTCACTGGAAAGAAAAGGAACTTCTACTATTCCTATCCCAGCCATGTGATGTGACATGAAGTATTTGCATGTGGCACAAGATCTTGAAGCATGTATTCATAGTGACAACATTTAAATGATCAGCAATCTCTCCATATAAGGATCTGACACGGCAGTAAATGCCAGTCTGTCATTATGGTTTTTCTACTGTCCCAGATATAAATTTAAATTCTATATTATTAATATAAAACAATAAAATTATATAAATTAAAAGCAGTTGAACTTAATCTTAGGGTTTAGATGATCTGTGCTAACTGCTCAAGCATTGCTGTCACAATGTATGACTTCACCTGTGCTCTGAATTGTGTTCCTGCCCTATATTTACCTTGTAGCTAATCATTATCCTATATACAGCGTATTATTTGGTCTTAATAACTACGTGTAGAAGACTGCTGGAAAACCTCAAAATGAATGTTATGCTGTCAACAGTTTGTTTACTCAGTTTTCGGGTGACTGTAGTGCACTTCTTAAATATCACCTACACGACAAAAAAGGGGCACTGGATAATTAGCCTATCACCCGAGTGATGCTTTAGAGCAAGTCTCAGACACATTCAGTTAATTGCAGCACAGCCCTGTCTCCAGCCTGGTCTTCTTACTGATTCCATAGTGACAACATTCATTTGGATTTACACTACAGTGTTAGCAACTTGCAACTGTAGAATGTTATACATGTTCTTTAAGGATAAACACATCAAACACATTGGAGAGGCTAGACGCAGTAAAATATATTGAGCAAACCTGTAGGAAAAAATGTATATGGCGCCAACAATGCTTGCATCCATTCTGCATTGCCACAGATAGAATGCCATTTATTACCACATTATTGTTATTTCTTGTGTTTCTTGCTGGCACTGAAAGAGGGGGCATGCAATGTGAATGAAGACAGATGTCTTCAGTAATGAAGGAGTTAGTTCATTGCAACAATTTCCCCTTTGAAAAACCCACAGAACAGATTGCTGTTGAACATGTGACGGATCAGTCATATGAATGCTTGCTCTAAAATCAAGTGAAGTCAGTACCGTTCTTTTTAATTCAGAGATTAGAACAGAGCTGAGCAAATAATGGTATATTTCCTCAGATTGATTTGTGAATTGTTAGATATTCTGTATGTTTTAGAATTTGAAAATTTGTCCTTATATTTATCAAGAAAAAGCTTCCACTTCAATCAATACGAGGATACTGATGTGAAGCGGTGAAAGGACACTGCAGAATTTTGCTGGTGGTGAGATTGATGTTGATACCCTTCACTGCCAAGTGAAATGTCAATAACACTTGTATAGCATTTTGTGAGGGCAATGGGAGTATTGATTCCTGAGCAATAATAAAGAATGAAGCAGCTCTCTCAGGTAAAAGAAATATTGGCAGCTGTAACAGAGAATTGACTCAGAGAGACCTTACTGCTGCCCTATCTTAATACAAATAATTCAAGCCTCAGAGGGATCTAGATGCAGCCAAGCATGTTTCTCAGGCACATTTCATGCTATTAATTTACCTGGAGCTTTGGAGGGCTATCACTAGATTAGTCAGTGAGGGATTCAAGGTCAGAATGGATTTCTTGGGGCTTGTTGAGAGAAAACAACTGAGTTGTGGGAAATTGCTGAGGCCATGAAAGTTTAATTCAGCAGCATGGGTAATGCATCCAGGGAATTCAGTAGACAAAATGTGGTGAAAGGTATGCCGAATAGATTCAAAATGATTCCTGTACTACTTTGATATTAAAAAGAGAATGATGGTATAGTGAGTGTGTAATTATTGGATCATCAGTTGTGCAAACATACTAACACAGATATTGCCCATAAAAGAGTTATACCATGAAAGTGCTGACAGATAACCATTTTCAACTTTTTTCTTAAAAGGAAAAGAAAAAAGAAAGGAATTGTGAGCACCTACATCTAAGGATTTGGATCAGCATCTTATGCAACCTGTGAGTCGATATGATTTGCACTGTTACTCTGCTGCATACCTAAATTTGCAGGCCTGTGAGAAATGTTTCTTCGAGAACTTGTCCTAGAAAATGCACAGCATCCATTTTTCAGGCCCTAACCGGCTTATTAAGTTCCCAATTTGTTCTGTCTAATTACACTGCTGTGAAGCGTTGGTTAAATTGCAGCTGACAATCGACCCAGTCTAGCATAAATACTTTTAGGTCAGTGTATAAAAACATGCTTTCCGAACAATTCCCAAAAAACTCTAGCCTAAAGTGATAGATCCACAAGATGTACATACGTGTTTTGAAAAGAACCAGCTCAAACAGAAACACCATTAGGTACGAGCAGCAAAACCTTTGATGGAAGGTAACATGGTATGAAAGAAGGTAACACAGTAGTCTGAAATTTGCTGGAACTTTATGACAATTTTGAATGTAAAAGTTCGAGGATTGATGCCCATTCGAACACTACGGCAGAATTCGCTTGATCTTTTCCACAGCTTCCGCGAACACTGCACTGAAACCATCCTGCTCTCCCCTACTCCCATTGAAAAGAGCACTTCACCTGAATTTCCTGGATTTACACTGGTTTCCTGTGGCTATAGAGTCAGGCTGTGAAAAGCAGGCACAGTAGGGCTCAAGGTCCCCTGACACCAGCGTAATTTATTACACTCAGGCTAGAAGTCTCCAAACTTTGCAGTTGCATGTTTGGAGTTATGTCGCGATTTTTTTCCGTGAATGTTCTGGATTTTATTTCCTTCTGGCATCTTCATTTTCTGTAGTAGAATTTGTGAGTCCCTAAAACCCAGACATTTCAGAACTCCCACCCCTCTCAAGGGGCTGGAAATGGCCTTTCACATGGGCATCCATACATTTAGAAGAGGAGGAGCAGAGGCTGGAGGACCAACATCAGGAGTCAGGCACCATGAAAGGATCTGTAAAGCAGGTTAAATGTGACGCTCCCAGCCTCATTATAAAATTTAAATGGCCAACCCATCTCCTGGGAGTGGATTGGCTGCCTGCCCTCTGCCCCGCCTAATCCTGGAAGTCGGGGGGTTAGAAGCAGATTGGTGTTGGGTTTGAGATATAACGTTTTTTTACCTCTTACCCGACCCCAACCCGCCTATTTTTTAGGGTTAAAATTGTCTCCAGGATTCTTTCCTGCCTCCCCCCATAACCCCAAGGGAAAGCAAACTGAGAGACCAGACAAAGTAAGAAACAACATCACCTTTATTGAAGAGACGACTTCAAACAAACATGCTTCAATTTGGAGTAAATCTCAAAAAAGAGAACTTTCAAACAGAGAGCACAGATGGGGAAGTCCAGACTCTTCTACATCGCAGAGCAGCAGGTGAACTGCCTTCGTTCTAACTTATTGTGCAAGTTGTAAATATTTTCTATACTAGTTCTTTGTCACCCTTTACAAAGATGGGGCTATTAACAAAAGGTCAGCATGAGTTTGCAGTTCAAAGCTAGTTAAGTTCCAAGCTGTGTAAAGTATTGTTACAGTAACAGTGTTTGTTAATAAATGAGTTTCTTTAGACAAACTGGGCTGCATCATGGGTCATTTTAATCCATTGGGTCAAGTGGGAGGTTAAAATGTTAAAAATCTGAAACAGGAACCAAACCCGCCTCGAACCTGGCCTCTTCCATTTTTAACAGAGGCAGGACGAGGGATAGGCAACCAATCCGCTCTCAGGAGGCGGGTCGGGGAGAGATCGGAGGGAAAGATGGAGGGATGGGGGGAAAGTCATAGATCATGGAGGAAATCTTTTAAGGAGGCTGCGTGATTCTATTTTTACAGTGCTTCTATTTTTAACCCATGTTGGTCGGAAACCCGGCATGTAAAAGGAGGTGAGAAGGGCTGGATCCATGAAGTAAGTGCATTTGCAGCATTGCTTGTGGTCCCGGAGGAGCAAGAGAGATTCCTCCAGGCCGAACAAGCTTAACTATAAACCCTCGGCCCCACCTCCACAATCTCTCCTGGCACTCCCCCATCACTACAACCCCCCACCCATGACTACCGACTCCGATCTCCACTGTGATCTCCGACTTCCCCCCACCTTACCCCGCCGATAGCTCCATCCCTGCCTCCAATCCTTCCCCGACCCACCCCAATCTTCAACCACCCCGCGATCATCTCTCACCAGCCCCAACCATGCTCTACGTGTCAGCTGTGGCTCAGTGGGTAGCACTCGCGCCTCTGAGTCAGAATCATAGAATCATAGATATTTACAGCACGGAAGGAGGCCATTTCAGCCCATCATGTCCGTGCCGGCCAACAAGAGGCTATCCAGCCTAATCCCACTTTCCAGCTCTTGGTCCGTGTCCCTGTAGGTTACGGCGCTTTAAGTGCACATCCAAGTACTTTTTAAAAAGTGGTGAGGGTTTCTGCCTCTACCACCCTTTCAGGCAGTGAGTTCCAGACCCCCACAACCCCCTGGGTGAAGAAAGTTTCCCTCAAATCCTCTCTAAATCTTCCAACAATTACATTAAATTGGTTGTGGGTTCATGCCACACTCCAGTGACTTGAGCACAAAAAATCTAGGCTGACAATCCAGTGTAGTGCTGAAGGAGTGCTGCAATGTCAGAGGTGCCGTCTTTCGGATGAGATGTTAAACCGAGGTCTCATCTGCTCTCTCAAGTAGATGTAAAAGATCCCATGGCACTATTTCAACGAAGGGCAGGGGAGTTATCCCAGTGTTCTGGCCAATATTGATCCCTCAATGAACATAACAAAAAAACTGATTATCAGGTCATTATCACATTGCTGCTTGTGGAAGCTTGCTTGTGCTGCCGTGTTTCCTACAGTGCAGTGATTACACTCCAAAGTACTTAATTGGCTGTCAAATGCTTTGAGACATCCAGAGGTCAGGAAAGGCGCAATATAAATCCAAGAACTAGACTTTCCCGCGAGCCCCTCAACACCTGATTGCCTGCCCAGAAAAACCGCTAACATTTTGTAAGTAACGCTGGCACAAATTTCCACTTTTAAATTAAAACTAATTGCCCGGCGAGAAAATTGATCTTGCACCAGTATTCTCAGTGGTTTTCTCGGCGGTTAAGTAAAACGGGTGTTTTCTTAAAAATTTAGTTCGAGGTTGCAGTTGGACCAAGGGAGGGGGGAAAACTTTAAAAAGAAATGTTCACAAAAAAATGTTAAAAAAACATTCTCAAGACACTTTTACATATAATTGCCGTTTTACAATTAAAAAAAAATAAAGAACCTTTAACTTATCTTTCTTTGCGGAATACTCACCTACCGTCTTGTTTAAGCAGCTTTTACAGGGCGGTTCCCTCGGCGATCTGGACGGGCTTCTGTTGAGACAAAACTTACGCCCTGGCGATTTTCTCACCGATGCACGTCGTCAATTTGGTCCCGGCAGGCATTTTCAGATTATGGCGATACCATTGAAAAACAAGGAGAAACTTTCGCCGGACGAAAAAAAGCTGTTCCACCGAGAAAATCGCCGAGAACTCACCAAAAATGAAAGGAAAGTTTAGCCCCAAGTCTTTCCTTTTTTTCTTTCTACCCACGGCACACCCCTCCCACCCCTGCAATCTCTACCCCCAACAACCACTAAACTTACCTGAACCTCGGCGGCGGCCCTTTCTGGAGAACCTCTCCGTCCAACAGTCAGCAAAGCCTGTCAATCAAGCTGGCTTCTGGGTTTTAAAAAAACACACACACTGTAGAGTTCGTTTAAATCTGCTCTTTTGGGTTTCCTGACCAGATCTCCTCTCCCCAACTCCAAAGCCAACCCCTGTGCATATAGAGGCCAATAACTCAAAACAGACTAATTATCAAACAGTGCACAATAATACAAAAGCAAAATACTGCGGACGCTGGAATCTGAATTAAAAACAAAAAATGATGGAAATACTCAGCGGGTCATGCAGCATCTATGGAGAGAGAAACAGAGTTAATGTTTTAGGTCGATGACCCTTCATCAGAGCTCTGAAGAAACATATTCGGTGCAACAATGGGTGCTTGGGACCTGCTAGAAGAAGAAGACATGAGGTTAGAATGATTATTCCCCTCCTTGGATGCAGTCTCCATTTCGGTGGAGGTAGAGGTGCAGAATGCTGCCCTGCAGCTAGCCTGGGTGAGTAGGAACTTATTTCGATGCAGCCAGATATCACCAACCTCAGCTGCTCACATCCTGGGCAATGTGCCTTGGCAGCCCAGGAGCTCGAGGGCCTTCTCCTTATCGCCACCTCCCCCAGCCCGAGGCCCAATCAACTCCACCTCCTCACCCACAGCTCAAGGCCCAACCAATCCCATGTTCCCCAGCTCGAGGCCCAATAAACTCCACCTCCTCACCCCCAGCTCGAGACCCAATCAATGCCACCTCCTCATCTCCAGTCGGAGGACAAATCAATTCCATCTTCCCCAGCTCGAGGCCCAATCAACTCCACCTCCTCACCTCCAGCTCAAGGCCCAATCAACTCCACCTCCTCACCCCCAGCTCAAGGCCAAATCAATCCCATCTTCCCCAGCTGGAGGCCCAATCAATCCCATCTGCCCCAGCTCGAGACTCAATCAACTCCACCTCCCTCCAGCTCAAGGCTCAATCAACTCCACCTCCTTATCCCCAGCCAGAGGACCAATCGATCCCATCTGTCCCAGCTCGAGGCCCAATCAATCCCATCTCCCCCCAGCCGAAGGACCAATCAATTCCACTTCCCCTCCCCCCCGCCCCCCCCACCCCAGCTGGCCTGAGGCCCGATCAAACCCTTAACTCCCCTGCCTCTCCAGGGGGCAAAACAACTCCCTCCTTTAAGTTAGAATGCAGCCTCAGAGTTTTGGTTGAATTAAAGTTTATGGAGAGTTGACGATGGGAGGCCGGCCAGGAAAGCATTTGAATAGTGGAATCTGGAGGTAGAAAAGGCATAGATGGTGGTTTCAGCAGCAGATGGGGTGAGACAGGGCGGTAAAGGGTGATATTACAGAGGAGAATGTTGGTGGTCTTGGTGATGGAGAGGATATGGAGTTGGGAGCTCAGCTCGGGGTCAAACAGAACGCTGAGGTTGCAAACAGTCTGGTTCAGCCTCAGGTGCCTCTGCATGGCTGTGAAAGTGATGACTTCCACAGTTTCATTTTAAGCTGCTACGGATGATCTGTGTAATATCGTCCAGGGTGCCATTGGTCATGTATGTTTCGGAAAGCTGGGGAATTCATCTAGTTTGGCATCGCAGAGATTTGCCTTGCTGGGTGAAAGATTGCTGGTATGGTGGATTGCCTTAAATGAAGGTATCATGGCAGAACTGTAGGAAGTGAGCATTCACTTGCGTTATAGTGCGCTGCCCATCACAGATGAGCTGCATATTGAGAGAGTGGAATTCTTTCCTCTTGGCATATCTATAAGCATTGATCAAACGAGAGTATAATATCACATGGGCATGGTCCCTGACTCTTTGGACCTTGAGGAACCCTGTCACTCTGTAAAGTTACAGTACCCTGTCATGCTAATGTCCCTACATTACAAGTGACTACACTTCAAAAAAATGTACTTCATTGGCTGTAAATTGCTTTGGGACATCCGCTGGTCATGAAAGGCACAATATAAATGCAAGTCTTTCTTTTTTTTGATTCCCCAAGGGGGAATGCATGAAATTGAGAACAGTACACCTTGACTTGCTTAATGCAATTGTGTACGGCTGTTTGACTAATGTTGCAGATGTCTTCAGTGGCAGGCTGGAATGACCCTATAGCATAGAAATTAAGAGCAGTTTTGTCCTTAACAGACACTGCAGGGCAGAACCTGTGGTTGAGATGGGCAGTAAGTCTGCTTGCAGATGTGTCTTAATTCACAGAGCAGAGTCTCCAGGAGCACTGATCAAGTGAGGGCAGCAGCGCCTCGGCCTGTATGTTCTGGTGACAGGATACCAGCGGCTGGGTGCCATGAGCACCCAGCACAGGCTCAGCTGTGCAACATTCCTCTTTTGCCCATCTCATCCAAGAAACAAAGGCAGAAAGATATTCCTAATGGGAAAGGCATTGTGACTTGCCTGAAATGAAGGTAATTGAATTGGCTAGGATAGACTGGCGAATGATACTTAAAGGGTTGACGGTGGATAGGCAATGGCAGACATTTAAATATCACATGGATGAACTTCAACAAATGTGCATCCCTGTCTGGTGTAAAAATAAAACAGGGAAGGTGGCTCAACCAAGGCCTACAAGGGAAATTAGGGGTGGTGCTAAATCCAAGGAAGAGGCATATAAAGTGGCCAAAAAAAGCAGCAAACCTGAGGACTGGGAGAAATTTAGAATATAGCAGAGGAGGACAAAGGGTTTAATTAGGAGGGGGAAAAATAGAATATGAGAGTAAGTTTGCAGGGAACATAAAAACTGACTGCAAAAGCTTCTATAGATATGTGAAGAGAAAAAGACTAGTGAAGACAAATGTGGGTCCCTCACAGTCAAAATCAGACAGATTTATAATGGGGAACAAAGAAATGGCAGACCAATTGAACAAATACTTTGGTTCTGTCTTTACTAAGGAAGACACAAATAACCTTCCGGAAATACTAGGGGACCGAGGGTCTAGCGAAAAGGAGGAACTAAAGGAAATCCTTATTAGTCAGCAAATTGTGTGAGGAAAATTGATGGGATTGAAGGCCAACAAATCCCCAGGGCCTGATAGTCTGCATCCCAGAGTACTTAAGATTAGTGGCCTAGAAATAGTGGATGCATTGGTGGTCATTTTCCAACATTCTATAGACTCTGGATCAGTTCTTATGGACTGGAGGGTAGCTAATGTAACCCCACTTTTTAAAAAAGGAGGGAGAGAGAAAACAAGGAATTATAGACCGGTCAGCCTGATATCGGTGGTAGGGAAAATGTTGGAATCAATTATTAAAGATGTAATAGCAGCGCATTTGGAAAGCAGTGACAGGATCGGTCCAAGTCAGCATGGATTTATGAAAGGGAAATCATGCTTGACAAATCTTCTAGAATTTTTTGAGGATGTAACTAATAGAGTGGACAAGAGAGAGCCAGTGGATGTGGTGTATTTGGACTTTCAAAAGGCTTTGACAAGGTCCCACTCAGGAGATTAGTGTGCAAAATTAAAGCACATGGTATTGGGGGTAATGTACTGACGTGGATAGAGAACTGGTTGGCAGACAGGAAGCAGAGAGTAGGAATAAACGGGTTCTTTTCAGAATGGCAGGCAGTGACTAGTGGGGTACTGCAAGGTTCGGTGCTGGGACCCCAGCTATTTACAACATACATTAATGATTTAGACGAAGGAATTGAATGTAATATCTCCAAGTTTGCAGATGACACTAAGCTGGGTGGCAGTGAGAGCTGTGAGGAGGATGCTAAGAGGCTGCAGGGTGACTTGGACAGGTTAGGTGAGTGGGCAAATACATGGCAGATACGGTATAATGTAGATAAATGTGAGGTTATCCACTTTGGTGGTAAAAACAGGAAAGCAGGTTATTATCTGAATGGTGACAGATTAGGAAAATGGGAGGTGTAATGAGACCTGGGTGTCATGGTACATCAGTTATTGAAAGTTGGCATACAGGTACAGCAGGCGGTGAAGAAGGCAAATGGCATGTTGGTCTTCATAGTGAGAGGATATGAGTATAGGAACAGGGAGGTCTTACTACAGTTGTACAGGGCCTTAGTGAGGCCACGCCTTGAATATTGTGAACAGTTTTGGTCTCCTAATCTGAGGAAGGACATTCTTGCTATTGAGGGAGCAGCGAAGGTTCACCAGACTGATTCCAGGGATGACAGGACTGACATATGAAGAAAGACTGGATCGACTAGGCTTATATTCAATGGAATTTAGAAGAATGGTGATCTCATACAAACATATAAAATTCTGATAGGATTGGACAGATTTGATGCGGAAGAATGTTCCCGATGTTGGGGAAGTCCAGAACCAGGGCTCACAGGCTAAGGATAAGGGATAAGCCATTTAGGACCGAGATGAGGAGAAACTTCTTCACTCAGAGAGTTGTGAGTATGTGGAATTCTTTACCACAGAAAGTTGTTGAGGCCAGTTCGTTAGATATATTCAAAAGGGAGTTAGATATGGCTCTTATGGCTAAAGGGATCAAGGGGTATGGAGAGAAAGCAGGAATGGGTTGCTGAAGTGCATGATCAGCCATGATCATATTGAATGGTGGTGCAGGCTCGAAGGGCCAAATGGCCTACTCCTGCACCTATTTTCTATGTTTCTATGTTTCTGTGAAATGAGAGGTAGCCGGGGAAGGGAAATTGAAGGCCCTCACCAAATGGTACAAAGGCATAAAATAAATTCGTTGGCAACTGCAAAATCAGAATACCTGAAAAAAATGCAGACTGTTGAGCAATTGGGTTTAGATAAACTCAAGAAGAGAGATGCAGTGGATCTCTATATGAATGTGTATAGTCTGTAACCAAAGTTCCCTCTGATCTGTGCTTTGTTCTCTGCATCCTACTTATTTCAGCGCGCAGTTCCTTTAAATGCGTGTGCATGCTCAGTATTTCCAATGGATAAGCTTGTGAGTGGCCTGCGCGGTACCTTGCAGATTATTGCACATCTGTTCACGGGCCCAGCTTAGAGGGAACATTGTCTCTGACACAATAGTTTTACTTGCTTCTGTAAATGACTGGTTTACCTTGCAATAAAGAAAAGGTTTTCTCCCTGATGTCTGCTGACTTTCATATGTGAATTTCCTTGGGGCGGAGACTCGAGCGACATTCAGCTCCTTGTTTATTTTTTTTGCTCGGGGCGGTGTTCCGGCCGGCTGCGAGGCGGAACTGCCCTTGCACGAGAGTGGCTATTGTTCCGAGTCATCAGTGCTGCGCTGATGACATCAGTACGACGCGGACGTGCCGCATTGCGCTGATGATGTCACATTGTCCCTCACCTTCAGTTAAAGAGGACCCTGCATGGGTCCACTGGGCCACCAGGGAGGGTTTCAGCTGGGCCAATGGCCCGGCACCCATAACCCAGGAGGGGTTACTAGGCTGCCTGTTGGTGGCCTGGCCAAACCCGTGGGCAGCATTGTCAGGCCGACCTCGGAGTCAGCCGACAATTAAAATAAAATGGAGGCGCCGGCAGTGCGCCCTCCCCTTTATGGGCAGATGCGCCACCCAGGCGCACACAGCTTCCCGGCGGTGGCGCCACTCCCACGGAGCAATTTCCCGCGTAGCAATTTCCCGCAGGGAACGGAAAGGGGATTAGGGTTAGGGTTAGGCCACCGGTCAGAAGGAGGTTGACATGTGCCTGATGGGCGGCAGCACGGGTGGTGCGGAAGCCTGTTTCTGTGCTGCTGACCAGGTTTGGAGCAGTGTAGGGGACCGCTCCGCCCGGTTCCCCGCCATGGCGTGCATGCGCCAATCCCTTACCAACCGGCGGTGAGCCCTTCCCGAAATTGGCCACTGGAAAATTGCCCCTTTCCCGGAATTGCCCTGCTGGTGCCGCCCCGCCCCGATCGGTGCCACTGACAGCTTTTGCTGTCGGTGCACTATTTGCGGCTTGGCGGCACGGCCGCCATTGAAGGAGAGGTGGCACTGCCGGCGACGCCATGTTATTTGTTTTTGTCGCCGACTGCCAGGTCGGGGGGACAATTATGGCCGTGGGTTTGACCTCTTGGGTGCCAGGCTGCTGACCCAGACAAAACCCTCCCTGATGGCCCGGTGTTTTCCACTAAAGTGGCTGCAGAGTTCGCAGCAGCCCTCCCCTCTAACTGAAGGGGAGAGACGTTGTGATGCGCCAGCACGATGATGTCATCAGCAAGGCGCTGATGACTTGCAGCGTCTATCACTCCGCCCCGCCCCCACAGCCCCCCGATGTTGAGACCCCTTCCACCGCACTCGATAAATACCACCAACACCTGAATTTCTCCGGGTGGTTCGCCCCATGCATTGGGGCAGACAGAACCGTTCAAAAATGGTCGGTGCGACTTGTTTGGGGCGGTGGGCAATTTGAGCTCCAGGATGTCTTGCTGCAATTGTACAGAACTTTGGTGAGATGACACATGGAGTACTGTGCACAGTTTTGGGGGCCAAAATGACCCCTTTCTATAAGGCCTGTGGCCGCCTGAAAACGCCGGCCATGGGTAGGGCAGAATGGCCGCCAAGTTGCGGCGGAGGAGCCGATGTTCACGGCATTGTCCTGATGCATTTTTCCGGCAGTGTAGATATCCGCCTCGCTCCCCCCACTTCCGCCCTGCTCCTGCATCTGTGTCGTTTACAATGTCATCCAATCACACACCACCTCAGAGCCACCCAGAAGCTAAATTCAGCTCAAATTATCTTCCGGCACCTGTCGGTGCCAATGACAGGTTTTGGGTCAGTACACACTGCTTGTTGAAGACCGCTAGCGGCCTTTAAAGGCTCGGTGCGTCTAGCACCATTCTTGTCGGCGCGATTATTTTGGACGCTTTAACACATTGAGAGATGCCTTCTTGACAACGGAATTGAGGATTAGTGGGCCAGGCTCGTCATACTCTGCAACAGAAAGTGCTGATTGAGGAGGCTGGGCTTGCGGAGGATTACTAAATGGGGTCAGTGCTGGCAGCGGAATGCCTCCACTGAGCTTTCACTGAGGTCATGCACACTTTACTCTTCATCTGTACATCTCCATGGGCAAACCAATGAGCCCTTTCACACATCATTCCCCACAGTGAAATGAGAGACCTGCACTAATAGTCAAACCCAAAATAAAGATTTTTAACACAAGAAATAATGGATCCACAAAACATACACATTATCAGTTCTCACCCTTGAGCATTTCCTTATAACCCCTCTTATACAAACCTATTCTGGAACTATGCCGCAGTGTCTCCCCTGTGGCTGCATCATGGCTCTGGGAAGGTTGCTATGTTTCAGGTGTAGAAGCTGCAGATGTCCTTCCAGGACGCCCTCGACCAGTTCTGCCCTGGAAAGGCCGGCTGTAGACTAGGCCGCATCCTCCTCGGCACCTTCAGTCGGAATTGGCTGGGGCGATTCCATGGTTGGCAGCAATGGAAGAGTGACAACATCAGGATCCTGCTCCAATGAAGCTGCACCACTCCCCCGGGGCAGCATCTCACCATCCCCACCAATCTGCTGGAGCACAGTTGGGTCAGGCGGCGTGACACCGGAAGGCCGGCGGTGGATCGTGGTGGACCTAGCCATGATGGCAGCAGTCGGATCTCATGTGGCATCCAGCTGATACTGCATGAGAGCAGACACAGTCTCAATGCCACCAAACACGATAGCAGTAAGCTGCTCCGTGGCTTGTTGCTCAAAGTGCATGAGAGCATTCTGAGCTTCCAGGGCCGCGGCCATTCTCTCCAATACAGCACTAAGATGATGGTTCCCTTCCACATGTGCTGTAATGGCAGCTGCCACATCGCCAATGACATGCGTCATCACAGCTGAATCCACACGGTCACTCTGGGGGTCCACCATCATCTGCACATTGGCAATGATGGGCTCCATGGTATGTGCAGAGCTGTCCACAATGCGGGAGGCAGACTCCTCCACACTTCTAACCACTTGCGACAGATTCTACGGCAGCCATAACATTGCCCCCAACATTTGCGAATGCACGGCCTGCACCCTTGTATCAAAAGCTGCCACATCGAGGGGCTCGCCTGAATCCTCTGCAGCAGAACTCACCCCCCGGTGAGCTGGCACCCGAGGTTCCCTCTGCCCTTCACCATGCTGCAGCCCGCGAGGCCCCAGAGCAGACCCCTCTCCTAAATCTAACTGCAACGACCGCATACCCCCAGTATCTGAGCTGGTGCGTGCGAGTGTAGGAAGCAGTGACGCGGTGCTGGCAGAAGTCTCCCCTCTTCATTGCCCTCATCGGATACACCACCAATGTCTGCACTCGGCTCAAGGGTCTCGTCCTGACTCTGGCTCACACTTGCCTCAAGGGTCTTGGTCTCGCTGTGGCTCACACTCGGGGTATCATCTGCAATCATAAATGGTACAAGGGATTCCATGAGGGTGAGGTAAGGCATTGCACCATCCAGCAAGCAACTTGCACACAATCATAACCAATTGACTGGTAGACGCTTGGACTTTCAGGGAGAGATGGTATTAAAGGAAGGCCTTCACTTACAGATGCTGCCCCTGGTGGGATCCACACAACCGGTGACCACAGTAAAGGCAACATGTGGGCCCACTAACCGCTGCACCCTCTCTCTTCTATGTCACTGAGCTGCTGGATATTGGCCTCGCCTCCACCAGTCCTCTGTTGCTCCAATTGTTGGGTACATAAATAAACAGACTAACTGAAACAGGAGTAGTGTAACTAACTGTCCTTTATAGTAACTCCCCAAAATGGTGTTTCGAACTAGCATGAACCAGCTTGTTTACAGCAATGTCCAAATTGCTCCCGCAGGGTCTAATGTCTAGTGTCCTGTAACAAACAAATAGATTATGAACATGACATATTTTCTTCCTTCTGAAAAATACAGTCTATGAACAGACAAAGTCCTTGAGATAACCAAGCCGTACACTGAGACCGGCATGGAGCTTGCAGTGTTTGATCGAGGTTTTCGGTTGGGAACCAGAATGGTGCCTCTGTTCTATCCTGGTGGTCTGTTGGCCTGTGAGTTGGGATCAGTCGACGAGCATTCCAGTGAGTTCCATCATTCAGCTCGTAGGTGTGAGGGCTGAACTTTCACCCGATCTGTTTTGGAGACGCAAGTGAAGATGCGAGGTTATGACTACGGTTTGGGTGCTTAACTCTGACCCAATCTCTGTTCTGCATTTGGGGCTTTTCAGCATGTCGTTTTGTGTCAGTGTATGACTTCGCTTTTTGTTGGCGTTCAGAAATCTGGGATGCGAGTGTTGTTATTTTCATGCTAGGTTTGGCTGAAGGTTTGAGAATGTCCAGTAGCCAACGAAGATTCCGCCCAATCATGAGCTCAGCGGGAGTCTTCCCCGTTAGCGAGTGCTTTGTCAAACGGTATGTGTGGAGAATGGTTTGAATCGCTTCGTCGAACATTTGGCCAGCCTCGAGGTTGGCTTTCAAACCCTCTTTAATGACACGGTTAAATCGCTCAACATCCCCGTTGCTTTGAGAATTGTACCGAGCAGTAAGGTAATGCTCGATGGCATGACGAATGAGGAAATCTGCGAACTGGTTGGACACAAACTGTGAAACTGGAGTATAATGTGGGAAAATGTGAGGTTATCCACTTTGGCAGAAATAATAAAAAAGCAAATTATAATTTAAATGGAGAAAAATTGCAAAGTGCTGCAGTACAGAGAGACCTGGGGGTCCTTGTGCATGAAACACAAAACATTAGTATGCAAGGACAGCAAGTAATCAGGAAGGCAAATGGAATGTTGACCTTTATTGGAATGGGGATAGAGTAAATTTTAGAGAAGTCCTGCTACAACTGTACAGGGTATTGGTGAGGCCACACCTGGAGTACTGCATACTGTTTGGTCTCCGTATTTAAGGAAGGATATACTTGCATTGGAGGCTGTTCAGAGAAGGTTCACTCGGTTGATTCCGGAGATGAGGGGGTTGACTTATGAGGATAGGTTGAGTAAGTTGGGCCTATTTACATTGGAGTTCAGAAGAATGAGAGGTGATCTTATTGAAACTTAAAAGATAAGGAAATCCTTATTAGTCAGGAAATTGTGTTAGGGAAATTGATAGGATTGAAGGCCGATAAATCCCCAAGGCCTGATAGTCTGCATCCCAGAGTATTAAGGAAGTGGCCCTAGCAATAGTGGATGCATTGGTGATCATTTTCCAACAGTCTATCGACTGGATCAGTTCCTATGGACTGAAGGGTAGCTAATGTAACACCATTTTTTAAAGAAGGAGGGAGCTAGAAAATGGGGAATTATAGACCGGTTAGCCTGACATCAGTGGTGGGGAAAATGTTGGAATCAATTATTAAAGATGAAATAGCAGCGCATTTGGAAAGCAGTAACAGGACCGGACCAAATCAGCATGGATTTATGAAAGGGAAATCATGCTTGACAAATCTTCTAGAATTTTTTGAGGATGTAGAATTTTTTGAGGAACTAGTAGAGTGGACAAGGGAGAACCAGTGGATGTGGTGTATTTGGACTTTCAAAAGGCTTTTGACAAGGGCCCACACAAGAGATTGGTGTGCAAAATTAAAGCACATGGTATTGGGGGTAATGTATTGACATGGATAGAGAACTGGTTGGCAGACAGGAAGCAGAGAGTCGGGATCAATGGGTCCTTTTCAGAATGGCAGGCAGAGACTAGTGGGGTGCCGCAGGGCTCAGTGCTGGGACCACAGCTATTTACAATATACATCAATGATTTAGATGAAGGAATTGAGAGTAATATCTCCAAGTTTGCAGATGACACTAAGCTGGGTGGCGGTGTGAGCTGTGAGGAGGATGCTAAGAGGCTGCAGGGTGACTTGGACAGGTTAGGTGAGTGGGCAAATACATGGCAGATGCATTATAATGTGGATAAATGTGAGGTTATCCACTTCGGTGGCAAAAACACGAAGGTAGAATATTATCTGAATGGCGGCAGATTAGGAAAAGGGGAGGTGCAATGAGACCTGGGTGTCATTGAAGGTTGGCATGCAGGTGCAGCAGGCGGTGAAGAAGGCAAATGGCATGTTGGCCTTCATAGCTAGGGGATGTGAGTATAGGAGTAGGGAGGTCTTGCTGCAGCTGTACAGGGCCTTGGTGAGGCCGCACCTGGAATATTGTGTTCAGTTTTGGTCTCCTAATCTGAGGAAAGATATTCTTGCTATTGAGGGAGTGCAGCGAAGGTTCACTAGACTGATTCCTGGGATGGCAGGACTGACATATGAGGAGAGACTGGATCGACTGGGCCTGTATTCACTGGAGTTTAGACGAATGAGAGGGAATCTCATAAAAACATATAAAATTCTGACGGGACTGGACAGGTTAGATGCAGAAAGAATGTTCCCGATGTTGGGGAAGTCCAGAACCAGGGGTCACAGTCTCAGGATAAGGGGTAACTGAGATGAGGAGAAACTTCTTCACTCAGAGAGTTGTTAACCTGTGGAATTCTCTTCCACAGAGAGTTGTTGATGCCAGTTCGTTAGATATATTCAAGAGGGAGTTGGATATGGCCCTTACAGCTAAAGGGATCAAGGGGTATGGAGAGTAAGCAGGAAAGGGGTACTGAGGGAATGATCAGCCATGATCTTATTGAATGGTGGTGCAGGCTCGAAGGGCCGAATGGCCGACTCATTCACCTAGTTTTCTATATTTCTATGTTTCTATAATGAGGGGGCTCGACAAGGTAGATGCAGAGAGAATATTTCCGCTCATAGGGGAAACTAAAACTAGGGGACATAGAATATGGGGCCGCCCATTTAAAACTGAGATGAGGAGAAATTTCTTCACTCAGAGGGTTGTAAATCTATGGAATTCTCTGCCCCAGAGAGCTGTGGAGCCTGGGTCATTGAACATATTTAAGGTGGAAATAGATAGATTTTTGAGCGATAAGGGAGTAAACGGTTATGGGGAGCAGGCAGGGAAATGGAGCTGAGTCCATGATCAGATCAGCCATGATCTTATTGAATGGCGGAGCAGGCTCGAAGGGCCAATGGCCTACTCCTGCTCCTATTTCTTATGTTCTTATTTTTTTATGTGGTTCACTGTCAGTGATTATGATCTCTGGGAGGCCCCACATTGTGAACATACACTGCAGAATAGTGACGATCGTTGACGAGGTCACTGAACTTGTCGTGATTTTTGGCCATTTGGAATGCAGGTCATGTACTACAACAAGGAATTGCTGATGTTGTGGAGCTGCTTCAACTGGACCGAAGATATCCAACTGAAGTTGTTGCCATGGTCTTTCTGGCCATGGAATGGGCTTCATTGGCACTGGTCGGATGTTTGTGGTGTTTTTGCTCAGACTGCATGCTTCGCGGTGTGAGATGAATGCCTCGATGTGAATGTCAATCCCAGGCCACCATATTGAATCACGACATCTCTGCTTCATGCGGACGATGCCAGAGTGTCCATCGTGTGCCAATGAGAGAACATACTGTTGAAGCAACTTGGGAATTACTGCTGTATCACCACGAGCTAGGCAGCCAACGTTTCAAATGGAAAATTCATCGCGAAGTCTGTGGAAGGTATTCATCTCTTCCGGAATTTGCTTAGGCCACTCAGCCTGGAGGAAATGGCACACATGCTGGAGCGTAGCATCACTCTGTGATTCGGTTTTGAGTTCGTCGCAGGAGACAAGATTTCTGATGGACTGAGTGATGATCGATGTGACATATGTGTTGTCATCTGTGAACAAGTCAACACCAGAGTCCGAAGCAGGTGTTGAGTACCTGAGCATGTCAGCTACGTGGTTGCGACTGCCAGCGATGTACTGTACATCGAAGTTATGCTGACGAAGGCGATCTGATCATCGGCTGATATGTAGTGGTCTGTGCCCAGATCCAGTTGTAGCGAGTAGCGTAGTTAGCGCCTGGTAATCCGTACGGAGGGTAAATTTCCTGCCATGGAGGTAGATGCGCCAGCATTCACATGATTAGATGCAAGCGAGTGCTTCGCATTCCCCTGTAGAGTATTTACGTTCTGCAGACAAGAGTGTGCGAGAGGCAAAGGCTACCGGGCGTTCCAGGCTGTCAATCCATTGCAAGATCATGGCGGTGCCTGATGCATCCGTGGTGATGTACCTAATGGCATTTGGGTCAAAGTGCATAAGGAGGAGGAGATGTGATTTTCTCCTTAAGCGTGGTGAATGCCTGAGCCTGGGAATCTGTCCATTCCCAAGGGAAGTCCTTGCGCAGCAACTTACGAAGTGGTTCGGCAATGTGCGCGTAGTGCGGAGCGAACTTCAGAAGTTGCAAGTGCCGAGAAATGATGAAAGTTCTTTGATATTGGTAGCCTCCTGCATTGGTTGGAGCTCGTCAATGTTGTCAAGCGTCGGCTTGACACCTTGTGCTGTGACTCTGTAGCCCAGAAAGTTTATTTTTCCAGCAGCGAATGTACACTTATCGGCATTAAGTATAATGCTATGTGTATCAAGTCTAGCCATAACTGTGTGAAGTCGCTGGTCATGTTCTTCCATTGTCTGTCCATGGACGACGATATTGTCAAGCAGATTGAGGGCTCCCTCTATGCCCGCTAGCATAGTAGTGACAATCTTCTGAAATGCACTTGGTACCGAAGATATCCGTAGGGTATGCATCGATACTGATATAGACCATCATGCGTTGTGAATGCCGTGAGCGGTTTGCTATCCTCTATTGGGGGTATTTGCAGGTAACTGCGGCGCATGTCGAGTTTCGTAAAAACTAGTGAGCCGTGGAATTCTGAAGATAGTTCGTCGATGGTAGGAAGAGGGTACTTGTCGGGGATGATGGTCTTGTTGACCTTTTTCAGGTCGATGCATGGGCGGATCTCGCCATTTTTACGCCAAGCAAAGTTTGAGATCCAGGGTGAGGAGTCGATGCTCTCAATGATTCCCTGAGATTCGAGTCACGTTAATTCTGCGGATACTTGGCTGCGAACCATGATGGGAGACGGTGAAGTCGCTGTGTAACCAGTTTGCCAGAAGGGTCAACGCGGGGACGATGGCTGAATTTTGATGTCACTCCAAACCCTGTGAAGATTGAGGGATACTGCTTATCAAAGTCTACCGTGTACACAGGTGTGCCGGTTGGGTCATAAATTTTGAACCCAAACTTGTCGAAAAGGTCAACCCATGAGGCTATGTCCCTTTGCGACATGAAAGGAAAAGTTCTCCAATGTTATGTCCTTGTAGTATATCGGGACAGATATGACCCCAAGTACTTCGATTTTGAAGTCGGTGTATGCATAGAATGGAAGTTGCGGGCTGCAGATGACAATGCGTGAAGTGGGTTTTGTACACAGCCTCACTCAATAAGGAGACTTTGGCTCCAAGGTCAATGAGGAGGTAGATGGGCGTACCGTCGATGTTTACATGATCGTCCTTGAATTTGCCCAAACCAATGTGCGAAATGTCACTAATGGTGTAAACCATACTGGGTTCATCACTATCAGGGTTGTTCACATGTCAAATATGCTGCGATGAGTGATAGACACGAGCAAAATGGTTTATTTTACCACATGCAGAGCATTTCTTCCCACGTGCAGAGAAGTTACGACTCTTTGCTGAATGTGATTTGTCCCCACAGTTAAAGCAGTGGAAGTTAGGACTGCGATTCATAGTGGGTGGCTTATTACTAGCTCTGGGTCTCTACTGTGATTTCTGCTTTGGACGATGCCTTCAGACTGTATAGCTGATGTCTGCTGCACGGGGGAAGCAGGGGATCTGATCGCTTTTGAATCCGAAAGCGCTGATTCAATTGGATGGCCAAATTAGTTCCTTTATCCAATATCAATTTGTCATCCTCTATTAGCAAGCATTCCCAAATGCAGGGATCGTTTTCTCAATAATTTTGTTAAGTCCTGACTCTAATGTACTGACTTACACGAGACACATGCTGAAGTCAAGGTCACTCCGGACCTGCACCTTTAAGTCCAGCTCTCCAGTGCTGCACTTGCCTGAGACCTCCCTTTATATACCACAGTGGACAGGTATGGAGTGTCTCCTGCAAGTGCACCCCTGGTGGTAAGGTATGCTTATTGTTACAGGTCATATCCAGTTACAGTCATGTATAGCATGGTAAGATACAGTAATGTGAGATACATGACATCACCCTCCCCCACGGTCTTATTGCCTTTATAGATTCAGTCTCTCAGGTGGTCTCCATTCTTGCGTGGAGTGTCTTAGTTGTGGTTCAGTTTTGGTGCCTGTTTTTCGTTCGGTGTGATTGCTGGTATCTCGCCTGGGCTGTCTGTTTCATTTGGTGTGATTGCTGGTATCTCGCCTGGGCTGTCTGTTGAGACTGTTCTTTCCTCAGGTTGTTCCACCTGCCTGTCCACCAGGTGTGGTGTGAGTTCCACATTGTAGTCTGCCTCTGGTTCTTCAGTGTTATCAGTGAATCTACTTTTTACTTGGTCTACAAGCCTCCGGCAGGTTTGGCCATTGTCCATTTGTACAACCAGCAGTCTGTTTCCCTCTTTGTCTGTTACTGTCCCTGCAAGACATTTGGAACACCGGCCATAGTTTAGCACAAACACTTTGTCCCCTATCTCATTCCACCTCCCCCCTGAATTTCGATCATGGTACTCAGTTAGCTTTTGACGCTTAGCCTCAACAATTTCATGCATGTCTGGGAGGATTAACGAGAGCCTGGTCTTTAAGGTTCATTTCATCAATAGTTGCGCGGGGGGAACCCCAGTCAACGAATGCGGACAAGATCTGTATGCCAGCAACAGTCGCGACAGGCGGCTCTGCAGCATGGGACCTTAGATTCTGAGCATGCCTTGTTTAATAATCTGCACTGCTCGCTCCACCTGGCCATTGGAGGCCGGCTTGAAAGGTGCCGTCTTAACGTGATTTATACCGTGGTCAACTATAAAATCGTGAAATTCTGCACTGGTAAAGCACGGACCATTATCACTGACCAATATGTCAGGAATGCCGTGTGTTGCAAACATGGTTCTAAGGCTCTCCACAGTGGTGGAGGTGGTGCTCGAGTTTAAAATGGTGCACTCGATCCATTTTGAAAATGAATCAACGACTACGAGGTACATTTTACCCGTGAATGGGCCCGCATAGTCTACATGCACCCGTGACTAAGGTTTGGTGGGCCAGGACCAGGGGCTTAGGGGGGCCTCCCTGGGGGCATTACTGAGTTGGGCATAAATGGTGCACCGACGGATGCAGAGCTCCAAGTCCGCGTCAATGCCAGGCCACCAGACATGAGATCTGGCTATGGCCTTCATAAGGACAATCCCCGGGTGCTCGCGATGGAGCTCCCAGACAAACACCTCCCTGCCTCGTAAGGGCATAACTACTTGGCTGCCCCACATCAGGCAGTCTGCCTGTAGTGAGAGTTCATGCATGCGCCTATGGAAGGGTTTGACCTTCTCGGGGCAGGCATCGCGAGCCTCTGCCCAGTCACCAGTTAAAACGCATCTTTTAACGAGGGATAACCTGGGGTCGCTGGTCGTCCAGGCTCTGATTTGGCGAGCCATCATGGGCGAACATGTGGATTCAAAGGCATTGATTGCCATGACCATCTCACAGTCCTGTTCGTCAGACCCTTCTGTGGTCGCCAGGGATAGCCTGCTAAGCGCGTCGGCACAGTTGTCTGTGCCTGGTCCGTGCCTTCTCATGTAGTCGTAAGCCGCCAGCATGAGTGCCCACCGCTGAATACGTGCCGAGGCGTTGCCGTTGATTGCCTTGCACTTAGATAGTAGGGACGCGAGGGGTTTGTGGTCAGTTTCTAATGCAAACTTGGCCACGAAAAGGTATTGGTGCATCTTTTTGACACCATACACGCACGCGAGCGCCTCCTTCTCAACCATACCGTACCCGCGCTCCGCCCGCGAAAGTGACCTGGAGGCAAAAGCAACGAGCTGCAATTTACTCGCATCATTGACGTGCTGTAAAATGCACCCGACCCCATACACTGACGCATCACACGTAAGGACTAACTTTTTACCTGTGTCAAAAAAGGCTAAAACACTCTTGGAACATAGAAGGTTGTGTGCCTTATTGAAGGCTCGTTTTTGGGCATCCCTCCAAAACCAATCGCACCCCTTTCTGAGTAGCACGTGGAGAGGCTCCAGCAGCATGCTCAAGTTCTGCATAAAGTTCCCAAAGTAATTGAGTAGCCCGAGAAAGGCGCGCAGTTCCGAGACATTCCGGAGGACCTGGCTTCGGTTTTGGATTCGGTTGGGCAGATTCCGTCAGCGGCAATCCTTCTGCCCAAAAGTTCAAACTCAGGCGCGAGAAACTGACACTTGGATTTCTTAACTCTTAGGCCTACCCGATCCAATCGACTTATTACTTCCTCAAGATTGCGGGGATGAGAGTCGGTGTCCCTGCCCATGATGAGTATGTCATCTTGAAACACGACCGTCCCCGGGATGGACTTGAGCAGACTCTCCATGTTGCACTGGAATATAGCAGCTGCCGACCTGATGCCGAATGGGCATCAATTGTACACAAAAAGGCCTCGATGTGAGTTGATGGTGGTGAGTAGCTTCGACTCTTCGGTCAGTTCTTGCGTCATATACGCAGATGTGAGGTCAAGTTTCGAGAAAAGTTTTCCTCCAGCCAATGTGGCAAATAGGTCCTCCACTCTGGGCAGCGGGTATTGGTCCTGTAGGGAGACTCTGTTTATGGTAGACTTGTAATCCCCACAGATTTGCACGGATCCATCAGGCTTCATGATGGGGATGATGGAGCTTGCCCAGTCGCTGAATTCCACGGGAGAAATTATGCCTTCCCGCAGAAGCCGGTCCAGTTCGTTTTCAATCTTTTCCCTCATCACATAAGGCACAGTTCTAGCCTTGTGATGGACCGGTCTGGCATTCTGTGTGATGTAGATTCTAACTTTAGCCCCTTTGAAGATGCCCACACCTGGCTGAAAGAGATGTTCAAAATGGCTTATAACTGTTGAGCAGGAGGTCCATTCCTCTGACGACATGGCGTGAACATCATCCCATTTCCAATTAAGTTCTGCTAGCCAGCTTCTCCCCAACAGGGCTGGGAGATCCCCGGGGACAATCCACAGGGAAGGTTGGTGCACCATCCCTTTGTGTGTGACTAAGAGCATGGCGCTGCCAAGGACTGGGACGATTTCTTTAGTATAGGTCCTTAGTTTGGTGTCGATCTTTGTGAGTTTTGGTCTGTTGCTTTTGTGCGGCCACAGCTGTTCAAATTGTTGAACGCTCATGAGGGATTGACTGGCCCCTGTGTCCAGTTCCATGTTGACGGGTATCCCGTTGAGTAGAACCCTCATCATAATTGGAGGCGTCTTGGTGAAAGAACAGTGGACATTGATCGTGTTAACCCGCTGTACCTCGGCGTCCCGTGCACTGTTCCAACCGTCCTCTGGTCCGCTTTCCGACCCTTCCAGTTCATATACCAGCCGAGCTGCTGTTTTACTGCACATGCAAGCCAGATGCCCTGTGTAGTTGCAGTTTCTGCAAACGGCATGCTGAAATCGACACACCCTGGTTGAGTGCCTTCCCCCACATCTCCAACACAGACTGTTACCATTGTTTCCGAAGGATGAGCTGCGTCTGGCTGATCTCCCTTGAGCTTCTCTCAATCTGTTGATTGCTCGCATTGTGGGTTGATGAGGTGTCATCGGCCGTTCATGTGGCCCTTGATTTTGATGGCTTCTGGTGCCACTGTCTGCTGTTGAAGGCCTGCTCTCCTGCCATCTGTCTGTGTGCGGGGGTAGCGGTTTGTTTCACAATGTGAACCCCTTGTTCCGATGCCTCGTTGGTTGTTGTACCCGAAGTATACATCAGCCTCGTTTCTTCTTCGCCTGCCAAGAATGTCTGTGCGACCAGTGCTGCTTCCTCTGGAGTCAAGTTCTTAGTCTCTATAAGCTTTAGGAATAAGCCTGCATGGCCTATTCCTTCAATAAAAAAGTCTCTCAGTACTTCTCTCCTTCGTTCATCGGGGAACTCACATGAACTAGCCAGCCTCCGAAGTTCCGCCACGAAGTCGGGTATGCTTTGGCCCACACAGCGTCTGTAGTTGTAGAACCTGTGTCTGGCCATGTGTAGGCTGCTCGCTGGCTTCAGGTGGTCTCTCACCAGCGTGCTCAACTCCTTAAACTACTTGCTTGCTGGTTTCTCGGGTGCCAGCAGGTCTTTCATTAAAGCGTATGTTTTCGAGCCACAGCTGGTCAAGAAATGGGCTCTTCTCGTGTCTGCCTTATCGTCGCCCAACCAGTCTTTGGTCACAAAGCTTTGCTGGAGCCTTTCTATAAAGTCATCCCAATTGTCTCCAACATTGAATTTCTCATCTGAGCTGTTGGCAGCCATTCTCTGGATTCTGTGTTCCCGTAACTCGTCACCACTGTTAATGTACTGACTTACACGAGACACATGCTGAAGTCACGGTCACTCCGGACCTGCACCTTTAATTCCAGCTCTCCAGTGCTGCACTTGCCTGAGACCTCCCTTTATATACCACAGTGGGACAGGTATGGAGTGTCTCCTGCAAGTGTACCCTTGGTGGTAAGGTATGCTTATTGTTACAGGTCATATCCAGTTACAGTCATGTATAGCATGGTAAGATACAGTTATATACAGTAATGTGAGATACATGAAAAATTTGATCCCTGATCATTTCCTCTGTGAGTGCTCCAATGTTACACGTAGCGGCCAGTTCAGTTAATTAAATGATATACTGTTTGATTGGTTCACTGTTCCCTTAACTCCTTTGATAACATTTGTATCTCTCCATCATGATACTTTTCTTTCGCCCAAAATATTTCTCAGGGCTCTTACCGTTTTGTCGTTGAACTCCGTGTCTTTGATTTGGCCAAAGATGCGTTGGTCTTCAGTGCTGAGGCAGTGGATAAGTATTGCACAACAGCGAGCTGGTGTTACGATGTCATTGTCGAACCCACTCACCGTGATGTACGTAGAAAAGCTTTTTATCCATCTCGGGAACAGGATTGGAGGGTCCCCAGCTGTGGAGAGGAAAGGCGGTTAATTTGTTTCATCCTCGTCGCCAAATTATGTTGTGTATATAAATAAACAGACTAACTGATACAGGAGTAGTGTAAATAATTGTGTCCTTTATAGCAACTCCCCAAAATGGCGTCCCAAACCAGCTTATTTACAGCAGTGTGTGAATAGCTCTCGCAGAGTCCTATTTACTGTTTAGTGTCCTGTAACAAACAGAGTATGAACACAACACAAACGGTTGTGGGAGACCTTGGCCTGCAAAGCAAAGAAGGGTTGCTGTGTAGCAGTCTCATGAGATCTCGACAATTTGTGCGAAGTGTGGGTCCATTACATGCAGGTGTAACTCTCACATGAAAGGGAGCCTCCATTGTGAATATGCACACACAAATATACAAGCCTCAGCAATCAAATGGTGCTTCAGTGGCTATATAGTGAAGGTGGGAAATAAGAGAAGGTGAAGGAGAGGCTCAGAGATGGAAGTGTGGAATTGGGGGAACATGTACTCACTTTCATCAGTCGAATGATGTCGTTCAGCCTTTTGCTGCATTGGGTGGTGCTGCATTCATGAATTGAGGTCCCCGACACCCCCACAACGATCTCGCTCCACGCATTCACAAAGACGGCGCGATTGGTTCTTCCTGTGTCTGGTTAGAGACTGCGCCTCATTCCCTCCACAGCTTGGACCAGGGTCTCAAGTTCAACATCAGAGAAGCAGCTGGCCCTCTTTAAACCTCTTGCATAAGCCATTCCTTCACAACCAACAGATCCATTGCGATAGTAATGCATGCCAAAAAGCAGTAGGTGCGCCGTGTTTCAGGCGGTGGGCAATTTCGGCCCCTTGGTCTCCGTTTCTAGGGAAGGATATACATGCCTTGGATGGGGTACAAAGAAGATTCACTAGATTGATTCCTGGGATGAGCGAGTTCATAGAATCATAGAAAGTTATGGCACAGAAGGAGGCCATTCGTCCGATGAGGAGAGACTGAATGAGTCTATACACACTGGAGTTTAGAAAGAGAGGTGATCTCATTGAAACGTATAAGATTCTGAGAGGGCTTGACAGAGTAGATGCTGAGAAGTTGTTTACCCAGGCTCAAGAGTCCACTATGGGGCATAGTCTCAGGATAAGGTCAGTCATTTACGATGAGATGAGGAGAAATTTCTTCACTCAGAGGGGTTGTGAATTATTGGAATTCTCTGCCCCAGAGGGCTGTGGCTGCTCACTTGTTAATTATATTCTCGGCTGAAATTAATAGATTTTTGGACTCTGAGGGAATCAAGGGATACGGGGATTGGGTGGGAAAGTGGAGTTGAGGTCGAAGATCAGTCATGTATTATTGAATGGTGGAGCAGGCTCGAGGGGCTGCATGGCCAATTCCTGCTCCTAATTCTCATGTTTTTATATACGTATACCACCCTGCTTGTGCAAGGAGACACCATTTTGGTTAATTTATTTTGCTAAATATGGAAAGTAGAACTTGCAATGTGGAACAATATTTCTTCACAGTATTCATGGAATAAAGAAAAGCAAATATCCTGTCCTGCATTTGATTTTGATGTTGAAATAGTATTACAGTACTCAAAGGGTTTAGCCTTTCCTATGTTAAAATATAGAATTAAAATACATGTAAAATTAGTTATGATGAACAGTGGCCTTTCACAATACATGTAATTAAAAATCAATCTTTTATTAATATGAAAAGATGTGAGATAAATTTGTTATTGCTCTCTCCTGATGGTCTAGTGGTTAAAGGCACCATTTGGTGTAATCGTCATTAGATTTCAACTTACCTTTTACCTTATCAAAACCATACACACCACCATGCCCCAGGTTCTATTCCCAGTCTCTGCAGTATTGGCTGATCTCAGTCGCAGCAATATAACAAGCCTTAGTGCCTCTGAATAATATCGGACAGGGTTCCTACTCTTAATAGAAATGCAGTGACCCCTGCTGGAAAGAAAGCATGTGCTGATGTTGGGTGAGAACAGGATCAGGGTCAGCAGTGGTGGTTGAACAGGCTGCTCACACTCGCTGCCCAATTGCATAAGGTGCCAAAGGGTTGCCAGCGCTAACGGAATTGTACCTCAGACTGAGTCAGGGGGAGGAAAGAAAATGGGGAAAAAGTTACTGCATGTTCTGATTTGCATAATTTATTCAACTATTAGTAGTTGAAACATAGGGGGAGAAATTGGGGTCGTTTGCGCCTCCCGTTAGCACTCCCAACTTTTCGACTGGGTACGGCGCCGCCAACGACTCCCCCTAAATCCTGTGGGAGTTTAGTGGTGATGTTATCACCGTGTGCAGTGACCCATTTTCGCTGTGGAGCAAAAATTCGGGAGCGCCCCTTAAAGCTGCGCCAGGCGATAACAGCAACAACTTCAGGCGGTGTGAACTGGGGAACTGGGCTGTAGGCCACTCCCAGGGCGCTAGTTGAAGGAGAGGTGGTGTCGCAAAAACAAAGTCGTCCGGCTTACCAGTTGCGGCCCGTTGCACCGTGGAACGCGGGGTTCTTGCTGCGATCTGGCAGCCCAGCACTCTGCTTAAGTGCCGGGCTGATGCCACTGCACCCCACTCCCCAGTGGTCCTGCAAAGTCAGTAGCTTGGCCCTCCCCTTTAATGAAGGGAGGGCCCCTCCTACACGGCAGCGCTACACGTCCTAGCACAAAACGCTGCGCCCTTCTCCGTTTGCTTCCGCCCCACTGAGCAAGCGGAGCACATTGTTTTGCGCTCCAATAGCTCTCGGGGACGGTAACCCCAATATCGCGAGGAGGACAGGACTTTTATGCCTGGTGCAGGAACTCCCGCCTCGAGGCTGTTACCGCCCCCAAACGGGGCACTACATAATTTCCCCCCTTTTAGTGTAGAAACTATTGTGACTGATATGCCCATATCAAATACTTCTCTATACTGTTAACACATTTAGAGTAAACAGACTAACTCGTCCCTTACAGTAGGGGAGAGTGAAAGTTTATGAGTGTATTAAATACTTGTATGATAACATTACTGGCAGTAGTTTTTATCCTCATGGGTTTATTGAGGAAGGCTGTTGAATGTGTAAGTTAAGCATAGGGCATGTCCCTGTGACCAGTATTTATGACGACGGCTATATTTTAAAACACATGTTTAGATTTTTTTAATATTTAGAGTACCAGTAAGCCATTGAACTATAAATATAAATTAATATATAGTTACAAATTTACCATATAGTGTATTTAGAGCTGTGCTTATTTGTAATCTCTTTCTTTAATCCCTACTTGGGTAACTTTAAACATGCAGCAAACACTTCACTTGTGACAATGCTGCCAGTAGTATTACTTGGCCTCCCTTAAATATTTAGTAATTTAGTATTGAGTTTTCTTTACATAATCTTCACATTCCTTTATTGTAACTACTATCTCTTATTGTAACCAACTTTCCATTATGGATAATAGGATCTCCCCTCCAGAGGGTAACCTGCAATTAATTAAGTTCACAGTAGATCATGTGCACCCAAATTTAGAAAGAATGTCCTCTAATCTATAACCTGTACAAATGTAGTTTTGCAAGAATTATTTTTGGAGGATGGGCACACAGATTGTTGATCTCTATATGGAAATATTAATCGCATCCTTAGTATTTCTTTTAAAACTAAAAACATTATCAGGATTTTTTGACTGGCAAGCCATAAATGCTTGACATAAACAAATTGATAGTATTCAATATAGCGAGGGACTATGGGTTTTCTGTAATCTTCTCATTGCACTATATGGGGCACTTGCTGGTGACTAAGGCTGGTGGTGCAGTAATGGAATAAACACTAGGGACTAAATAACCAGACAGATGCATATAGTCAGGTATAAGCCTCTTTAGTGCCTAGCGGGATTTTCATGCAGGCCTTTTAAACAGGCCTAAAATAGTCTTGCCAGAGAAAAGCCTAAGCTTAATTTAACTATCATGACACATTTTAGTAAAGCCTAGCTGTATTTTCCATCCATGCAGGTTTGGGGCTGAGATCTTCCTTCACCCATCTGGAGTGGGCCTAAGAGATTAGTGAAGGAGCTCTTGAAAAGTTTGAGGCTTTTCACCAATTTTTAATACTGTCTTTTGTAATTCATTTTTGTTTATACCGTATAATTTCCCATTTCATTTCTTTTAACACTACATAATATTTATGTGCAATGTTAAATAGCTGAATAGGGGGGGAATTTCTGTTGTGCCCCATTTGGGGGCGGTAACATCCGCGAGGCGGGAGATTTTGCGCCAGGTACGGAAGTCCCACCCCACTCACTAAATTAGGGTTACCGCCCCCAAAAGGAAGTGGAGCAAAAAATAACGCGCACCATTTCCTTTCTGGGGCGCGAACTGGGTGGACGCATTGGCAGTGGGGCATAGCGCTGCCGGGTAGGAGGGGCTTTTCCCTTAATTAAAGGGAAGGGCCCAAGCTGCAAACTCTGCAGTAGAAAAATGGTCCTACCTGGACCACCAGGGAGTGCGGGTGCCATGCCAACAGCCGTGTCTCAAGCAGAGTACCAATTGTGGCATGGATCCCATATTGAAAGCGCCAATGGGGTGCAGCAAAAAATCCGACACATTTTTTTGTAAAAGCAATGCACCTCCACTTTAACTATCACCTCTCGAGCGGCCAGCCGCCTGGTTCACGTCCCCTGAAGCTATCATTGGCATCGCACGGCGCAGCTTCAGGGGGCGATACTCAATTTAGCGTCCCGAGCGCTAACAGATCGCTGTGCACGGTGTAATTGTTGCAATTTCAAGGTTTTAGCAGAATAGAAAAAATAAGTGGGGGCATGAAAAAGAAGCTCTTGCAGTAGAAGCATTGATGAGAGCTCAGGAAACAATAAGGCATCTGAGTGAAGTGCTCCGTAGCAGCCACCAAGCCAAACCTATTGTTATGTCACCAAGCATTTTTGCAGGCCTTGTCAGGCAATGACGATAGAGCACAGGCTCTGGATTAGCATGGACGTAGTTACATATCTGTATCATCTACTGTAAGGACAGATGCTTCCACTTGCATAATAGAGACAGCAGTGCCAGTAAGGTCACTTCCTCTTTCAACTTGTTTGTCTCCTTTCAGGCTAGTGTAGGAATCTTGTAGAGTGTCAACTAATCGTGCTAGCCAGCATGATGCATAAATCAATATGACCAGCACATTCATCTCCATTCCTGTTGAATAGCAACAGCAGCATGACATGGCTGCCAAATGATTCCTAATGTAGAAGCCACATTGATGGCAGCCATGTGGCCATCTTTAAGTACTTCCTGTGTGCCAGTAAATATCCATGCATCATGTGAGTACGTTGTGTTGTAATGTTTTGTGATGTGCATACTTCAGCCATCAACCAGGCAATGGAAGCTTTATTCTGGCATCTTCCATAAAATTTGCCATCATCTTCTGCTTCTTCCCAGATGCTGCAGGTGTTGTGTTTGGTGTTAAGCTTGTCCTCTGCCTCTTGTCAGATATGGTTGACTGCTATCCTCTAAGGAGGGTATTCTGGAAAGCCAAACAGCAAGTATTCTCACATCCACTTCTCATACAGCAGCATTTCTACTTCACCAGCCATCAAACAGAGCAGTTGGGTACTGCATGGATGCATACTTTGTTCACAGACTCTGTAACCTGCCGCCACATTTATTTTGCCAGCCACTTTTTTGTCACAAGTAACCTTTGGAAAGGCTGAAATATACTTCAAACCTATTCACAGTCTTTATAAAACTGCAAGAATTCTCCAGCCCCCATCCTCCCATGTGTGGCTACTTACTGTTAAATTTTAGCTGCAGCACTTTAAGGGCTACTATGTATCATTTTCTCCTTCCTTTTTGGCAGTCTCCATCACCAAGCCTAATATGGTTGGGAGCTTGCCATGAATAATTAACTTTGGAAAATCCCGAGTCGGCACAGTCTAAAGTCAGCAAATGTTATGCTTGCCATGATCGGCGGGTAGGGGGGGGGGGCAGTGGAGGGGGGTCCAGTATTTCAGTACTGGGACTAAGTCTCCCCTTAAACAGTGCAGTCTTCATGTAAAATATTTGGACAGCCAACTGATTCTAAGAATATCATTGGTAAGCCTTTCCATAGGTTTTCAGGCACATACTGCGATAACTTGCATTACATTAAAGCAGAAAATTGCAAATGGCGTCATAATAGCATGAATAATGCAAAAGGCTCTGACTGGCTGTTCTTCCACCCCAGACAGAAATTAGTCTGCCAAAAGTCTTTTTCATGGCGGTAGAATCCCTTTAAACTCTTTAAACGTAACATTGCACAGAAAATTATAGCAGGCATCACCCTCAGTCACTGGCATGCCCAGCAGCGCTTTGCTATTCATAACAGCTTAAACTGATAATTACTCACCTCCCACTCTTTCCAATAGAGTGGTAATGCTCCTTTAACCAAACAACATCAGCACTAACATCAGTATTGATTCCTTGACAAACAGAGTTGTTGTGAAAAGAAATGTCTGTATTTCTGCAAAACAATGGTTTCTGTGTCTCAATGGCCCACAGGGTTCACCCGGTTTTCATGGCTGAGAACTACAAAAAAAATGTGTTTGGCTAATTGTACTTAAGATATGTTTTGGACTGGCTGTAACTATCTGGGATTCAAACTGCTATTTGTTTTGAAACCCGTCTCCAGTGCACACGAAGCTGCACTAAACAGCTGATGGAAATGAATCATGACAAAATGTCTCAGACACCTTCATGAGAGGTAGTCTTGGGGAAAATAGTTGTATGGGAGATAAGAAGTGACAGCTGTTAACATTTTCAAGTGTTGTGAGGAAATGTCATCGCTGACAGTGTTTACCATGTGTGTGGATGCAGCACTGCATCTTCTTCGTAATTCACACAGGCAGCCTCAAACAACATTAATGGAATTATGAGAGCTGCTTAAACATAGAGTGCCAACAAGCAGAACTTTACTTGTTCTCGCCTGAAGTTTTAAATTGCATTTGCTTCTTAAACATCGCTCATATTACTATGATCTTGTTGCACTAAATGCGTAATGCAGAGCTTACATGCTATTCATTTTCATTTTATAAACCATTTTCAGCATTTCATTTTACATAATGCATTTCATAAAATGCTCAATGATTCAGAGAGTAGATGAAGTAAACAGGAAACACAAAAGTGAATATTTAATATACATATTGATGTATTATACTAATTCTGAATGTTTTGGGGACTAGCAAAGGATGGCATATTGCCTGGAGGCATCCAATCTAATTATGTTATTTTGATTATTTCACTTCAAAAACAATTTAAAATGCATTTGCACTAATCTGTATTTTGATGGTCCTGGTTATTTTTCAGAGAGCTTGGCCTATTTTGAAGACAATTAGACAGATAGATGGAGGTTATTTTAAATTTCTTGACTCAGGCTAAAACCATTATCACACACTAGAGGTCACTCCTGTAAACCATGGGCAAAATCTGTGGAAATATGTTACTAAACACATGCACTCGCTATTTGTTTTCTTACACTTGGCTAGTTTCAACTACCCCAAAAATAGCCAAGATAAACATGGCAACTAGGACTGTGAATAGATCAGTAAAAGACAGTCACAGCAATGTGGGAACTATTGTGGAGGTTTTTAGTTTTCCAATTCTCTCCTCTACTCTCCTGAACGTGTTGACCTTTAACGGGGTATGTTTCTACGAGGAGCCCTCTGATACCTCTGCCATATGTCAGCCTAGACATATGGAAAGTTATTTAATGATAAGAACATCAGGACTGAGCCCATTCCCATTTCACCTGATGTCGATGGATATGCCACAAACACTTTAACACCATAAACCCCTAGATAACAGAAACCTTGGCTGATTTTTCCTATTCTAGTATAGGACCACTGAAGACAACAGTAATGCTCTAAATGCTGGCCCAGTTGAGTTCAATTACTCAATATATCTGGAATAGAACCATCTAATCTGCCTGACTTATTGCTGTAATAGGAGGTGACTGTACTCACTAAACCATTGGGGGAGCTAATCTAAACACTTCCAAATGTAATTGGTCCCTTATAAAATTCACATAAAATTTCCATCAAAAATGCTGACAACTTGGCCCTGTGTCAAAATGTATTCAAGCAATAGGCCCTGAAAACCCACAGCACTTCCAGTGCACACCTGCTGCGATTTCGATGAGAGTTTGCCAGAAGACCTGGAAATTAATTCTGAACCTCAAAACATCAGATGCTGACCTTGAGTGGAAACTCCCATGCAACTTTGTAAGGGTTAGAGTCTCTGTCTGCCCTTTGAAAGGCCAGCTACATAACAGTAGGGCAGGTCAAATGTCAGAGTTCCCATATTCCCGGTCTGTGGGTCAGTAGGGGTAGGATTGGTGGCCAGTACGCCTGGAGAGGCCACCGAACAGCAGATGTGTGAATCATAGCCTGGATAGCCAAGAAGGACCTGGACTATAAAAAGAAACATTGGAACATGGCCATCATACGAAGGGAGCTGCTGGAGGTTTCCAATGGAGAACCCAGCATTACCATCATTCCCCCTCTCTCCAAAGAGGCCCTTCTACTTCCAGAATTTCCAGCTACTTTGGTAAGCAGACACCCTAAATTGACCCTAGTGGCACATCACCTGGCATTGCAGTGCAAAGTTTGGTGGGGTCAGTGGTAGAGGTCCTATATGGATGCATCCTAGCACTTCGTCTTCACTCTGGAGTGAACTCAATGACATCATTTATTGTTCCAAAATCTAATGATAAATAGATATTTATGTGTCATCTGTATATTGGATTTGGAATATTTTTAAAAATCTCATAATACTCCTGTGAAGCACCATGGGACGTTTTACTACATTAAAGGTGCTATATAAATACAAGTTGTTGTTGTTGTATATTTGTAATTGTCCTCCAAAAACATTGGCTGAAGTGGATAAACTGGAACCATGTTGAGCCAGCTTTTGGCTGCAACTGAAATTTTCTTTGGTTCTGAGAAATGTTGCTGAATTAGCTCCAACTGGCCTCAAAAACAATCGTTTGAGCCAATGTCATCTTCAGTTTTCAATCAAAGGCATTCAATGGGCTTATGCCAGTGGCCCTGTGACACCTGTTCTCTTCCTTGTGAGCAGAACAAACCCTGAGGGGAATTCTGTGATTGACACGGTGAATGACCAATTGTGCGTAGCATTCAGGCATCAATCCAATTCTCAGCTTCAGTGCAGTGAAAGGCTGGGCCACCCATAGGAAAATACTTTCGAGCGGAACAATAAATGTGATGAGCTCCAAAAGGAGCTGCATAGTTTGTACTGGAGACAAAGCTGATAGCTACTTGGCCCCAGCTATGGTTCACATTACCCATCACAGTATGAAAGCGGCCTGATAACCTAGTCTAATAGAACTAGAATGGTTTATCAAACTGAATGGTTGTATAGAACTCAGGGCTGTCTGTCAATCAGAATGCCTGCTTGTCCGTATCGGGAAATGGAAAGTGGGAGTAATTGGTTAAGCAAGAACATTGGCAAGCAATGTTTCTAATCCATTTGTCATAATAATATTCACTTATGTATGTAATTTAACTTCTTTTTTTAATTACTATGGTGATTAAGGTGACATATAACAGAAAATAAAAGCATCCTTGGGCCTCACATGTGCATTTACACACAACTGGTAGATACAGATGTACATAAAATAGAGTATACTAAATTCCGCATTTCAGCAAGTAACTTAATTTTAAATAATCTAAATGTCAAGAGATTAGTATTTCACAGAGGACATGATGGGGTAAAAATTGGACGAGTTCTATATGGAATTATTGCTCTAAAAACTTTGAAGAATCCTATGAGGAACAGTAACAGCTGAGATAGCTTTAGCACAACAAATGCAACAAATGGTCCTTGGGGTCAATTACGTATCCTGAGAGAGATTTTAAAAATGGGTGTAATGGAGCATTATTGAGGTTTTTATTTTGTCATTTAGGACTTACTAGCAAGTGATTTTGACAACATTAAAAGGAAGCTTTGAAAATATGAATTAAAAATGTAATTTCATCAGTGATGCCCAGGACTAGACATGAGTATTTCAATAAATATGGATTCAAAACAATCCGATTCAAATCTAGATCCGATGTTCCAATCCACTGGCCATAAGGTTACACATCAGGAGAGTCTTCTAAGGTCACCAGGAAAACAGATACTATAAGGATGGAAATTCATCTCTTCCGATTGCCAAAAAAATGGATATTTCAAATGTATAAGTGTACTAAACCAACCTAGAAACAAATACTGCAGAGATAAAACTTCTACCTAAACCACAATGGAAATGGATCCCTCAGAAGAATCACCTTTCCTCCAAGCTGCTCAGGAAATTAATTGCATAGAAGTATATAGAAACAGACCATTTGGCCCAACTGGTCTATGCTGGTGTTTATAAGAACATAAAAAATAGGAGCAGGAGTAGGCCATTTGGCCCCTCGAGCTTGCTCTGCCATTCAATAAGATCATGGCTGATCTGTTACCACAACTCTTTCCTGCATTATCCCCATATCCCTTGATTCCCTTAATATCCAAAAATCTATTGACCTCTGTCTTGAATATACTCATCGACTGAGCCTCCACAGCCCTCTGTGATGGAGAATTCCAAAGATTCACCAACCTCTGAGTGAAGAAATTTCTCCTCATTTCAGTCCTAAATGGCCGACCCCTTATTCTGAGACTGTGCCCCCTGATTCTAGACACCCCAGCCAAGGAAACAACCTCCTTGCATCTACCCTGTAAGAATTTTGTACGTTTTAATGAGAACATCTCTCATTCTTCTCAACTCTAGAGAATATGGGCCTAGTCTTCTCAATCACTTCTAATAGGACAATCCCCCCATTCTGAGAATCAGTCTGGTGAACCTTTGTTGCACTCCCTCTATGGCAAGTGTATCCTTCCTTAGGTAAGAAGACCAAAACTATACACAATACTCCAGGTGATTCACACAAGCATCCTCCCACTTTATTTACTTCATCTCATCCTATCAACATATCCTTCTACTACTTTCTCCCTCGTATACTTATCTAGCTTCTCCTTAAATCTAAATGAATGGATCTATTAGACAATTAAAAAAAGGGATCGGACAAATAATCACTTGGCCAATGCAAATCCCAAAAGCACCACACAAAACACATAAAGAGGTTTCCTGCCATCAAAAAAATCTGCTAAGATGTGGCTAACTAATACTAAATGGGTGCAACATACATGCCCAAAAGCCTCTGAGTCAGAAGGTTGTGAGTTCAAGGCCCATTCCAGGAGATGATCTTTTAATTGAGGTTTGACACTTCAGTGCAACACTGAGGGAGTTCTGCACTGTTGGTACTGCTATCCTTTGGATCAGATGCTAACCTTAGGCCTATCTGCTGCTCTGGTGGTTCAGTTGAATCTTAAATATCCCACAGTAGCATTTGAAGAGCAGGATGTTCTTTGGTGTTCTGCCCAAAATATCTGTTTGTGGTTCCATGCTGTGCACAGATTTGCTGCAGTGTTTGACTACATGAAAACAGTGCCTACAGTTCTAAAGTAATTTATTGGCTGTGAAGCACTTTGGGATGTCTTGAGGAAAGCCACTTTATCAATGCAAGTTCTTTCTCTTTCTTTTTTTAGAAATGTACTTCGATCACTTGCAGGCAATAAATTGGTTACAGATTATTTTATCCAGAGATTTTACTTTTGATGGTACAAAATAAAACAGAAGATGAAAGAATGGGGCATCCTTGAGCTAGCACAGAGGACAACAGTTTATGGGTCATTGCATTGCTCACATGTCGACACGGCTGTTACTTGTCTTGCCCTCTCAGGTGGACGTAAAAGATCCCGGGGCACTATTTCGAAGGAGAGCTGGGGAATTCTCCCTAGTATCTGTTATGTTCAGAATAACTCCACAAGACTGTGTGCTGTAAGCGAAAACCAACGTGACCTTAGTCTCTTTAATCAAACTCCAGAGTGAAGAAGCAGCATGGCAGACAACCTTTTATACTTGCTTGTACGAGGTGTGCAGGTGATCCTTGGGTCTCCAATAGGTGCGCCCCCTGGTGGCAAGTCTAATACTATTCTAAAGTTTACATACATAGCATCACTCCCCCTCAAAGTCTTAGATACAAGTTATTTACAAGTTGAGGCAATCAGGGGCTCTTTGTTCCCGGGTTGATCACCTGAGTTGAAGTCCTGGTATGGGTGAGTCGGTCGGATCATTGCTGCACTGCAGCGCGGCTGGTCTGATCGGACTGTCGGTGGGTTCATCCTCGTGATTGACCGCGAGGTCGATTGCTGGTTGGGCGTGTTTTGGTGGATCAATGATGGTAATGTCCTCTTCAAACTGTTCTTGGTTGTCAGTGAATCGCAGTTTGGTCTGATCCAAGTGCTTTCCACACGTTTGTCCATTCAGAAGTTTGACAACAAACACTCTATTCCCCTCCTTGGCGAAAACAATGCCAGCAACCCATTTGGGACCATGACTATAATTAAGAACAAATACAGGGTCATTAACCTCAATGTCACACAATACAGTCGCGCAATCGTGGTACATGTTATGTCGGTGACACCGGGTTTCTACATGATCATTGAGATACGGGTGGACTAAGGAGAGCCTGGTTTTGAGTGCTGTCTTCATTAACAATTCGGCCGGGGAAACCCTGGAAGTGAGTGTGGTCGCGACCGGTAGCTGAGCAGAACCCGAGATAAATGGGTCTGCAGGGAACCGTCCGTCACGCGTTTCAAGCTCTGCTTGATAGTTTGGACTGCCCGTTCCGCTTGACCATTGGATGCGGGCTTAAGCGGGGCAGACCTGACATGTTTGATGCCCTTACGTGTCATGAACTCGTTGAATTCTGAGCTGGTGAAACATGGTCCATTGTCACTAACAAGGACGTCGGGCAAACCATGGGTGGTGAACATGGCCCGGAGGCTTTCAATGGTGGCAGTGGACGTACATGATATTATTACACATTCAATCCAATTAGAGTAAGCGTCCACTGCTACTAGGAGCATCTTTCCTAGAAAGGGACCAGTGAAATCTACGTGGACCCTGGACTACGGTTTGGTGGGCCATGACCACAGACTAAGTGGGGCATCGCTTGGTGCATTGTTCAACTGTGAGCAAGTGTTATATTGGTGTACGCATGACTCCAATTCCGAGTCAATGCCGGGCCACCAAATATGTGACCTGGTGATAGCCTTCATCATGAATATGCCCGGGGGGGGAGGCTACTGTGTAGGTCGCGTAAAAACATTTCCCTGCCTTTTTTTGGCAAAACCATTCTTGATGGCCTCCGTCTTAGAGTCTGTGGGTATGATGCTGTCTGCTGCAATCTTTCTCCCCAAAAATTCGACCTCTGGCACCAGGAAAACACACTTGGAGCATTTCAGCCTGAATCCCACTCTATCTAGTTGCTTTAGAACCTCTTTCAGATTGTGCAAGTGTTCGGTGGTGTCACGATCAGTGATCAGGATGTCATCTTGGAACACAACGGTGCACAGAACTGATTTCAGCAGACTCTCCATGTTCCTCTGGAAGATGGCAGCAACCGAGCGAATCCCAAAAGGGCATCTGTGGTATATGAACAGTCCTTTGTGCGTGTTGATGCACGTCAATCTTTTTGAAGATTCAGCCAGCTCCTGTGTCATGTAAGCAGAGGTTAGATCCAGCTTGGTGAATGACTTGCCCCCTGCTAATGTTGCGAACAAGTCCTCCGCTTTGGGTAGTGGGTACTGGTCTTATAACGAGACTCGGTTGATCGTTACTTTGTAGTCTCCGCAGATTCTGACCGTGCCATCGCTTTTCAACATCGGAACAATTGGACTGGCCCACTTGTTGAACTCGACTGCCGATATAATTCCCTCTTGTTGAAGTCTGTCCAGTTCAATCTTGACTTTCTCCCGCATCATGTATGGAACCGCTCGGGCTTTGTGATGAACGGGCCATGCATCAGGGACTAGATGGATCTGTACTTTAGCACCTGTGAAGTTGCAGATGCCTGGCTCAAATAATGACGGAAATTTGTTTAGCACTTGGGCGCATGAGGCGTCACCCACCGAAGACAGTGCTTTGATGTCGTCCCAGTTCCATCGGATCTTTCCTAGCCAGCTTCTGCCGAACAGCGTTGGGCCATCGCCTGGTACAATCCATAGTGGTAAATCATGCAAAGCTCCATCGTACGATACCTTCACTGGCGCACTGCCAATGACTGGTATGAGCTCTCTGGTGTAAGTGCGCAGCTTTGTATGTATCGGGCTTAGTTTTGGCCTTTGTGCCTTGTTGCCCCACAGTTTCTCAAAAGCCTTCTGGCTCATAATTGACTGACTCGCCCCCGTGTCCAATTCCATGGAAACTGAAATGCGATTTAATTTGACTTTCAACATTATCGGAGGGCTTTTGTGGTGAAGGTGTGTACCCCATACACTTCCTCTTCAGCCTCGGGTTGAGTTGCCTCTCTTACTCGCTCAGTGTGATCCGCGCCGAATCGATCATCTTCTGTCGACTCTGCCACGTGGTGAGTTGCAGCACATTTGCACATTCGCTGGAGGTGCCCCATTGTTCCACAGTCTTTGCACACGCAGTGCTTGAATCGACATTGATGGGCCCGATGATTACCCCCGCAGCGGCAACATGGTGTTAATGGATTCGCATTCACGCCCCACGGTGGACTCTGAGTCATCCTAGGTCTGGCCTTTGCAGGCGTGTAGGCCCTGCCCTGTACAGTTCTGCCTGCTGAAGGCGTTATTTTATGCACAGAATTTGCCGGTGAGCTTCGATGCTGAGAAGATATCTGCTTAGTGTTATCGTTCGTGGACATGAAAGCCTGGGCTATCGTGATGGCCTTGCTCAGATCTAGCGATTCGGCAGACAGCAGTTTGTGAAGAATGGCCTCATGGCCGATTCTAAGCACGAAAAAGTCCTGCAACATTTCCCCCAAAAATCCGGCAAATTTGCATGGTCCTTAGGTTGGCGACATAACTCGCCACGTCCTCGGAGCGATGGTGAGTATAAAAGCGATACCTGGCCATTAAGATGCTCTCCTTCGGCTTGAGTTGTTCCCGAACCAGCGTACACAACTCTGCATATTTCTTGCCCATTGGTTTCGTCGGTGCTAGCAGTTTTTTGATGAGGCCATATATCGTGGACCCACAAACGGTGAGCAGAATTGCCCTGCGCTTGGCCGCGTTACTGTCCGTATCCAGCTCGTTGGCCACGAAGTACTGGTCAAGACGCTCAACGAAGGCTTCCCAATCATCACCCTCAAAAAATCTCTCAAGAATACCAATAGCAGCCATAACCGCCTGAAGGTTCGTAATCTGTTACTCGTTGCCAATTGTTATGTTCAGAATAACTCCACAAGACTGTGTGCTGTAAGCTCAAACTGTTGTGACCTTAGTCTCTTTAATCAAACTCCAGAGTGAAGAATCAGCATGGCAGACAACCTTTTATAATTGCTTGCCAAGGGTGTGTAGGTGACCCTTGGGTCTCCGACAGGTGCGCCCCCCTGGTGGCAAGTCTTACACTATTATAAAGTTTACATACATAACAGTATACCTCAACCAACATCACTAAAACAGATTATATGGTCATTATCACGTTGCAGTTTAAAATAATTATCCTACCACAGAACCAGAAATAATATGCGAAAAACCCTAGTGGTAGAGAGCTTTGGGAACTATCAGTCCAAAGTCACCATTTTCCTTCCAAGCATGCTAAACTTACCACTTGCCATGTCTCAAATTACTCATATACTGTATCCCAAAATTTTATTTTCTGAAAGAAATCGATCTACTTTGGTAATGATAGGTGCAGACAGAGCACAACAATCCATCAACTTTTTCTATCATCCTTTTCTTCCACTTCCTAAGAAATTCAACTACCGAACAGTACCTAGGGAGAGAGGCGGGAGTCCAGAGAGGCAGCGGCCTATAAAAGACTCAGCAGTCCGGGGAGCGTCGAGAGAGGCGGGAGTCGAGAGAGGCAGCGGCCTATAAAAGGCTCAGCAGTCCGGGGAGCGTCGAGAGAGGCGGGAGTCGAGAGAGGCAGTGGCCTATAAAAGGCTCAGCAGTCCGGGGAGCGTCGAGAGAGGCGGGAGTCGAGAGAGGCAGCGGCCTATAAAAGGCTCAGCAAGGCAGCGGCCTATAAAAGGCTCAGCAGTCCGGGGAGAGTCGAGAGAGGCGGGAGTCGAGAGAGGCAGCGGCCTATAAAAGGCTCAGCAGTCCGGGGAGCGTCGAGAGAGGCGGGAGTCGAGAGAGGCAGCGGCCTATAAAAGGCTCAACAGTCCGGGGAGCGTCGAGAGAGGCGGGAGTCGAGAGAGGCAGCGGCCTATAAAAGGCTCAGCAGTCCGGGGAGCATCGAGAGAGGCGGGAGTCGAGAGAGGCAGCGGCCTATAAAAGGCTCAGCAGTCCGGGGAGCGTCGAGAGAGGCGGGAGTCGAGAGAGGCGTACCGGTGCAGCTCCAGCTGAGAGAAGTCAAAAAAGAAGTAGAAAGAAATCAAAAGGTGACGTCACAGCCAACGTGGTAAGTGATTGGCTGCTGATTGGTGAGTAGTTTTTCTTTTTCTTTATTAGTCAGTAACTTTTAACATTGTTGTCGGCAATTTAAGTGTATCTAAGGGTTAAGTCATGGCAGGACAGCTCGGTCATGTGATATGCTCCTCCTGTACCATGTGGGAACACGGGGACAACACCAGTGTCCCTGACGACTACATGTGCGGGAAGTGTGTCCACCTCCGGCTACTGACGGTCCGCGTTGCGGAGTTGGAGCTGAAGGTGGATTCACTCTGGAGCATCCACGATGCTGAGAATGACGTGAGTATCACGTGTAGCGAGTTGGTCTTACCGCAGGAGAAGGGTCCACAGCCAGCGAGGGAATGGAAGACCAGCAGGAAGAGTAGTGCAAGGAAGGTAGTGCAGGGGTCCCCTGTGGTCATCCCACTGCAAAACAGATACACTGCTTTGAGTGCTGTTGAGGGGGATGACTCATCAGGAGTGGGCAGCAGCAGCCAAGTTCATGGCACCGTGGCTGGCTCTGTTGCACAGGAGGGCAGGAAAAAGAGTGGGCGAGCGATAGTGATAGGGGATTCAATTGTAAGGGGAATAGATAGGCGTTTCTGCGGCCGCAACCGAGACTCCAGGATGGTATGTTGCCTCCCTGGTGCAAGGGTCAAGGATGTCTCGGAGCGGGTGCAGGACATTCTAAAAAGGGAGGGAGAACAGCCAGTTGTCGTGGTGCACGTTGGTACCAATGACATAGGTAAAAAAAGGGATGAGTTCCTACGAAATGAATTTAAGGAGCTAGGAGCTAAATTAAAAAGTAGGACCTCAAAAGTAGTAATCTCGGGATTGCTACCAGTGCCACGTGCTAGTCAGAGTAGGAATCGCAGGATAGCTCAGATGAATACGTGGCTTGAGCAATGGTGCAGCAGGGAGGGATTCAAATTCCTGGGGCATTGGAACCGGTTCTGGGGGAGGTGGGACCAGTACAATCCGGACGGTCTGCACCTGGGCAGAATCGGAACCAATGTCCTCGGGGGAGTGTTTGCTAGTGCTGTTGGGGAGGAGTTAAACTAATATGGCAGGGGGATGGGAACCAATGCAGGGAGATAGAGGGAAACAAAAAGGAGGCAAAAACAAAAGACAGAAAGGAGATGAGGAAAAGTGGAGGGCAGAGAAACCCAAGGCAAAGAACAAAAAGGGCCATTGTACAGCAAAATTCTAAAAGGACAGAGGGTGTTAAAAAAACAAGCCTAAAGACTTTGTGTCTTAATGCAAGGAGTATCCGCAATAAGGTGGATGAATTAACTGTGCAAATAGATGTTAACAAATATGATGTGATTGGGATTACGGAGACGTGGCTCCAGGATGAGCAGGGCTGGGAGCTCAACATCCAGGGGTATTCAACATTCAGGAAGGATAGAATAAAAGGAAAAGGAGGTGGGGTAGCATTGCTGGTTAAGGAGGAGATTAAGGCAATAGTTAGGAAGGACATTAGCTTGGATGATGTGGAATCTATATGGGTAGAGCTGCAGAACACCAAAGGGCAAAAAACGTTAGTGGGAGTTGTGTACAGACCTCCAAACAGTAGTAGTGATGTTGGGGAGGGCATCAAACAGGAAATTAGGGGTGCGTGCAATAAAGGTGCAGCAGTTATAATGGGTGACTTTAATATGCACATAGATTGGGCTAACCAAACTGGAAGCAATACGGTGGAGGAGGATTTTCTGGAGTGCATAAGGGATGGTTTTTTAGACCAATATGTCGAGGAACCAACTAGGGGGGAGGCCATCTTAGACTGGGTGTTATGTAATGAGAAAGGATTAATTAGCAATCTCGTTGTGCGAGGCCCCTTGGGGAAGAGTGACCATAATATGGTGGAATTCTGCATTAGGATGGAGAATGAAACAGTTAATTCAGAGACCATGGTCCAGAACTTAAAGAAGGCTAACTTTGAAGGTATGAGGCGTGAATTGGCTGAGATGGATTGGCGAATGATACTTAAGGGGTTGACTGTGGATGGGCAATGGCAGACATTTAGAGACCGCATGGATGAACTACAACAATTGTACATTCCTGTCTGGCATAGAAATAAAAAAGGGAAGGTGGCTCAACCGTGGCTATCAAGGGAAATCAGGGATAGTATTAAAGCCAAGGAAGTGGCATACAAATTGGCCAGAAATAGCAGTGAACCTGGGGACTGGGAGAAATTTAGAACTCAGCAGAGGAGGACAAAGGGTTTGATTAGGGCAGGGAAAATGGAGTATGAGAAGAAGCTTGCAGGGAACATTAAGACGGATTGCAAAAGTTTCTATAGATATGTAAAGAGAAAAAGGTTAGTAAAGACAAACGTAGGTCCCCTGCAGTCAGAATCAGGGGAAGTCATAACGGGGAACAAAGAAATGGCGGACCAATTGAACAAGTACTTTGGTTCGGTATTCACGAAGGAGGACACGAACAACCTTCCGGTTATAAAAGGGGTCGGGGGGTCTAGTAAGGAGGAGGAACTGAGGGAAATCCTTATTAGCCGGGAAATTGTGTTGGGGAAATTGATGGGATTGAAGGCCGATAAATCCCCAGGGCCTGATGGACTGCATCCCAGAGTACTTAAGGAGGTGGCCTTGGAAATAGTGGATGCGTTGACAGTCATTTTCCAACATTCCATTGACTCTGGATCAGTTCCTATGGAGTGGAGGGTAGCCAATGTAACCCCACTTTTTAAAAAAGGAGGGAGAGAGAAAACAGGGAATTATAGACCGGTCAGCCTGACATCGGTAGTGGGTAAAATGATGGAATCAATTATTAAGGATGTCATAGCAGTGCATTTGGAAAGAGGTGACATGATAGGTCCAAGTCAGCATGGATTTGTGAAAGGGAAATCATGCTTGACAAATCTTCTGGAATTTTTTGAGGATGTTTCCAGTAGAGTGGATAAGGGAGAACCAGTTGATGTGGTATATTTGGACTTTCAGAAGGCGTTCGACAAGGTCCCACACAAGAGATTGATGTGCAAAGTTAGAGCACATGGGATTGGGGGTAGTGTACTGACATGGATTGAGAACTGGTTGTCAGACAGGAAGCAAAGAGTAGGAGTAAATGGGTACTTTTCAGAATGGCAGGCAGTGACTAGTGGGGTACCGCAAGGTTCTGTGCTGGGGCCCCAGCTGTTTACACTGTACATTAATGATTTAAATAAGGGGATTAAATGTAGTATCTCCAAATTTGCGGATGACACTAAGTTGTGTGGCAGTGTGAGCTGCGAGGAGGATGCTGTGAGGCTGCAGAGCGACTTGGATAGGTTAGGTGAGTGGGCAAATGCATGGCAGATGAAGTATAATGTGGATAAATGTGAGGTTATCCACTTTGGTGGTAAAAACAGAGAGACAGACTATTATCTGAATGGTGACAGATTAGGAAAAGGGGAGGTGCAAAGAGACCTGGGTGTCATGGTACATCAGTCATTGAAGGTTGGCATGCAGGTGCAGCAGGCGGTTAAGAAAGCAAATGGCATGTTGGCCTTCATAGCAAGGGGATTTGAGTACAGGGGCAGGGAGGTGTTGCTACAGTTGTACAGGGCATTGGTGAGGCCACACCTGGAGTATTGTGTACAGTTTTGGTCTCCTAACCTGAGGAAGGACATTCTTGCTATTGAGGGAGTGCAGCGAAGGTTCACCAGACTGATTCCCGGGATGGCGGGACTGACCTATCAAGAAAGACTGGATCAACTGGGCTTGTATTCACTGGAGTTCAGAAGAATGAGAGGGGACCTCATAGAAACATATAAAATTCTGACGGGGTTAGACAGGTTAGATGCAGGAAGAATGTTCCCAATGTTGGGGAAGTCCAGAACCTGGGGTCACAGTCTAAGGATAAGGGGTAAGCCATTTAGGACCGAGATGCGGAGGAACTTCTTCACCCAGAGAGTGGTGAACCTGTGGAATTCTCTACCACAGAAAGTTGTTGAGGCCAATTCACTAAATATATTCAAAAAGGAGTTAGATGAGGTCCTTACTGCTAGGGGGATCAAGGGGTATGGCGAGAAAGCAGGAATGGGGTACTGAAGTTGAATGTTCAGCCATGAACTCATTGAATGGCGGTGCAGGCTAGAAGGGCCGAATGGCCTACTCCTGCACCTATTTTCTATGTTTCTATGTTTCTATATCTATTTTAGTCATTTTTATTATAGGAATCAAAATACCTCAGCTCCCCTTTAAGAAATCTCTACCACCTCCATTAATTCCCTCAGCCTTGTGCACCATTTCCTGCTCTCAGCTATTTCAATGCACCTTTTAACCAGTGACGCACATTGTCACAGGCAGATGGAAAGGCAGAAGGTCAGGAATAGTGATGTCACTCCACCCTGGGACGACAGACACTTCCTCAGCTCAAACTGCAATAAAACAGAATTTCTTCTGGGGTATTTCTCAAGCGGAACCACAATGTAAATCGAACCTGTTATAAATTCCTGGACTCAGAAAGCTGCCAATTTTGAGTTTGAAAAGCAGGGGAGTTATCCTCGGTGTCCTGGCCAATATTTATCCCTCGACCTACATAACAAAAACAGATTATCTGATCATTATTGTTCCGCTCATAATAAAGTGATACAACTGAGTACTGTATGCAATGAGTAAGTGTAACCTTAGCTCCTTTAATTAAACTCCAGAGATCTGGCACAGCGTGGGAGGCCTGCTTATATACAATGCTCCCAAAGGATGCTGGGATCCCTTGAGACTCCAACAGGTAGGCCCTCTGGTGGTGGTGTGATACAGGTTGCCAAAGGTTACATACATAACATCATTCCCTCCCAAAGTCAATAGTACTCTTATTTGCAGGGTGAGATGATCTGGGGCTTTTCACTCCCTTGTCGATCGTCTCAGAACAAATGCGGGTGAGTGAGTTGGTTGGTTCTTCACTGGGCTGCTGGACAGCTGGCCTTGCCGGGCTGCTGGGGATGGTGAGTTCAGCTTCATGGTCAACTGTGATGTCGGTTGCCACTTGTGTGTGTGTTGGAGGGTCGAAGTTGGTGGTGTCCTCTTCGGGTTGCTCGTGGCTGCTGTGAACCGCAATTTGGTTTGGTCCAAATGCTTTCTGCACATTAGTCCATTGGCCAATTTGACCTGAAACACCCTACTCACTTCTTTGGCTATGACTGTGCCAGCAAGCCATTTAGGACCATGTCCATAGTTGAGTACAAATACAGGGTTATTGACTTCAATATCGTGTGACAAGTTTGCATGATCATGGTATATGCTTTGTTGATGCCGCCTGCCCTCGACGTGATCATGGAGATCAGGGTGGACAAGAGAGAGTCTTGTTTTGAGCGCCCTTTTCATGAGCAGCTCAGCTAGGAGAACCCCGGTGAGCGAGTGGGGACTGGTGCAGTAGCTGAGCAGGACTCGGGACAGTCAGGTCTGCAGGGAGCCTTCCGACACACGTTTCAAGCTTTGCTCGATGGTTTGAACTGCCCGTTCTGCTTGGCCGTTAGATGCGGGCTTGAACGAGATAGATGTGACGTGCTTGATCCCATTGCGGGTCATGAATTCCTTGAATTCAGCACTGGTGAAACACGGCCCATTGTTGCTGACGAGAACATCCGGCAGGTCGTGTGTGGCAAACATGACTCGTAGGTTTTCGATGGTGGCGGTGGACGTGCTTAGAGACATTATTACACATTCAATCCATTTTGAATAAGCATCCACAACAACCAAGAACATTTTGCCTAGAAATGGGCCCGCAAAGTCAATGTGGATCCTAGACCACGGTTTGGAGGGCCACGACCACAAACTTAGCGATGCCTCTCTGGGTGCATTGCTCAGTTGAGAGCAAGTGTTGCATTGGTGCATGCATGATTCTATGTCTGAGTCAATGCCGTGCCATCACACATGGGATCTGGCTATGGCTTTCATCATTACTATGCCTGGGTGGGTACTGTGTAGGTCACATATGAACATTTCCCTGCCTTTCTTAGCCAAAACCACGCGATTACCCTACAAAAGACAGTCTGCGTGTAAGGACATTTCGTCTTTGCGCCTCTGGAACAGCTGCATCTCTGTTGGGACGTTGGACCAGTTCCCATGGAGGACACAGTTTTTTTTACCAGGGACAGTAAAGGATCCTGGCTGGTCCAGGTCCTGATCTGGCGTGCCATAACAGGTGACTTTTCATTTTTTGAATGCATTCATTACCAAGAGCAAGTCTGCAGGCTGTGCCATTTCCACCCCGTTGGTGGACAATGGTAGCCGATAGAGCATCAGCGCAGTTCTCTGTGCCTGGCCTGTGGTGAATTACATCATTATATGCAGACAGTGTGAGCACCCATCTTTAGATGCGGGCAGAGGCATTGGTCTTAATCCCTTTGTTCTCTGAGAATAACGATATGAGCGGTTTATGGTCAGTTTCTAGCTCAAACTTGAGACTAAACAGATACTGGTGCATTATTTTCACCCGTAAATGCACGCCAGAGCTTCTTTTTCAATCATGCTGTAAGCCTTTTCGGCCTTGGACAAACTCCTGGACGCATTCGCAATCAGTTGCAATGTTCCCGATTCGTTAGCCTGTTGTAACATACATCTGACCCCGTATGACGACACATCACAAGCTAGCACTAATTGTTTACATGGGTTATACAGAACAAGCAGTTTGTTGGGACATAACAGATTTCTGGCTTTCTCAAAAGCAGCCCCTTGTGATTTCCCCCATACCCAGTCATCTCCCTTGCGCAGTAGCACATGTAGAGGGTTCTAGCAAGGTGCTTAACCCGTATAGGAAATTACGAAAATAGTTGAGGAGTCCCAGGAACGACTGCAGCTCCGTCACGTTCTGTGGTTTCAGTGCGTTCTTGATGGCCTCCGTCTTGGTGTCGGTGGGTCTGATGCTGTCTGCTGCAATTCTTCTTCCTAAGAACTCGACCTCTGGAGCCGGGAAAACATACTTCGAGCCTTTCAACCTGAGCCCCACGCAATCTAGCTGACTTAGAACCTCTTCCAGATTCTTCAAGTGTTCGATGGTGTCCCGACCTATGACCAGTATGTCATCCTGGAAAACCACGGTGAGTGGAATCGACTTTAGCAGGCTCTCCATGTTCCGTTGGAAAATTGCCGTGGCTGATCGAATCCCAAACGGGCATCTGTTATAGATGAACAGACCTTTGTGCGTGTTGATGCAGGTGAGGCCTTTCGAAGATTCCTCCAGCTCCTGCGTCAAGTAAGCTGGGGTCAGGTCCAACTTGGTGAATGTCTTTCCTCCAGCCAGGGTCGCAAATAGGTTGTCTGCCTTGGGTAGCGGGTACTGGTCCTGTTGTGAAAAACGGTTAATCGTTGCTTTATAGTCCCCACAAATTCTGACCGTGCCATCACCTTTGAGAACCGGAACAATTGGACTGGCCCACTCGTTAAACTCCACTGGCGTGATGATGCCTTCTCGCTGCAGCCTGTCCAGCTCAATTTCCACTTTCTCTCGCATCATATATGGTACCGCTCATGTCTTGTGGTGGTTGGGTCCTGTACCGGGAAGCAAGTGGATCTGGAACCTCGCCCCAGAGAAACTTCCAATGCCTGGCTCAAATAACGATGGGAATCTGCTCAGAACCTGGGCACATGAGACATCGTTGATGGATGAAAGCGCTCGGATATCCCAATTCCAGCGGATTTTTCCCAGCCAGCTTCTGCCGAACAATATGGGGCCATCCCCTGGCACAATCCATAGTGGGAGTTCGTGCGCTGCTCCATCATAGGAGACTTTTACTTCTGCGCTGCCAATAACAGGGATCAGCTCTTTGATGTGAGTTCTTAGCTTGGTGTGAATGGAGCTAAGCTTGGGCCTGTGTGCCTTGTTGCTCCACAGCCTGTCGAAAGCCTTTTTGTTCATTATAGACTGACTCGCACCCGTGTCCAGTTCCATGGATACTGGAATTCCATTCAGTTCAACTTTTAACATGATCGGTGGACATTTCGTGGTGAAGGTGTGTACCCCGTACACTTCTGCTTCTCTAGTTCAGCCTGATCCACCATGGATCGATCTTCCTCTGCAACGTGGTGGTTTGCAGTATTTGCAGTTCGTCTGCACATGCGTTGGAGGTGTCCCATTGTTCTACAGCCTTTGCATGCATAGTTTTTGAAGCGGCATTGATGAGCCCGATGATCACCTCCACAGCGCCAACAAGGTGTTAACGGCCTCGCATTAACGATTGATGGTGGACTCTGGGTCATCTGAGGTCGTGCAGCTGCCGGCATGTGTGTTCTGCCATATGCATTCCTGCTAGAAAACAATGTTACTTTGTATACAGTACTAGCCAAAACCTCTTAATGCTGTGAAATTTGTTTGGTGTTATCGCTGGTGGACATAAATGCTTCGTCTATCGTTATGGCTTTGCTCAGATTCGGTGTTTCAACAGTCAATAGTTTGCGAAGGATAACCTCATGGCCAATGCCAAGCACAAAAAAGTCTCTTAGCATTTGTTCAAGGAATCCATCGAATTCGCAATGTCCCACAAGGCGCCTTAGTTCGGCGACGTAGCTCGCCACTTTCTGACCTTCCGACCGTTGACACGTGTAGAACCGATACCTCTCCATCAAAACGCTTTCCTTCGGATTTAAGTGCTCCTGGACCAGCGTACACAATTCTTCATAGGATTTGGTTGTTTGTTTCACCGGAGCTAGAAGATTCTTTATGAGGCCATAGGTTGTTACCCCACAGACGGTAAGGAGGATCGCCCTTCATTTGGCAGCATTCCCATCCCCTTCCAGCTCGTTGGCCACGAAGTATTGGTCGAGTCGCTCCACAAAGGCCTCCCAATTGTAACCCTTCTGAGAATTTCTCCAGGATACCAACAGTGCATTTTCGCGTGGTTGTTCATTATCTCGTCACCAATTGTTACGCTCATAATAAAGTGATACAGCTGAGTACTGTATGCAAAGAGTAAGTGTGACCTTAGCCCTTTAATTAAGCTCCAGAATGCTGGTACAGCGTGGGAGGCCTGCTTATATACAGTGCTCCTAAGGGATGCTGGGATGTGGTGGTGGTGTGATACAGGTTGCCAAGGGTTACATACATAACAATTATCACATTGCTGTTTGTGGGAGTTTGCTGTGCACAAGTTGGCTGCCACGTTTCGCACATTACAACAGTGACTGCACTCCAAAAGTACTTCATTGCCTGCAAAGCGCTTTAAGACGTCCGGTGGTCATGAAGACACTATATAAATGCAAATATTTATTTCCTTATACCTTCCCTCAACCCTGGAATGTTTTGGCCAATACTAATTTCTCCTTGTAGCCAAATACATAGGAGTTAAGGATTACTGTGTCCTTCACTTCAACTGAGAGGACAGTTGGGATTCTTGAGAGAGGTCACAGATCCATCTTGACTATTTAACAAATAACTTGAATGGTTTCCTCAGGGAACCTCAGCCACTTCAATCAGGTGTGATGCTTTCAAATCTTCTCCTGTCTCGGTACCTATGAAATGTGGGATATTTATGGGTGGGATGCAGATGTCTCATTCGCAATCTCACCTTTTCCCTCTTGCTGTGATTCTGCTCCTCCTTCTCCTCTATGGCATGCAGGGATATTGGGATTTCCAGAAGGAAGATGATAGTTGATTGTTCTTCATAGAAATACATGGAAGTTACAAAACAGAAACAGGCCAACTAGTCCATGTCAGCATTTACCATCCATGCAAGCAAATAGTTCTAATCCTTTTGTTTCATCCATCTATCCAATCTAATCTTGAATGTTGACATAGTTTCTGTCTCAATCATGGAGCCTAGAAATGCATTTCACATCCTCACAACTCTCTGTATAAAGAATGTTCTTCTGCCCTCTATTCTAAATCTGTTATAGTTAATCTTGTGTCGATTGCCTCTCGTTCTTGATCTCTCAATGATTGGAAATAGTCTGCTTCTATCTCCCATGTCCCATCCTTTCAGAATTTTATACACTTCTATCAAATCGCCCTATTATTCTAATAAAACAAATCACATTTTTCAAGTCTTTCTTCGCTTTTATATTTCCTCATATCTGACGTCCTAGTGAATCTGCATTGTACCCTCTCGAAGGCCTCAACATCCTTCCTATTGTGTGTGGAGTGTAAGTATTTATTCGGACAGCTTTCAGATGGCAAATAAAGAACAGGGCAGAGGGAGGTCAGGAGAATTGTGGATTTCTTCTTTTGAGTTAACAGAAAAAAACTCAATAATAACAGCAAAATAATGACCAGGCAACAATAAAGATATCCTCAAAAATAGTAGTTTATGGCCTCATTATCAATATCTATCATTCAATGTATTCAGGCAATAAGGGATACCTGGTTTGTAGAGGGGCTCAAACAAATGGAGGAAGAAGATCAGGAGGAGGAGGAAGAGTTATCAATGTAGCGGTGGGGCTGATTAGAGACCAAAATGGTGAACTATTGGTGGAGGCAGAAGGCATGGCTGAGATATTAAATAAATACTTTGCATCGATGTTTACAAAGGAATAGGTCTTTGCCAAATATATGGTAAATGAGGAGGTTGCTGGATACTGAATGAGATAAAAATAGATAAAGAGAAGGTACTGGAAATGCTGGCGGTAATTAAAGTGGATGTCACCCAGTCCAGATGGGATGCATCCTAGGTTACTGAGGGAAGTAAGGGTAGAAGTTGCGGAGATGCTGGCCACAATCTTCCAATCCTTCTTCGATACACGGTGGGGCCAAAGGACTGGAGGATTGCCAATGTTACACTCTTGTTCAAAAAAAGTGAGAAGAAAAAACATGGCAATTACATGGCAGTCAGTTTAATGTTGGTGGTAGGGAAGCTATCAGAAACAATAATCTGGGAGAAAATTAACAGCCACTTGGACAAGCATGGTCTAATAAAGAATTAAGGGCAAATTGATTTTTTGAAGAAGTAAGAGAAAGGGTGGATGAGGGCAAGGCAGTTGATGTTGTGTGTATGGACTTTCAAAAGGCGTTTGAAAAAGTACCACAGACGGCTTGTTAGCAAAATTGAAGTCCATGGGTTAAAACGGGCAGCAGCAACATAGATACAAAATTGGCTAAGGGATAAAAAACAGAGCATTGAGGTGAATGGCTGTTTTTCAGACAGGAGGAAGGTGTACAGTGACATTCCCCAATTTCAGTACTAGGACCACTGTTATTTTTGATATACATTAATGATGTTGACAATTTCAAAATTTGCAGATAACACAAAACTTGGAAGTATAGTAAACAGTGAGGAGGATAGCAATAGACTTCAAGAAGAGATAGACTGGCTGGTGGAATGGGCTGATGGAATAGACACATGGCAGATGATATTCGATGCAGAGAACTGTGAGGTGATACATTGTGGTAGGAAGAATGAGGAGAGACCATATACACTAAATGGTACAATTTTAAAGCAGGTGCATGAACAGGGGTGCTTGTTCACTAATCTTTGAAGATGACACGACAGGTTAACAAAGCAGTTAATAAAGCATATGCATCTCCACACCCGTATTCTGTGCCCAGAATATCGTCAGGGAAAAACCTGTGTTGCAGCCCTGTCAGCAGCGGTAAGTATGAAGCCTGCAAAAAAGGTAAGTTAAAGTTTTTTTTAAATCCTTTTTCAGCAATTAAGTAGGCAAGAGTTTTGTGAATGTTTTGTGAATTTTTGTTTTGTTTTTTCCAATTTTTTGGGGGGGAGGTTGTTTCCCCCTTCCAAGGCCTCTCTCGCAGGGCTATTGGCCTCGGACTAAAGTTGCCGAAACTCACGGTTTGCACCGTGAATCCTCGTCCAACGCCAATTTTTACCGCTGCGCAAATTAAAGGCCGAATATCCGGCTTTATACATAGAAGCAATGAGTACAAAAGCCTGGAAGTTATGCTAAATCTATATAATACATTAGTTTGGCCCCAGCTGGAGTATTGTGTCCAATTCTGGGCACCAAACTTCAGGAAGGACGTGAAGGCTTTGGAGAGGGTACAGAAGAGACTTACTAGAATGTTTCGAGGGATGAGGGAATATTGTTACATGGATATACTAGAAACATGGAAACATAGAAAATAGGTGCAGGAATAGGCCATTCGGTCCTTCGAGCCTGCACCACCATTCAATAAGATAATGACTTCATGGCCTTCATTGCGAGAGGGATGGAGTACAAAAGCAGGGAGGTCCTTCTGCAACTGTATAGGGTATTGGTGAGGCCGCACCTGGAGTACTGCGTGCAGTTTTGGTCGCCTTACTTAAGGAAGGATATACTAGCTTTGGAGCGGGTACAGAGACGATTCACTAGGTTGATTCCGGAGATGAGGTGGTTACCTTATGATGATAGATTGAGTAGACTGGGTCTTTACTCGTTGGAGTTCAGAAGGATGAGGGGTAATCTTATAGAAACATTTAAAATAATGAAAGGGATAGACAAGATAGAGGCAGAGAGGTTGTTTCCACTGGTTGGGGAGACTAGAACTAGGGGGCACAGCCTCAAAATACGGGGGAGCCAATTTAAAACCGAGTTGAGAAGGAATTTCTTCTCCCAGAGGGTTGTGAATCTGTGGAATTCTCTGCCCAAGGAAGCAGTTGAGGTTAGCTCATTGAATGTATTCAAGTCACAGATAGATAGATTTTTAACTAATAAGGGAATTAAAGGTTATGGGGAGCGGGCGGGTAAGTGGAGCTGAGTCCACGGCCAGGTCAGCCATGATCTTGTTGAATGGCGGAGCAGGTTCGAGGGGCAAGATGGCCTACTCCTGTTCCTAATTCTTATGTTCTTATGTTCTTATGACTGATCATTCCCTCATTACCCCTTTCCTGCTTTCTCTCCATACCCCTTGATCCCCTTAGCCGTAAGGGTCATATCTAACTCCCTCTTGAATATATCCAATGAACTGGCATCAACAACTCTCTGTGGCAGAGAATTCCATAGGTTAACAACTCTCTGAGTGAAGAGGTTTCTCCTCATCTCAGTCCTAAATGGCCTACCCCTTATCCTAAGACTATGTCCCCTGGTTCTGGACTTCCCCAACATCGGGAACATTCTTCCCGCATCTAACCTATCCAGTCCCGTCAGAATCTTATACGTTTCTATGAAATCCCCTCTCATCCTTTTAAACTCCAGTGAATAAAGATCCAGTTGATCCAGTCTCTCCTCATATGACAGTCCAGTCTGGAATCAAACTGGTGTACCTTCGCTGCACTCCCTTAATAGCAAGAACGTCCTTTCTCAGATTAGGAGACCAAAACTGAACACAATATTCCAGGTGAGGTCTCACTAAGGCCTGTATGACTGCAGTGAGACCTCACTGCTCCTATACTCAAATCCCCTAGCTATGAAGGCCAAAATACCATTTGCCTTCTTCACCGCCTGCTGTACCTGCATGCCCACTTTCAGTGACTGATAAACCATGACACCCAGGTCTCGTTGCACTTCCCCTTTTCCTAATCTGCCGCCATTCAGATAATATTCTGCCTTCATGTTTTTGCCCAAAAATGGATAACCTCACATTTATCCACATTATACTGCATCTGCCATGCGTTTGCTCACTCGCCTAACCTGTCCAAGTCACTCTGCAGCCTCTTAGCGTCCTCCTCACAGCTCACACCGCCACCCAGTTTAGTGTCATCTGCAAACTTGGAGATATTACACTCAATTCCTTCATCCAAATCGTTAATGTATATTGTAAAGAGCTGGGGTCCCAGCACTGAGCCCTGCGGCACTCCATTAGTCACTGCCTGCCATTCTGAAAAGGACCAGTTTATCCCGACTCTCTGCTTTCTGTCTGCCAACCAGTTCTCTATCCACGTCAGTACATTACCCCCAATACCATGCGCTTTGATTTTGCACACCAATCTCTTGTGCGGTACCTTGTCAAAAGCCTTTTGAAAGTCCAAATACACCACATCCACTGGTTCTCCCTTGTCCACAGTGCGAGTTACATCCTCAAAAAATTCCAGAAGATTCGTCAAGCATGATTTCCCTTTCATAAATCCATGCTGACTTGGTCCGATCCTGAAACTGCTTTCCAAATGCGCTGCTATTTCATCCTTAATGATTGATTCCAACATTTTCCCCAATACTGATGTCAGGCTAACCGTGCTATAATTACCCGTTTTCTCTCTCCCTCCTTTTTTAAAAAGTGGTGTTACATTAGCTACCCTCCAGTCCATAGGAACTGATCCCAAGTCGATAGATTGTTGCAAAATGATCAGCAATGCATCCACTATTTCTCGGGCCACTTCCTTAAGTACTCTGGGATGCAGACCAGCAGGCCCTGGGGATTTATCGGCCTTCAATCCCATCAATTTCCCGAACATAATTTCCCGCCTAATTAGTATATCCTTCAGTTCCTCCCTCTCATTAGACCCACTGTCCCCTAGTACATTTGGAAGGTTATTTGTGTCTTCCTTTGTGAAGACAGAACCAAAGTATTTGTTCAATTGGTCTTTCATTTCTTTGTTCCCCATTATAAATTCACCTGAATCCGACTGCAAGGGACCTATGTTTGTCTTCGCTAATCTTTTTCTCTTCACATATTTATAGAAGCTTTTGCAGTCAGTTTTTATGTTCACTGCAAGCTTCCTCTCTATTTGCCCCCTCTTAATTAAACCCTTAGTCTTCCTCTGTTGAATCCTAAATTTCTCCCAGTCCTCAGGTTTGTTGCTTTTTCAAGCCAAATTATATGCCTCTTCCTTGGCTTTAACACTATCCTTAATTTCTCTTGTTAGCCATTTTATTTTTACTCCAAACAGGGATGTACAATTGCTGAAGTTCATCCATGTGATCTTTAAATGTTTGCCATTGCTTATCCACCTTCAACTCTTTAAGTATCCTTTGCAAGTTTATTCTAGCCAATTCACATCTCATACCGTCGAAGTTACCTTTCCTCATGTTCAGGACCCTAGTTTCTGAATTAACTGTGTCAATCTCCATCTTAATAAAGAATTCTACCATATTATGGTCACTCTTTCCCAAGGGGCCTTGCACAAAAAGATTGCTAATTAGTCCATTTTCATTTCACATCACCCAGTCTAGGATGGCCAGCTTTCTAGGTGGTTCCTCGACATATTGGTTTTGAAAACCATCCCTAATACATTCCAGGAAATCCTCCTCCACCGTATTGCTACCAGTTTGGTTAGCCCAATCAATATGTAGATTAAAGTCGCCCATGATAACTGCTGTACCTTTATTGCACACATCCCTTATTTCTTGTTTGATGCTGTCCCCAACCTCACTACTGCTGTTTGGTGGTCTGTATACAACTCCCACTAGTGTTTTCTGCCCTTTGGAGTTCTGCAGCTCCCATACCGATTCCACATCATCCAAGCTAATGTCCCTCCTTACTATTGCATTAATTTCCTCTTTAACCAGCAACGCCGCCCCGCCTCCTTTTCTTCTCAGCCTATCCTTCCTAAATGTTAAATACCCCTGGATGTTGAGTTCCCAGCCTTGGTCATCTTGGAGCCATATCTCCGTGATGCCAATTACATCATATCCATTAACTGCTATCTGCACAGTTAATTCATCCACCTTATTCCGAATACTCCTCGCAGTGAGGCACAGAGCCTTCAGGCTTGTCTTTTTAACACACTTTGCCCCTTTAGAATTTTTCTGTAATGTGGCCCTTTTTGTTTTTTGCCTTGGGATTCTCTGCCCTCCACTTTTACTATTCTCCTTTCTATATTTTGTGTATGCCTCCATTTTATTTTGCTCTGTCTCCCTGCATAGGTTCCCATCCCCCTACCATGTTAGTTTAACTCCTCCCCAACAGCACTAGCAAACACTCCCCCTAGGACATTGGTTCCAGTCCTGCCCAGGTACAGACCGTCCGGTTTGTACTGGTCCCACCTCCCCCAGAACCGGTTCCAATGTCCCAGGAATTTGAATCCCTCCCTCCTGCACCACTCCTCAAGCCACGTATTCATCTGAGCTATCCTGCAATTCCTACTCTGACTAGCACTGGCACTGGTAGCAATCCTGAGATTATTACTTTTGAGGTCCTACTTTTTAATTTAGCTCCTAGCTCCCTAAATTCGTCTTGTGGGACCTCATCCCGTTTTTTTACCTATATCTTTGGTACCTATATGCACCACGACAACTGGCTGTTCATCCTCCCTTTTCAGTATGTCCTGCACCCGCTCCGAGACATCCTTTGACCCTTGCACCAGGGAGGCAACATACCATCCTGGAGTCTCAGTTGCGGCCGCTGAAACACCTATCTATTCCCCTTACAATTGAATCCCCTATCATTATAGCTCTCCCACTCTTTTTCCTGCCCTCCTGTGCAGCAGAGCCACCCACGGTGCCATGAACCTGGCTGCTGCTGCTCCCCGCTGATGACAGTACCCAAAGCAGTGTATCTGTTTTACAGGGGGATGACCGCAGGGGACCCCTGTACTACCTTCCTTGCACTGCTCTTCCTGCTGGTAACCCATTTACTATCTGGCTGTGTACCCTTTTTCTGCAGTAAGACCAACTCGCTAAATGTGCATTCTCAGCATCGTGGATGCTCCAGAGTTCATCCACCTGCAGCTCCAGTGCCGCAATGCGGTCCGTCAGGAGCTAGATGCGGATACACTTCCTGCACACGTAGTCGTCAGGGACAACGGAAGCGTCCCTGACTTCCCACATAGTACAGGAGGAGCATAACACGTGTCCGAACTCTCCTACCATGAATTAACACTTAGATAAACTTAATTTGGCAACAACAATGCTAAATGTTACTTACTGATAAAGAAAAAAAAAGAAAAACTACTCACCAATCACTTACCCCTTTGGCTGTGACATCACCTTTCAATTTCTTTCTACTACTTTTTTAACTTCTCGCCCCGCTGCCCAAACTCCTCCTCGACTGCCGCACAATTCAACAGGATCATGGCTGATCATTCACCTAAGTATCCCTTTCCTGCTCTCTCTCCATTTAGCCATCAGGGTTATATCTAACTCCCACTTGCATATATCTAACGAACTGGCATCAACAACTCTCTGAGATAGAGAATTCCACAGGTTAACAACTCTCTGATTTAAGAAGTTTCTCCTCATCTCGGTCCTAAATGGCTTACCCCTTATCCTTAGACTGTGATCCCTGGTTCTGGACTTGCCCAACATTGGGAACATTCTTCCTGCATCAAACCTGTCCAGTCCCTCAGAATTTTATATGTTTCTATGAGATCCCCTCTCATTCTTCTAAACTCCAGTGAATACAGGCCCAGTCGATCCAGTCTCTCCTCATATGTCAGTCCTGCCATCCCGGAATCAGTCTGGTGAACCTTCGCTGCACTGCCTTAATAGCAAGAATATCCTTCCTCAGATTATGAGATCAGAACTGAACACAATATTCCAGGTAAGGCCTCACCAAGGCCCTGTACAAATGCAGTATAACCTCCCTGCTCCTATACTCATATCCCCTAACTATGAAGGCCAACATGCCATTTGCCTTCATTACCAATTGCTGCACCTGCATGCCAACTTTCAATGACTGATGTACCATGACAGCCAGATCTCGTTGCACCTCCCCTTTTCCTAATCTGTCGCCATTCAGATAATATTCTGCCTTCATGTTTTTGCCATGAAAGTGGATAACCTCACATCTATCCACATTCTACTGCATCTGCCATGCATTTGTCCACTCACCTAATGTGTCCAAGTCACCCTGCAGCTTCTCAGCATTCTCCTCACAGCTCACACTGCCACCCAGCTTAGTGTCATTTGCAAACTTGGAGATATTACACTCAATTCCTTCATCTAAATCATTGATTGATGCATATTGTAAATAGCTGGGGACCCAGCACTGAACCTTGCGGTAACCCACTAATCACCGCCTGCCATTCTGAAAAGGACCCGTTTATCCTTACTCTCTGCTTTCTGTCTGCCAATCAGTTCTCCATCTACGTCAATACATTACCCCCAATACCATTGCTTTAATTTTGCATACTAGTCTCTTGTGTGGGACCTTGTCAAAAGCCTTTTGAAAGTCCAAATACACCACATCCACTGGTTCTCCCTTATCCACTCTACTAGTGATATCCTCAAAAGATTCGAGAAGATTTGTCAAGCATGATTTCCCTTTCATAAATCCATCTGACTTGGACTGATCCTGTCACTGCTTTCCAAATGCGCTGCTATTTCATCTTTAATAATTGATTCCAACATTTTCCCCAATACTGATGTCAGGCTAACCAATCTATAATTCACCATTTTCTCTCTCCCTCCTTTTTAAAAAGTGGTGTTACATTAGCTAATCCTCCAGTCCATAGGAACTGATCCAGAGTCGAAAGAGTGTTGGAAAATAATCACCAATGCATCCACTATTTCGAGGGCCACTTCCTTAAGTACTCTGGAATGCAAACTATCAGGCCCTGAGGATTTATCGGCCATCAATCCCATCAATTTCCTTAACACAATTTCCTGAATAATAAGGATTTCCTTCAGTTCATCCTTCTCACTAGACCCTCGGTCCCCTAGTTTTTCCGGAAGGTTATTTGTGTCTTCCTTCGTGAAGACAGAACCAAAGTATTTGTTCAATTGGTCTGCCATTTCTTTGTTCCCCATTATAAATTCACCTGATTCTGACTGCAAGGGACCTACGTTTGTCTTTACTAATCTTTTTCTCTTCACATATCTATAGAAGCTTTTGCAGTCAGTTTTTATGTTCCCAGCAAGCTTCCTCTCATACTCTATTTTCCCCCTCCTAATTAAAACCCTTTGTCCTCCTCTGCTGAATTCTAAATTTCTCCCAGTCCTCAGGTTTGCTGTTTTTTCTGGCCAATTTATATGCCTCGTCCTTGGATTTAACACTTTCCCTAATTTCCCTTGCTAGCCATTGTTGAGCCACCTTCCCCGTTTTATTTTTAATTTAAATAGGGATGTACAATTGTTGAAGTTCATCCATGTGATCTTTAAATGTTTGCCATTGCTTATCCACTGTCAACCCTTTAAGTATCATTTGCCAGTGTATTCTAGCCATTTCACGTCTCATACCATCGAAGTTACCTTTCCTTAAGTTCAGGACCCTAGTCTCTGAATTAACTGTCTCCATTTTAATAAAGAATTCTACCATATTATGGTCACTCTTCCCAAGGGACCTCGCACAACAAGATTGCCAATTAGTCCTTTCTCATTACACATCACCCAGTCTAGGATGGCCAGCCCTCTAGTTGGTTCCTCGACATATTGGGCGAGAAAACCATCCCTAATACACTCCAGGAAATCCTCCTCCACCATATTGCTACCAGTTTTGTTAGCCCAATCTATATGTGGATTAATGTCGCCAATGATAACTGCTGGACCTTTATTGCACGCATCCCTAATTTCTTGTTTGATGCTGTCCCCAACCTCACTACTACTTTTGGGTGGTCTGTACACAACTTCCACGAGCATTTTTTGCCCTTTGGTATTCCGCAGCTCTACCCATACAAATTCCACATCATCCGAGCTAATGTCCTTCCTTGCTATTGTGTTAATTTGCTCTTTAACCAGCATGTTACCCCACACCCTTTTACTTTCTATCTATCCTTCCTGAATGTTGAATTCTAGACCAGTATGTCGAGGAGACAACTAGGGGGGAGGCCATCTTAGACTGGGTGTTGTGTAATGAGAGAGGATTAATTAGCAATCCCGTTGTGCGAAGCCACTTGGGGAAGAGTGACCATAATATGGTGAAATTTTACATTAGGATGGAGAATGAAACAGTTAATTCAGAGACCATGGTCCAGAACATAAAGAAGGGTAACTTTGAAGGTATGAGGCGTGACTTGGCTAGGATAGATTGGCGAATGATACTTGAGGGGTTGATAGTGGATGGGCAATGGCAGACATTTAGAGACCACATGGATGAACGACAACAATTGTGCATCCCTGTCTGTCGTAAAAATAAAAAAGGGAAAGTCGCTCAACCGTGGCTATCAAGGGAAATCAGGGATAGTATTAAAGTCAAGGAAGTGGCATACAAATTGGCCAGAAATAACAGCGAACCCGGGGACTGGGAGAAATTTAGAACTCAGCAGAGGAGGACAAAGGGTTTGATTAGGGCAGGGAAAATAGAGTACGAGAGGAAGCTTGCAGGGAACATTAAGACAGACTGCAAAAGCTTCTATAGATGTGTAAAGATAAAAAGGTTAGGAAAAACAAACTTAGGTCCCCTGCAGTCAGAATCAGGGGAAGTCATAACGGGGAACAAAGAAATGGCAGACCAATTGAACAAGTACTTTGGTTTGGTTTTCACTAAGGAGGACACAAACAACCTTCCGGATATAAAAGGGGTCAGAGGGTCTAGTAAGAAGGAGGAACTGAGGGAAATCCTTATTAGTCGGGAAATTGTGTTGGGAAAATTGATGGGATTGAAGGCCGATAAATCCCCAGGGCCTGATGGTCTGCATCCCAGAGTACTTAAGGAGGTGGCTTTGGAAATAGCGAATGCATTGACAGTCATTTTCCAACATTCCAAAGACTCTGGATCAGTTCCTATGGAGTGGAGGGTAGCCAATGTAACCCCACTTTTAAAAAAAGGAGGGAGAGAGAAAACGAAATTATAGACCAGTCAGCCTGACATCGGTAGTGAGTAAAATAATGGAATCAATTATTAAGGATGTCAAAGCAACGCATTTGGAAAGAGGTGACATGATAGGTCCAAGTCAGCATGGATTTGTGAATGGGAAATCATGCTTGACAAATCTTCTGGAATTTTTTGAGGATGTTTCCAGTGGAGTGGATAAGGGACAACCAGTTGATGTGGTGTATTTGAACTTTCAGAAGGCTTTCGACAAGGTCCCACACAAGAGATTAATGTGCAAAGTTAAAGCACATGGGATTAGGGGTAGTGTGCTGACATGGGTTGAGAACTGGTTGGCAGACAGGAAGCAAAGAATAGGAGTAAATGGCTACTTTTCAGAATGGCAGACAGTGACTAGTGGGGTATCACAAGGTACTGTGCTGGGGCCCCAGCTGTTTACATTGTACATTAATGATTTAGATGAGGGGATTAAATGTAGCATCTCCAAATTTGCGGATGACACTAAGTTGGGTGGCAATGTGAGCTGCGAGGAGGACGCTATGAGGCTGCAGAGTGACTTGGATAGGTTAGGTGAGTGGGCAAATGCATGACAGATGAAGTATAATGTGGATAAATGTGAGGTTATACACTTTGGTGGCAAAAACAGAGAGACAGACTATTATCTGAATGGTGACAGATTAGGAAAAGGAGAGGTGCAATGAGACCTGGGTGTCGTGGGACATCAGTCATTGAAGGTTGGCATGCAGGTACAGCAGGCGGTTAAGAAAGCAAATGGAATGTTGGCCTTCATAACGAAGGGATTTGAGTACAGGGGCAGGGAGGTGTTGCTACAGTTGTACAGGGCCTTGGTGAGGCCACACCTGGAGTATTGTGTACAGTTTTGGTCTCCTAACTTGAGGAAGGACATTCTTGCTCTTGAGCGAGTGCAGCGAAGGTTCACCAGACTGATTCCCGGGATGGCGGGACTGACATATCAAGAAAGATTGGATCAACTGGGCTTGTATTCACTGGAGTTCAGAAGAATGAGAGGGGATCTCATAGAAACGTTTAAAATTCTGACGGGTTTAGACAGGTTAGATGCAGGAAGAATGGTCCCAATGTTGGGGAAGTCCAGAACCAGGGGTCACAGTCTAAGGATAAGGGGTAAGCCATTTAGGACCGAGATGAGGAGAAACTTCTTCACCCAGAGAGTGGTGAACCTGTGGAATTCTCTACCACAGAAAGTTGTTGAGGCCAATTCACTAAATATATTCAAAAAGGAGTTAGATGTAGTCCTTACTACTCGGGGGATCAAGGGGTATGGCGAGAAAGCAGGAATGGGGTACTGAAGTTGCATGTTCAGCCATGAACTCATTGAATGGCGGTGCAGGCTCAAAGGGCTGAATGGCCTACTCCTGCACCTATTTCTATGTTTCTATGTATGTTTCTATCCCTGGATGTTGAATTCCCAGCCTTGGTTGCCCTGGAGCCATGTCTCTGTAATCCCAATTGTATCATATCCGTTAATAGCTGCTTGCTCAGTTAATTCGTCCACCTTATTACGAATACTCCTCGCATTGAGGCACAGAGCCTTCAGGCTTGTCTTTTTAACACACTTTGTCCCTTTGGAATTTTGCTGTAATGTGACTCTTTTTGATTTTTGACTTGGATTTCTCTGCCCTCCACTTTTATTTTTATTTTTTCTATCTTTTGCTTCTCCCCCCATTTTACATCTGTCTGTCTCCCTGCATAGGTTCCCGTCCCCCGCCAATTTGTTTAACCCCTCCCCAACAGCACTAGCAAACCTAGGACATCGGTTCCGGTCCTGCTCAGGTGCAGACCCTCTGGTTTGTACTGGTCCCACCTCCCCCAGAACCGGTTCCAATGTCCCAGAAATTTGAATCCCTCTCTCCTGGACAACTCCTCAAGCCATGTATTCATCTTAGCTATCCTGCCATTCCTACTGTGACTAGTATATGGCACTGGTCGCAATCCTGAGATTACTACCTTTGAGGTCCTACTTTTTAATTTAACTCCTAACTCCCTGAACTCAGCTTGTCGGACCTCATCCCGTTTTTTTATCTATATCGTTGGTACCTATATGTACCATGACAGCTGGCTTTTCACCCTCCCCCTCCAGAATGCGCTGCAGCCGCTCTGAGACATCCTTGACACTTGCACCATGGAGGCTACATACCATCCTGGAGTCTCGTTTGCGGCCGCAGAAATGCCTATCTATTCCCCTTACAATAGAATCCTCTATCACTATAGCTCTCCCGCTCTTTTTCCTGTCCTCCTGTGCAGCAGAGCCACCGCTGGTGCCATGTACTTGGCTGCTGCTGCCTTCCCCTGATGAGTCATCTCCCCCCTCACTATCCAAGGTGGTGTATCTGTTTTGGAGGGAGATGCCCGTAGTGGACCCCTGCACTACCTTCCTTCCACTGCTCTTCCTGATGGTCACCCATTCCCTATCTACCTGTGTAACCTTTACTTACGGTGTGGCCAACTCACTAAATGTGCTATTCATGACATCCTCAGCATCACAGATGCTCCAGAGTGAATCCATGCACAGCTCCAGTGCCGCAATGCAGTCTGTCAAGAGTTGCAGCTGGATACACTTCCCACACATGTAGTCGTCAGGGACACTGGAAGTGTCCCTGACTTCCCACATAGCACAGTCAGAAGAGCAGCAGCCAAAGGTGGAGCGAGCAGCGGCCTATAAAGGCCCAACGGGAGTCCGGGGATTGGCGGCAGTCGGAGGAGCAGTGGCTGGAGGAGGAGCGAGCAGCTAGCTGCAGCTGGTGCAGGGAAAGAAGTCAAAAGTAATTGAAGGGTGATGTCACAACCAAGAGGGTAAGTGATTGGCTGGTTGTGTGGTGAGTAGTTTTCTTTTTCTTTATCTTTCTTCTTGTTCTTAGCAGTAAGAAACCTTTGGCATTGTTGCCAAATTAAGTAATTTAAGGCTAAGTCATGGCAGGACAGCCCAGGCCCGTGTCATGTAAAGAGACATTGGGGTTCTCCTTGGAACAGAGAAGGTTAAGAGGAGATTTGATAGAGGTGTTTAAAACCATGAAGGATTTAGCTAGAGTAAATAAAGAGAAACTATTTCCAATGGCTGAAGGATTGATAACTAGAGGGCACAGATTTAAGGCGATTGGCAAAAGTTGCAGAGGCTACATGAGGAAAAACTATTTTTCTCAACGCATGGTTAGGATTTGGAATGCACTGCCTGATAGGGTGGATACAGATTAAGGAAGTGATCCTAGAAATAGTGGATGCATTGATGATCATTTTCCAACAGTCGATCGACTCGGGATCAGTTCCTATGGACTGGAGGGTAGCTAATGTAACACCACTTTTTTAAAAAGGAGGGAGAGAGAAGGTGGATAATTATAGACATCAGTAGTGGGGAAAATGTTGGAATCAATTATTAAGGATGAAATAGCAACGCATTTGGAAAGCAGTGACAGGATCAGTCCAAGTCAGCATGGATTTATGAAAGGAAAATCATGCTTGACAAATTTTCTGGAATTTTTTGAGGATCTAACTAGTAGAGTGGACAAGGGAGAACCAGTGGATGTGGTATATTTGGACTTTCAAAAGGCCTTTGACAAGGTCCCACATAAGAGATTGGTGTGCAAAATCAAAGCACATGGTATTAGGGGTAATGTACTGATGTGGATAGAGAACTGGTTGGCAGACAGGAAGCAGAGAGTTGGGATAAACGGGTCCTTTTCGGAATGGGAGGCAGTGACTAATGGAGTGCCATAGGGCTCAGTGCTGGGACCCCAGCTCTTTACAATATACATTAATGATTTGGATGAAGGAATTGAGTGTAATATCTCCAGGTTTGCAGATGACCCTAAACTGGGTGGCTGTGTGAGCTGTGAGGAGGATGCTAAGAGGCTGCAGGATGATTTGGACAGGTTAGGTGAGTGGGCAAATGCATGGCAGATGCAGTATAATGTGGATAAATGTGAGATTATCCACTTTTGTGGCAAAAACACAAAGGCAGAATATTATCTGAATGGCGACAGATTAGGAAAAGGGAGGTGCAATGGGACCTGGGTGTCATGGTTCATCAGTCATTGAAAGTTGGCATGTAGATACAACAGGCGGTGAAGAAGGCAAATGGTATGTTGGCCTTCATAGCTAGGGGATTTGAGTATAGGAGCAGGGAGGTCTTACTGCAATTGTACAGGGCCTTGATGAAGCCTCATCTGGAATATTGTGTTCATTTTTGGTCTCCCAGTCTGAGGACGGACGTTCTTGCTATTGAGGGAGTGCAGCGAAGGTTCACCAGACTGATTCCAGGGATGGCTGGACTGACATAGGAGGAGAGACTGGATCAACTGGGCCTTTATACACTGGAGTTTAGAAGGATGAGAGGGGATCTCATAGAAACGGATAAGATTCTGACGAGACGGGATAGGTTAGATGCGGGAAGAATGTTTCCGATGTTGAGGAAGTCCAGAACCAGGGGACACAGTCTTAGGATACGGGGTAGGCCATTTAGGACTGAGATGAGGAGAAACTTCTTCACTCAGAGAGTTGTTAACCTGTGGAATTCCCTGCCGCAGAGAGTTGTTGATGCCAGTTCATTGGATATATTCAAGAGGGAGTTAGATATGGCCCTTATGGCTAAAGGGATTAAGGGGTATGGAGAGAAAGGAGGAATGGGGTACTGAGGTGAATGATCAGCCATGATCTTATTCAATGTGCTGCAGGCTCGAAGGGCTGAATGGCCTACTCCTGCACCTATTTTCTATGTTTTCTATGTTTTCTGTGTTTTTCAATCGTAGCCTTCAAAAGGAAATTTGATAAATACTTGAAGGAGAAAAAATTGCAGGCATATGGGGAAAGAGTAGGGGTGTGGGACTAATTGGATTGCTCTTCGAACGAGCCAGCACAGATTCGATGAGCTGAATGGCCTCCTTCTGAGCTGTACTATTCTATGATTCTCTCATCCCTGGATCTGCCACTGGGTGGGTACTTTACCGGCATAATGGAACAGCTGCTGGAAATGATACAGGTGCACTCGGCAGCAATTCCTCGCTGCAGTGTAACCCTGTGCTGAGTTGCACACTTCCCAGCCCATTTCCTCTTTTTCCAAAAGAGTAGAAAGCCCAGGTGAACGTCTCTGAACCTGGCTGGTTAAGTCAGGTTGGATCTGGCCACACCCTATTTAAATAGGTTTGGACCAGCAAATAAAATGATTGACAAATAAAAATTATAATCCTTACTTTAAAAAGAAACCAGAGTGACATTCTCACCTGTGTTATCAACTGCACACTTGCAGTTGGACTGGAATGAGTTCAGGTCAGGCTGACCTGAAATCAGAACTGCTGGTGGTTTGCTCAACCAGGTCTAACTGGGTCAGAATGTTCCATGCTGCATGGCAACACAAACCATAGGGGGAATTGTAATATATTCTTTTTGACATCACAAACATACACAAACACACACACACACAAGATGGCTCTACAGGAACTTGTCATGTCACATGATTCTTTTATTATATATATCAAAAGTTGCATTACCACAGTAGTCTAGTAGGTGGAGCAGAAGTCCACTAGGTGGAGCTCTATTATACTTCTCCCTCCTTAATGCAGAAGTAATCATAGCAAAATAGTCATCCTACATAACTTGCATGGTGATACACAACAAAAGATATGCGGCCCGAATTTCATCATCTTACCGTCCAGTGCCACTGACTGCTGCCCTCTGTCGCGACATTCCTTGTGAAGATCCACCCAGTGCCACTTTCAAGGTGGGCTGGTGCGGGCGGGAGGGGAGAGCCGCCGAGAACCGCCCGCTGACATCAGCGGACAGCCGAGTGGCGTAAATGACCTCCCGCCTGCCGAGCTACCAGATTGATGCTGTTGTATATGCATGCCTGTTTATTGTGTGATGTCTGCAACACTGTTATGCAACACTGGATGTACCCTTAAACTGTACACACCTTACCTTTACACCAGAGGGTGCTGCTGTTGGAGACCTAAGGGTTACCTGCACACTGCAGGTAACCCAGTATAAAAAGGAGCTCACAGCTTGGTGTCCTCACTCGAGGAGCTGCAAATAAAGGACTACACGTCTACACAGTTTTAGTATCATGCCCTGCCTCGTGGAGTCATTACTAAAGGTGTCGACATACACCACAACTGGCGACGAGGATATGAGGTCATGAACTACATGTTCAACATGTCTAACCTCAACAACTTTCAGCAATTTACAGAGGGGGAAGATTGGGACACTTTCGTAGAAAGATTGGAACATTTCTTTTTAGCCAACGACCTGGAAGGGGACACACCGGCTACGCAACCAAACAAGCGCAGGGCCATCCTGTTTAACAGTTGTGGGCCCACCATCCATTGTCTCATCAGGGACTTGCTAGTTCCAGCAAAGACAATCACCAAAAGCTATGAGAAACTTGTAACACTCATACAGGAACAACTAAAAACCGAAAGAAAGCATTCTCACAGCCAGGCGACCTGAGGGCCAAGAAATTACTAAGTATGCTGCACATTTAAGAAAACTAGCTGCACCGTGTGACTTTGGAGACCACCTTAATGAAGCACTAAGGGACATATTCGTCATTGGAATCGGCCACGAGGGCCTCCTGCACAAGTTGCTCTCTGCTGACATCACGGTCACCCTGCAGAAAGCAATTCAAGTGAGCCAGGCCTACTTGGTTTCGGCCGACGACTCCAGGCGAATACTGACCTCGGACTCTAAACTGTTGAGTGCAGTGCACTGCATGGATACTTCGAAAGGCAGGAAGGCTGCCCCGAGACCAGCAACTCTGAGTCCGCCTCATGGGCCAAACCGGATGGCCCCGTGCTGGTGCTGTGGAGGAAACCACAGGGCCCACCAGTGCCGCTACAAAGACTATGCATGCAAAGGCTGCAAAGAGAAAGGGCACCTTCAAAGAATGTGCAGAAAAAGCTGTACTCACCGCATCTCTGATGAGTTGGCTGATTATCCGGGCTCCGACACAGATGAAGGTGAAGTTGCTCAAACTCTGGAAGAAGAGTATGAAGTTTATACCTGCTCCACCGAAAGTTCTCTGTGGACGATGGATAATTTCTATGGAGATCGACACAGGGACGAGCCAGTCTGTGATGAGCCAAATGCCCTTTGAAAACCGTTGGATAAATCCCGCCAATCGACCAAAACTGTCTCGTGTTCAAGCGCAGCTGCTCACCAACACCAAAAGTAAAATTCCAGTTGTTGGCAGCGTGGACATTCAGCTCTTCCAGGGCAGCATGTTGAACAAACTCCCTCTGTGGATCATAGCTGGTGATGGTCCCACGCTGCTGGGTACGAATTGGATGAACCCGGTCCAAATCAAACGAAGTGGCAACGGTCTCTGGGCTCCAGCAGTCGACATTGAACGTGGATCCATCGCTGTATCCAGCGATCCCACCGTCCAGCTCGACTGCGTGGCGACGACACCACAACACCACGGTGAAATCTCCAGGTCCGAGGATCCAAATTCCACCTTCCGGGCCAGGGCAGGACTCCAAGAGGTGAACGGCGTCGAAAGAGGTGGATTCCCGATGTCTAGGACCTTACCTGTGGAAGAAAAGACCACCACAGCCTCCTGAAGGAGAGCCAGAAGATGGCAGCTGCACCACGAGGAGAAGAACCTGCAATCAAAATGGCCACGGCCATACCACGAGGGGCAGCGTTGGAGGAGCGACACGTGGCACCGAGCGGCCAATCAGGTTAGAAACATAGAAATATAGAAAATAGGTGCAGGAGAAGGCCATTCAGCCCTTCTAGCCTGCACCACCATTCAATGAGTTCATGGCTGAACATGAAACTTCAGTACCCCCTTCCTGCTTTCTCGCCACACCCCTTGATCCCCCGAGTAGTAAGGACTTCATCTAACTCCCTTTTGAATATATTTAGTGAATTGGCCTCAACTACTTTCTGTGGTTGAGAATTCCACAGGTTCACCACTCTCTGGGTGAAGAAGTTTCTCCTCATCTCGGTCCTAAATGGCTTACCCCTTATCCTTAGACTGTGACCCCTGGTTCTGGACTTCCCCAACATTGTGAACATTCTTCCTGCATCTAACCTGTCTAAACCCGTCAGAATTTTAAACGTTTCTATGAGGTCCCCTCTCATTCTTCTGAACTCCAGTGAATACAAGCCCAGTTGATCCAGTCTTTCTTGATTGGTCAGTCCCACCATCCCGAGAATCAGTCTCGTGAATCTTCGCTGCACTCCCTCAATAGCAAGAATGTCCTTCCTCAAGTTAGGAGACCAAAACTGTACACAATACTCCAGGTGTGGCCTCACCAAGGCCCTGTACAACTGTAGCAACACCTCCCTCCCCCTGTACTCAAATCCCCTTGCTATGAAGGCCAACATGCCATTTGCTTTCTTAACCGCCTGCTGTACCTGCATGCCAACCTTCAATGACTGATGTACCATGACACCCAGGTCTCGTTGCACCTTCCCTTTTCCTAATCTGTCACCATTCAGATAATAGTCTGTCTCTCTGTTTTTACCACCAAAGTGGATAACCTCACATTTATCCACATTATACTTCATCTGCCATTCATTTGCCCACTCACCTAACCTAGCCAAGTCACTCTGCAGCCTCATAGCATTCTCCTCGCAGCTCACACTGCCACCCAACTTAGTGTCATCCGCAAATTTGGAGATACTACATTTAATCCCCTCGTCTAAATCATTAATGTACAGTGTAAACAGCTGGGGCCCCAGCACAGAACCTTGCGGTACCCCACTAGTCACTGCCTGCCATTCTGAAAAGTATCCATTTACTCCTACTCTTTGCTTCCTGTCTGCCAACCAGTTCTCAATCCATGTCAGCACACTACCCCCAATCCCATGTGCTTTAACTTTGCACATTAATCTCTTGTGTGGGACCTTGTCGAAAGCCTTCTGAAAGTCCAAATACACCACATCAACTGGTTCTCCCTTGTCCACTCTACTGGAAACATCCTCAAAAAATTCCAGAAGATTTGCCAAGCATGATTTCCCTTTCACAAATCCATGCTGACTTGGACCTATCATGTTACCTCTTTCTAAATGCGCTGCTATGACATCCTTAATAATTGATTCCATCATTTTACCCACTACCGATGTCAGGCTGACCGGTCTATAATTCCCTGTTTTCTCTCTCCCTCCTTTTTTAAAAAGTGGGGTTACATTGGCTACCCTCCACTCGATAGGAACTGATCCAGAGTCAATGGAATGTTGGAAAATGACTGTCAATGCATCCGCTATTTCCAAGGCCACCTCCTTAAGTACTCTGGGATGCAGTCCATCAGGCCCTGGGGATTTATCGGCCTTCAATCCCATCAATTTCCCCAACACAATTTCCCGACTAATAAAGATTTCCCTCAGTTTCTCCTCCTTACTAGACCCTCTGACCCTTTTATATCCGGAAGGTTGTTTGTGTCCTCCTTAGTGAATACCGAACCAAAGTACTTGTTCAATTGGTCTGCCATTTCTTTGTTCCCCGTTATGACTTCCCCTGATTCTGACTGCAGGGGACCTATGTATGTCTTTACTAACCTTTTTCTCTTTACATACATAGAAACATAGAAACATAGAAAATAGGTGCAGGAGCAGGCCATTCAGCCCTTCTAGCCTGCACCGCCATTCAACGAGTTCATGGCTGAACATGAAACTTCAGTACCCACTTCCTGCTTTCACGCCATACCCCTTGATCCCCCGAGTAGTAAGGACTTCATCTAACTCCCTTTTGAATATATTTAGTGAATTGGCCTCAACTACTTCCTGTGGTAGAGAATTCCACAGGTTCACCACTCTCTGGGTGAAGAAGTTTCTCCTTATCTCGGTCCTAAATGGCTTACCCCTTATCCTTAGACTGTGACCCCTGGTTCTGGACTTCCCCAACATTGGGAACATTCTTCCTGCATCCAACCTGTCCAAACCCGTCAGAATTTTAAACGTTTCTATGAGGTCCCCTCTCACTCTTCTGAACTCCAGTGAATACAAGCCCAGTTGATTCAGTCTTTCTTGATAGGTCAGTCCCACCATCCCGGGAATCAGTCTGGTGAATCTTCGCTGCACTCCCTCAACAGCAAGTATGTCCTTCCTCAAGTTAGGAGACCAAAACTGTACACAATACTCCAGGTGTGGCCTCACCAAGGCCCTGTACAACTGTAGCAACACCTCCCTGCCCCTGTACTCAAATCCCCTCGCTATGAAGGCCAACATGCCATTTGCTTTCTTAACCGCCTGCTGTACCTGCATGCCAACCTTCAATGACTGATGTACCATGACACCCAAGTCTCGTTGCACCTTCCCTTTTCCTAATCTGTCACCATTCAGATAATAGTCTGTCTCTCTGTTTTTACCACCAAAGTGGATAACCTCACATTTATCCACATTATACTTCATCTGCCACGCATTTGCCCACTCACCTAACCTATCCAAGTCACTCTGTAGCCTCATAGCATCCTCCTCGCAGCTCACACTGCCACCCAACTTAGTGTCATCCGCAAATTTGGAGATACTACATTTAATCCCTTCGTCTAAATCATTAATGTATAATGTAAACAGCTGGGGCCCCAGCACAGAACCCTGCGGTACCCCACTAGTCACTGCCTGCCATTCCGAAAAGTACCCATTTACTCCTACTCTTTGCTTCCTGTCTGACAACCAGTTCTCAATCCACGTCAGCACACTACCCCCAATCCCATGTGCTTTTACTTTGCACATTAATCTCCTGTGTGGGACCTTGTCGAAAGCCTTCTGAAAGTCCAAATATACCACATCAACTGGTACTCCTTTGTCCACTTTATTGGAAACATCCTCAAAAAATTCCAGAAGATTTGTCAAGCATGATCTCCCTTTTACAAATCCATGCTGACTTGGACCTATCATGTCACCATTTTCCAAATGCGCTGCTATGACATCCTTAATAATTGATTCCATCATTTTACCCACTACTGAGGTCAGGCTGACCGGTCTATAATTCCCTGCTTTCTCTCTCCCTCCTTTTTTAAAAAGTGGGGTTACATTGGCTACCCTCCACTCGATAGGAACTGATCCAGAGTCAATGGAATGTTGGAAAATGACTGTCAATGCATCCGCTATTTCCAAGGCCACCTCCTTAAGTACTCTGGGATGCAGTCCATCAGGCCCTGGGGATTTATCGGCCTTCAATCCCATCAATTTCCCCAACACAATTTCCCGACTAATAAAGATTTCCCTCAGTTCCTCCTCCTTAATAGACCCTCTGACCACTTTTATATCCGGAAGGTTGTTTGTGTCCTCCTTAGTGAATACTGAACCAAAGTACTTGTTCAATTGGTCTGCCATTTCTTTGTTCCCCGTTATGACTTCCCCTGATTCTGACTGCAGGGGACCTACGTTTGTCTTTACTAACCTCTTTCTCTTTACATACCTATAGAAACTTTTGCAATCCGCCTTAATGTTCCCTGCAAGCTTCTTCTCGTACTCCATTTTCCCTACCCTAATCAAACCTTTTGTCCTCCTCTGCTGAGTTCTAAATTTCTCCCAGTCCCCAGGTTCGCTGCTATTTCTGGCCAATTTGTATGCCACTTCCTTGGCTTTAATACTATCCCTGATTTCCCTAGATAGCCACGGTTGAGCCACCTTCCCTTTTTTATTTTTACGCCAGACAGGAATGTACAATTGTTGTAATTCATCCATGCGTTCTCTAAATGTCTGCCATTGCCCATCCACAGTCAACCCCTTAAGTATCATTAGCCAATCTATCTTAGCCAATTCATGCCTCATACCTTCAAAGTTACCCTTCTTTAAGTTCTGGACCATGGTCTCTGAATTAACTGTTTCATTCTCCATCCTAATGCAGAATTCCACCATATTATGGTCACTCTTCCCCAAGGGGCCTCGCACAATGAGATTGCTAATTAATCCTCTCTCATTACACAACACCCAGTCTAAGATGGCCTCCCCCCTAGTTGGTTCCTCGACATATTGGTCGAGAAAACCATCCCTTATGCACTCCAGGAAATCCTCCTCCACCGTATTGCTTCCAGTTTGGCTAGCCCAATCTATGTGCATATTAAAGTCACCCATTATAACTGCTGCACCTTTATTGCATGCACCCCGAATTTCCTGTTTGATGCCCTCCCCAACATCACGACTACTGTTTGGAGGTCTGTACACAACTCCCACTAACGTTTTTTGCCCTTTGGTGTTTTGCAGCTCTACCCATATAGATTCTACATCATCCAAGCTAATGTCTTTCCTAACAATTGCATTAATCTCCTCTTTAACCAGCAATGCTACCCCACCTCATTTTCCTTTTATTCTATCCTTCCTGAATGTTGAATACCCCTGGATGTTGAGTTCCCAGCCCTGATCATCCTGGAGCCACGTCTCCATAATCCCAATCACATCATATTTGTTAATATCTATTTGCACAGTTAATTCATCCACTTTATTACGGATACTCCTTGCATTAAGACACAAAGCCTTCAGGCTTGTTTTTTTAACACCCTTTGTCCTTTTAGAATTTTGCTGTACAGTGGCCCTTTTTGTTCTTGCCTTCCACTTTTCCTCATCTCCTTTCTGTCTTTTGCTTTTGCCTCCTTTTTGTTTCCCTCTCTCTCCCTGCATTGGTTCCCATCCCCCTGCCATATTAGTTTAACTCCTCCCCAACAGCACTAGCAAACACTCCCCCTAGGACATTGGTTCCAGTCCTGCCCAGGTGCAGACTGTCCGGTTTGTACTGGTCCCACCTCCCCCAGAACCGGTTCCAATGCCCCAGGAATTTGAATCCCTCCCTGCTGCACCACTGCTCAAGCCACGTATTCATCTGCGCTATCCTGCGATTCCTACTCTGACTAGCACGTGGCACTGGTAGCAATCCCGAGATTACTACTTTTGAGGTCCTACTTTTTAATTTAAGGAGACCGGCAACCAAAGAAATTTAAAGGGACAGTTTCAACTATTTGAGGACAAGGACTTTAAAGCTAAAGATGCAACAAAAGGGTGCAAGTACGAAAATATATGCAATGTAACCATGAATTGTGATGCTGGTGTAACTAATGTGACTAATGAGATGAATACAGGTGTCAGTAAGGTCAAGAACAAGTTTAATATGCTTAACAATTATGATAGAGAGTTTGAAATGCCTAATGTAACCATGTCTGTTGAGACCAGGACACCCAAAAGTGATGCAAATGCTAGAATGAATAATGCAGGCTCGACAATGTGTGATCAAAGCCAAGGTGTCATGTATACTGGTAGGACATTGCCAAAGGTCATTGGGTCCTACAGGGACCATGCTAATGCCAATAGAATCCCCCTGTGGGAGATGCCAGGTTCAGCTGGCTACCTGACCATGTAGCCTGGACTTTTGGAACGAATGTGATGCCCCTTGCAGGACACACACACAGGCAGTGGGAGCAGACCCACTACAGGGACAGTTGTCAATGGGCAGCCCACCAATGGCAACCTGCACCAGACCAGCCCTACAGCCCCTGGCCACCAGGGCCAACACCAGGATTGAGAGGCCAATACCCTCCAGCTTCCCTGGCAAACCCTGGGATGACCTGACCCTCATCCCAATTGGTGGACAAGGAGCCCACCCAGTCCTGTGGCCCTGCCCACCACCCCACGACTACTCACATCACAGAGTATGCACCCTACTTACTGCTGCTGAGGCTACCCCCCTGAGGATCCCACAACCGTAACACCCACATGGCCTGTGTGTGAGGGGGGGGAAACGTATTAGACCAGCCTCAAGCACAGGGATCACACCTGGCACCCACACAATCCTCACCACAACCTTCCATAGCCCACTACTGATCATCTCCCCAGGTCATGACAATAAGGATATAAAAAATGCTTAGGGGTGAGTGTTGTTGTATATGCATGCCTGTTTATTGTGTGATGTCTGTAATACTGGTATGCAACACTGAATGTACCCTTACACTGTACACACCTTACCTGTACACCAGAGGGTGCTGCAGTTGGAAACGTAAAAGTTACCTGCACACTGCAGGTAACCCAGTATAAAAAGGAGCTCACAGCTTGGTGCCCTCACTTGAGGAGCTGCAAATAAAGGACTATAGGTTTTACACCATTTTAGTATCATACTCTGCCTCATGGAGTCGTTACTAAAGGTGCCTACATACACTACAGGTGCGGGTGGGAGTCGGCGGGAGTCGGCGCCAGAATGGGGGTGGACCATTGGCTGGAGGCTGGTGTGTCCCCGGCGGTAGGTAGAAGATCCTGAAAAAAGGTAGTGAGCTTTTAATTTTTTTTTCACAGCGACTTACCTCACTGGTATCCCCTGAATGTCTTCCGATGGATTTTTTTTTCTCTGATGATTTTACTTTTCAGCTTTTCGACCCTCTATGGGCTCGACTCGGCGGTACTTGGGCGGCAAACATCTTTGCCACCGAGAATGAAAGCTCCCGCCAGCTGCCGCCCAGATTGGCAGCGTACATCCCAGATTTGCCGCCTGCCGACCTTCAAGGGACCTGGGTGATGAAAACCTCACCCAAACAACCGTCGGGGACCACGGTGGCCATTGGCAATCTTTTGAGCGGCACTTGGGCAGACGGAGGTCTTCATCAAATTCAGGCCCATGGACTTATTTTACCATATTTACAAATCAAACTTAACCACTGGTTTTCTATCTTGAAGAGGATAACATCACTCTCGAACAGAACCTTTCAAACTTGGTGTCGAACTTAGACTCATTCCAGGCTGAGCCTGAGGAAAGTTTTTCTCCAAGGGCAACCCTTCATCTACATGTGGACTCTCTACAACTTCAAACTGTTTGTCTGCCTGACTCAGACTCAAACTTAAATTCTGACTTTCTCTTGGATTTATTCCTCGTACATTTGATGTAGGATTTGCTACTGGTACTTTAATTGTAACAAGACTATCTGACTCATCAGGAATAATCAAATCATTCCAACCTTCAACCCCTTCCACATCTGTAGGTAAAATATGATCAATGCGAACAAACCTAACCTTTTCATGATCAAACATCTTGACCAAATATGTGCGAGGACCACATCTCTTCACTATTCTTCCTGGTAATTTAAACATTTATGGTGATGGTCCTTCACTCTAACCTTCTGATTCAATTTCACACTTCTCTCTTTTACTCTATCGCTATCATGATTCTCTTTCTGTCTTATTATTTCCCTTCTACTGACTATGCCAGGTTTGGCTTTACCAATGAGAACCTGGTTCGTGGCTGTCATTTGAGAAACAATTCTGCTGGTGTTCTACCAGTAGTTGTATGAGGAGTATTACGATAAGTAATTAGAAAATTTGCTATTTTGTGGTCCAATGACAATTGCAATTTCTTTGGATTTGGATCCAACATTCACTTGATGAGGGCACGTTTTACAATTTGTACTGTGCACTCTGCTGCATCATTTGAAGCAGGGTGGTATGGTGGAACTTTGGTATGCTTCACATCATTTCTGCTCATGCACTGTGCAAATTCTTCTGAACAAAATTGTGGTCTATTATACCAAACACAATTTCTTCTGGGAGGCTATATGAAGAAAAGAATCTTTGCAAATTGTCGAGTATTTTACTTGTTAGTTCCCACATCGAAAACACCTCTACCCACTTCGAATGGCTACTAATCACAATGAACTTCTAGCTCAGCAAAATCTACATGTAACCTTTGCCACACCCTGGGAGGCCATTTCCATGGGCGTAATGGTTCTGATAGTTGTTTCTTGCTTAACGATAGTCATAATGTACACTGACTAACAATGTACTCTATATCTTTATCTAAACCTGGCTACCATAAGTAACTGCGTGCAAAACTTTTGGTCAAACACATTCCCAGGTATTGGTCATGACGATCTCCGAACAATTTGGACCTGAATTTATTTGGAATAACTACTCTTGCATCCCACATCATACAATCTTTATCCACTGATAATTCATTTGTACGAACATAGTATGGATGAATATCTTTCTCTGATACCTAGTTTGGCCAACCATTTGCTGTGTAATCATACACCTTTGACATAACTCGCTCACATTTGGTTGCTCTACCAATCTCTTCAGCTGTGACTGGCAGTTCATCAATGTATGAAAAATAGAACATTTCTTCCCTATTGGGTGTAACTTGTGATGGTGATGGAAACCTGGACAAAGCATCAGCATTACCATCAGACTTAGGTACAACAACAATGAGTGTAGCCCAATTACTTAGATCTACCTTAGAGATAATGTTCTCAGTTTCGAGTCTTTTGAGTTCTTGCTCAACTTTCTCCTTGAATGCAGATGGTACGGGACGGGCAGTAAATTAGTCTAGCGTCCTTCTCCACTCTGACACTCACCTTGAAGCCTTGGATTGGACTTTGGATACCGCTTGATGACATCATCCTTCAATGCAAATCTCGTTTCAACACGCATAATCTCATTCCAATTTAGCTTCAGTGATCCCAACCAATGTCTACCTATTAAGGCAGGCTTGTCTCCTGCCACTACTAAGAGAGGCAAGCTCTGAAGCTGATCCTTGTATTTCACCGGTACGGTGATACATCCTACCACAGGGATTTGCTCTCCTGAGTAGCCTCACAGCTCTATCTTCGACTTCTCCAGTGGAAAATCACTCAACTTGTCGAGATATAATGATTCCGGCACTACGCTCATGAATGCATTAGTGTTCATTTCCATGGGTATCCTGGTTCCTGCAACGTCTACTTGGATGACGATACTTTGTGAATCGCTGTTAGATACCCTTGTACACCTGATGACGTGTATTTCCAGAACCTCCTCATCCTGTTGCTTCTCTTCAATGCTATGTAGTGTCTGGCAATTTCTATTTATAGCATTGAAAGTTGGTTTACTCTTTAGTAGTCGACATGCCTTCGCAAGATGCACAGTTTTGTTGCAGTAGAAACACACTGCCTTCACATATGGACAACTTTGAGCGAGGTGTTGTCCCAGGCATCGATAGCATGACTTCAATGCGCTGTTACCTTGGCCAGTTGCTGAGGCCTTGGGGCCCAACTGCCTTTTACTTTTAACCTGCAGGCGATTCACCTCGGTTGTCTGACAACTGGAATGGCACAAAATTCTCGGGAGTATTGGTTGGCCATATCCATCAGTACAGCTGTCTGACAAGCTAAATCAAAAGTCAAGTTAGGGGTTGTCAACAACTTTCTTCTGATTGCTTCATTTTTCATCCCACAAACAAAACGGTCGCACAATGCTTGGTCCTGAAAGTTTCCGAAATGACAGTGAATGGATAGCTTTTTTAAAGCTACAATGTACTCACTGATACTCTCTTCAATTGATTGGTTTCGTATTCCAAAATGATAACTTTCAGCAATTTCCAGGGGCTCAGGACTGACGGTAGTGTTGAAACTCAGTCAGTGGTGTAACCTTCAGCTTGACGGAACAAGCACATTTTTCAGGGTTTTATACATCTCGGGGCTGCTTCAGTCAAGAAAATAGCCTGTTTCCTTTCGAACACTACCCGGGACTTCGATTATACTATTCACGATGAAAAACATTCCTAGCCGCTCCACATACACTCCGAAAGTCTTTTGGTCGCGATGGAATTAACCCAACTATTACAGGAATTTTACCCTGGAAGAGCACGTGGGTTTATGTGCGGGTGAAGGGCTTCAAACCAGCAAAGATGCGAGTACGTCAGGATGCCAGCTCCAACCCGCTGACTTCTGCTTTTAACTCAAATATAGTCAAACACAACTCACAATCAGGATAGACATAGTAGATATATGACCATGACAAGTAGCTGTTATTAGTCCTGATCAGAGAGACAGCTGTTGGCTTGAACATTTCTTCTCTGCACTGTCTACCTGAAAAGCCCTCTAGGTCTTTCTTTTATTCTCTATTTAGGGGTGGAGCTGGTGTAGGATACGGACAGGACCATTTAACCTATGATATGTCGAGTTCTTTGTCTCAATTCTTATGTGACAAACCCTCCCCTTCCCATGAGATCACACCTTCTTTTGGACAGTTTTTTTTTATCTCAAGGTTCCCTGCTAGACCTATCAAGGCCTGTTTTTGCATTATGCTCTTGTAACTCAGCTGTCTGTACAATTCCTTATCTGATGTGATTGGAATTCTTCAGTGTCATCGACTTAGGCAAACTGCTGAGCTTGGGAACCCATATAAGACTATTTCTTACAATCCATGATTTCTTACAGGGTTTCCGGACTTTCTGAAACATCCCAGGGAAAGCAAGACAAGAAGACAACATCAATTTAAGGGGCGGATTAAAAATTAAGGAAATACTGCAGTAAATATTCAGTACTCACAGCTGCTTTCTGACCTACGAATGGGAAAGGGTTTGTTCACAGTAGTTTTGCTGAGAATTTGCTTTCTACGTTTTGGAGGTTATCTGAATCAGATTAGGATGAGTGGCACCTTGGCTGCCTTAGATTGAATCACAGACATAGATCTCCAGCTGGACATCAGAGGGGGGAGGATCAAAGGGGTTCAGCTAGCAGGAGGCACTACTTGCAACACCGGGTGTACAGGCAGAGGCTGAGATTCCTTGGCATGTCGGAACAGCAGTGCTTCAGGAGGCTCAGGTTGTAGCATCAGGTGGTGGCAGACATTTGCAGCCTCCTAGAAGAAGACCTGTTCCCTGCTGGATCTGGTGATCATGTGTTACCAATGGCTGTCAAAGTCAGCACCAATATTCCCTCAATTTTTTTTTTCCTGCGTGGGCCCTTTAAATTTGCTGTGTGGCCACACATGCACGGTATCTCTTCCAACATGAGTAATTGGTGAGCGGCCTGCGTGGGACATTGCAATTGATATTCGGCCACACAGCCATGTACCTTAGGGGAAACATTGGTCACCATCGCCCTCAACATTTTTTCCTTCGGTCCTTCCAGGGCTCTGCCAGAGACATATCCAGGACCTCCTAGTCAGTGGCCCACAAATGTATAAGGAAGGTAATAGATGGATACTTTGGCAGAGCTTCCCACAGGTGCAGGGCATCATGGACTGTACACACATGCCAATTCATGCACACCCAGAACCAGGAGTATTTATCAACCACAGGGGCTTCCATTCCATCAATGTACAGCTGGTATGAAACCACAAAAAGATATTTCTTCAGGTCTGTGCAAGATTCCCAGGGCGCTGCCATGATGCTTTTGGTCTGTGGCAGTCCAAGCTCCCTGACATCTTTGGACCTGCAACACACTTAAGGGATGGCTGCCAGGAGATAAGGGATACCCTGTTCAAACTTGGCTGATGATACCTTTCACAAACCTGATAAATAAAGCCCAACCGCGCCACAATGAATGCCAGATGTGGGTATGGTTCTTAATGAATACTTTGCGTCTGTTTTCACACACTGCTATTGAGGAGGAGGAGGAGTGTGAAATATTAGATGAAATAAACATAGTGAGAGAGGAGGTATTAAGGGGTTTAGCAGCTTTGAAAGTGGATAAGTCCCCAGGCGTGGATGAACAGTATCCCAAGCTGTTAAGCGAAGCAAAAGGAGAAATAGCAGAGGTTTTGACCACCATTGTCCAATCCTCTCTGGCTTCAGGTGTGGTGCCAGAGGACTGGAGGACTTTGTTCAAGAAGGGAGAAAGGGATAGACCGAATAATTACAGGCCAGTCAGGCTAACCTCAGTAGTGGGTAAATTATTGGAAAAAATCCTGAATGACAGGATAAATGTACATTTAGAAAGACACGGATTAATCAGGGACAGTCAGCACGGATTTGTTAAGGGAAGATCATGTCTGGCTAACCTGATTGAATTTTTCGAGGACGTAAGCAGGAGGGTCGATGAGGGCAGTGCGTATGATGTAGTATATATGGATTTTAGCAAAGCTTTTGATAAGGTCTCACATGGCAGACTGGTCACGAAAATAAAGTCCCATGGGATCCAGGGCAAAGTGGCAAGTTGGATCCAAAATTGGCTCAGAGGCAGGAAGCAAAGGTTGATGAGTGTTTTTGTGACTGGAAGGATGTTTTCAGTGGGATTCCACAGGGCACAGTACTAGATCCCTTGCTTTTTATGATATACATCAATGATCTAGACTTGAATATAAGTGGTATGATTAAGAAGTGCGCAGATGATACAAAATTAAGCTATGTGGTTGATAACGAAGAAGAAAGCTGTAAACTGCAGGAAGATATCAATGAACTGGTCAGGTGAGCAGAACAGTGGCAAATGGAATTCAATCCGGAGAAGTGTGAGGTAATGTGTTTGGGGAGAGCTAACAAGGAAAGGGAATACACATTAAATGGTAGGACATTGAGAAGTGTAGAGGAACAAAGGGACCTGGGAGTGCATGTCCACAGATCACTGAAGGTAGCAGGTAGATAAGGTGGTTAAGAAGGCATACGGAATGCTTGCCTTTATTAGCAAAGGCATAGAATATAAGAGCAGGGGGGTATACAAGAGATTTACGAGGATGTTGTCAGGAGTGGAGAATCTTAGCTATGAGAACAGATTAGATAGGCTCGGTTTGTTTTCCTTGGAACAGAAGAGGCTGAGGGGAGACCTCATTGAGGTTGTATAAAATTATGAAGGGCCCAGATATAGTGGATAGAACGGGTCTATTTTCCTTAGCAGAGAGGTCAACAACCAGGGGGAATCAATTTAAAGTAATTGGTAAAAGGTTTAGTGGGGATTTGAGGGGTAATTTCTTTACGCAGAGGGTTGTGGGGGTCTAGAACTCTCTGCCTGAAAGCATGGTAGAGGTAGAAACCCTCACCACATTTAAAAAGTACTTGATGTGCACTTGAAGTGCCGTACCCTGCAGGGTTACAGACCGAGAGCTGGAAAGTGGGATTAGGTTGGATAGCCTCTTATTGGTCGGCGTGGACATGATGCCCGAAATACCTCCTTCCGTGCTGTAAACTTCTATGATTCTATGATATGACCACAAGATGTGTGATCGAACAAGCCATCGGCAAGTTACATACCATCCTGACTTGGAAATATATTGCCGTTGCTTCAACATCGCTGGGTCAAAATCCTGGAATACCCTCCCTAATAGCATTGTGGGAGTACATAAGAACATAAGAACATAAGAATTAGGAACAGGAGTGTAGGGGAGGACGAAAACCCCCTCATTTTACCCAGAAGGAAAAGGGCTGTGGGATCAGTCTGTGCTGTGAATTGAAACCGATGGAAGGAAAACTTTGGGACACAAATGGAGACCCCCCCCAGTGTTTGGACTCATAGGAAAGGGAATTTAATTTGGAACTATCTACCAGAAAGTTTGAAATCCTAAAGTGCACATGGAAGAAACTACGAACTTTAATCGAATTTGGGATTTTTTTAAAGGTCTGCAAGAAAAGGGGTGGAGTCAATATCAAAAGGGCCAGTTTGGACATTGGAACTAATCAAATTGTCTGGGAACTGTATATCCTCGAAACTTGCCCCTTGAAAACATTAGCATTTAAACAATGCCACATACATATTCCAACACCTTTTTCATCAGGCATAGAAATATCTGGCTCAGGCCAGGCTAGCACAATGGCTACAGGAGGCCAATGCAATCAACACCCACTCAAACCTTGAGTAGGTTAAGATCAGTGGGAAAAAAACCTAAAAACCTCAAACTGCTGCATTTTTCAAAATCAAAAGTCCACCAATGAGAAGAATCGACTTCAGCAGGAGAGGCGGACTGGATAATCTGGCTATAAAAAAGGGGTTTCTGACGTAGTGGTATAGAGGAGTGATGATTTTCCCTGCCCTCGTGATTCAACAACCACAACCACAGGCCTCTCGACACTGAAGGAAAACCAGTGTCCGAAGACACCAAAGATAGAAGAGACAAACCACCAGACTGCGGAAGACACAGTAGTGAGTATAACCTCTGGTCCCCAGAACTCCCAAATCTGTTAGGCCAGGAAAGGTGGGAGGTTGGGCATTGTACTGCTAAACTGGTGTAAAGATTTTCGTTGTGTCTGTTTAGTGGGATTTAGGGGGATTGTTTTGTTGGTGTGTTGCTGTTTGTTGAGTTACACCTTGCCAAATAAATTGGAAGCCTAAAGTTCCTCTTGGAATCACCTTGTCTCAGTTCTATTGTATTACATCTCCTGATCGTGAGTCTTATGTCAGAACCGTGTAAGGGAAGCTAAGAGCGCCTCGAAAACGCTCAACTGTGTGTCACAGGCTAGGGAAGAAGGGGTTAGGAGTGTTTGACACTCACAGGTGCCTCACAGGCTAGGCATAAGCTGTGGGGACGCACGAGTCTCAAAACCCCCTTCATAAGCTGTGGACACAGTCTCTCCAGGGGTGCTCTTGCAGCACTCAGGGTACCTCACAGGCCAGGCATAAGCTGTGAGGGCAGAAGCCCAGAGAGAGACACCCAAGGCACAACAACAACCCTGTAAAAACCCCTTACAGAACATGGCGACCATGAAGGGACTTAAGCAAACAGGAGATGTTAATATAACAGATGAGGTGATAAGAGAGGAAACTAAAATGGAGGAGAGAATTTCCTCATATATTTTTGCCAAGGTGAACCTCACCAAACCTTGGGTGCAAGCCCTCACTCGGGCAGAGCGCCCAGTGGATGCTGCTGCTCAGTGGACAGCAGGGAAGGACCACAACCACAGGGTGGAAAAGGCCATCTGGCTTATCTGCCTCAGCCGCCAAGTCCGAAAGCTCGACCAGCGGGTGAAGGACTTGGAACAGAGTCTTCAGAAATCAGAGGAGCTCTCTGCTATCCGGGCTGTGGTTGGGGACAACCTGCTGGCCGAATTAGCTGAGGAGCAGCAAAGGAACCGGCAGTTGGAGGAGACCTTCCGAAATAGCCGAGACTATCTTCAGTGTCAGGTCACTGAGGCCAAGGGTAGTGAGGGGTCCCTCCGGGAACAGAACTCTCGGTACACCCAGAAAATTTGGGAACTGGAGAATAAATTAAAAGACGTACAGACAGCCTATAAAGTGGCCAGTAGCAGTGAGTTTGCAGATCACGGTCCCTGCCAGGAGAGGATTAAAACTCTCACCCATGCTCTATCCCAGGCAAAGGGGATGGTCGCCCTGATAGGACCTGGAGGGTCAGGGGACAAAGGAGAGTATTGGGGGGTAGAGGAGAATCCAAAGGCAAGAGATGCCCAACCACCTCCTGAGGCACCGGTGCTTTGTCCGATGGGGTACCAGGAGGGGCGGGGCACGCAGGTAGTAGCATACCCAGGGCTGGGGGCAGGACCAATGTGTCCCATTTGGCAGCAGGGATGTGAGGCTCCAGCCGAGGGTCAGTTAAGGACTGGATCAGGCGACCAGGCACTGTCTGCTGCACCGGGTATAATGGGACAGCCAGAGGTAGAGGGACCAGCGCAGAAAGATCCTGAACCAGGGCAGATGTGCCCGGTCAGGCAGCGCAAGTACGGTCCTCCACAGGGAGGTGGCCAAGGTCGGGGAGCGCTGGAGAGTGACTTTATTATTCCCCATGGAGTTCAATTACTCAGGGCCATGGTGGCCCATTTGGCCAAACTCACTCGCAGTGGGGACCCATCTATCCACTTCATGGAGGTGATGCAGGCAGGGGAAATTAATGGGTGCGACGACGCAGAGACAGCCAAGCTGCTGCTCTTCTCTCTGGACACCAAATTGTACCAGGCCCTACCGGCAGAATGCCGGAGGGGACAGCGTACATTTACTGAGGTCCAGAGGGCCGTCCTTGAGGCTATGGGTTTCGATGACGGCAGTCCTTTCGAACGGGTCGAAAGGACAAGGCAGCTCGCAGGGGAAACCCCGCAGACGTTTGCGGACAGGCTGTGGGTGGTATACCACGCAGCCTGTGGGGAGCTCCTTGACCGGGCGAATCTTTCCGCGGTACAGACTGGCCGCTGGCTGAGGATGCTGGTGACAAACTGCTTGCCCCGGCTCAAGGCCAGGGCAGAATTGTGGTTCGATTCCCGGGACCCCAACCTCACCGAGGAAGCAGTGGTCAGGCAACTGGCACTGGTCCAACGGAATGGAGGAGGGGAGGAGGAGAAAACCTCCAAAGGTTGGGTAAATGAAGTAAAACCCAACCCGATTCCCAAAAGGGAATGGCACCAGGAGGGTGGCCGCTTGTCTGATAAGGAGGGTGTGTGCTACGGGTGCGGGAAAGCTGGGCATTTTAAAAGGGATTGCAGGAGCCCAGTAAAGAGATATGGGGGGAGAAGTCCTTCAGGAGCCGCCCAGAGTGGGAGAAGTGGAGCGAGCTCCTCACCATCCCTTGACCAGATAGTAGCTGCAGTGAGGACAGCGCTGGAGGGGACTGGGAAGGTAGCCACGGCAACAGGCAGGGCAACACCAGCAACCCTGCCAGTACAGAGGCCGTGACTAGCCCAGACCCAGCCTGCATACCTGTGCCCACTAGAATACGACCCCTGGGGACGACCCTGGGTCAAGATGGAGGTTGAGGGTGTATTGGGTACCTACCTTTTGGACACTGGTGCTTCCAGCACGATAGTCCATTCGGAGGACCCCGCAACCTCACCTCTATCAAACGGGGTGCCGTATCAACTAGTTGGGTTCACAGGTAATGAGAAGGCTGGGTTTTTCTCAGTCCCGCTCGCGGTTCGTTTAGGAGCACTCCAAACACAATGGAAGTGCGTCCTAATGAACTGGGAGCAGGTGGGAAAAGGGATTTTGGGGGCTGATTTTATCATCGCTCGCCAGATCCTAGTAGACTTAAGGAATCACTGTCTATGGGGCACAGTGAGCACGGGAGCAGAGGGAGAAGTCATGGTTATTGATAAGAAACAGGGAAAAGGGACTCTGTGTACAATGAAGCCAAAAGGGGGTTACGACCTGGAGGTTCTGGTCGGTAACACCCCAGCCGAGTACCGGGCCTATGTGCAAGCAAATCTTGCAGCATTTGCCACCCATAAACACGACTGTGGGAGAGTCACAGGAGTGGAGGTTCGAATAGATGGGGATCCCATGTCCCGCCCGCAAAAGCAGTATGGCTTTCCCCGAGAGGCAGAAGCAGACTTGGAGACAGCTTTAAGCTCGCTTGTCGAGCAGGGTGTTTTGAGACCCATAGCCACCCATGTCAACTCCCCGCTTTGGCCGGTTAGGAAACCGGACAATTCTTGGAGGGCTACGGTGGATTATAGGGTGCTCAATAAAAACATCCCAGCTTGTGCCCCCACAGTAGCGGCGGTTGCGGATCTGATAGAGGAAATCCCTGCATCCGCAACCACGTTCACAGTGTTGGACATATCCAACGGGTTCTGGTCTATCCCTGTACGGAGGGAAGACCAGTACAAGTTTGCCTTCACCTTCCGGGAACAGCAGTATACATGGAGTTGCCTCCCACAGGGCTTTCATAATAGTCCCAGCATCTTTCACCAATGCATGGCGAACTGCTTAAAAGGCTTCAGCCAGCCACACCAGCTGGTCCAGTATGTGGACGACCTGTTGTTGTTCACAGACAGCAGTGAGGAACACGGTCCACTGCTGGCCGAACTGCTGGTCTTACTGAAGGAAGGGGGTTTTAAAGTTAACCCCAAGAAAGCCCAGATAGGTCTAGGAGAGGTAAAATTCCTGGGCCTGACGATAAGGGCAGGAGAAAGGGCCATTGATGAGGCTAGAAGAAAGGCAGTGCAGGAACTCCCTGTCCCTAGGGATGTGTCGGGGGTAAGGTCTTTTCTGGGAATCACTGGCTACTGTAGGGACTTCATCGAGGACTATGCAGCCACTGCCGCCCCTCTGCTCAGACTCCTACATAAGGGGTCGAGTGGGAATGGGACGAGGGCTGTGAGGCAGCATTTGTCCGTCTGAAGAGAGACCTGCAGGTAGCACCAGCCCTAGGGGCAATTGATGGGGGGGAGGAATTCTTCCTGGAGGTGGCAGCCAGTGGCGACAGCTTAAGTGCAGTGTTGCTCCAGGAGCGAAACGGTCAGCTGAGACCAGTGGTGTACTCCTCCAGGGTCCTCACGGAGGTAGAAAAGGGATACTCCAATTGTGAGAGGCACTTGCTTGCCACCCACTGGGCAGTAAAGAGAGCTCAGATCTTTACCGGAATATCCCCCATTACACTCCTCACCCATCATACCCTGACGCAGATGCTGTTGGACGGGAGGATTAAGGACGGGACAGTGTGCAGTGCTAGAATCACTCGCTGGACCCTCCTCCTCTCCCAAATGACTTTAAAGGTCAAGGGCCTCTGCGAGCCCAGGCTCGCAGCAAATTTAATCTATCCAGGGCAGCCGCATAGATGCTCTGTGGAGGGAGTATGGGACATTAACTTTGGATTTCGGGCAGGGATACACCCCACAGGCCGCGAGATCTACGTTGATGGCTCCAGTTCAGTGTCCGCGGGTACAAGACTCATGGGCTGCGGAGTTTGGGATCCCAAGGCAGGAATTGCCTTGGCTCTTAAACTCCCATGCACCCTGAGCGCCCAGCAGGCGGAACTCTCGGCGGTGATGTATGTGGTCACACACCCCGAGGAGTTCCCTACCCCATACACGATTTGCTCGGACAGCATGTTCACTTGCAATTCGTGTACAGAGTATCTGCCGATTTGGTCATGCCGGGGGTACACCTCTGCAGATGGGAAGCCCCTTGTGACCAAACCCCTGCTAGAAAAGATCGTGGCTGCAGTGGGAGAAACCGGGGATGTATATATCCATAAGGTAAAGGCCCACTCCAAAACTGAGCCACGGGGGGAAGGTAACCAGCAGGCAGACCTGCTGACAAGGGAAGGTGCTCGCACAGGTCGCCCATGGGACCCATATGAGGCAGGCAGGATAGCAGCAGCAAGAAGCAAGCCAGGGACACAAGGGAGCGTAGGGGTGGCTGCGGCCCCGGACCTTAAAGTAGTCCAGATGCAGAATCCGGTCCTGAAGGCTGTCTTGGCTGCTATCAAAAGGGGGGAAAAGGCAGAGGGCCCATACAGTGCTGTAGATATTGCTGTGCGGGAAGGCATGTTGTTTAAAGGGGACAAATGGGTAGTGCCGCCACAACACCGGAGGGAATTCCTTCAGCTGGCCCATGAGGGTCCAGGTGCGGGACACCCTGGGCCGGAATCTACCTGGCAACGGGTAGAAAAGGCAGGGTGGTGGCCAGACCTCCGGGAAGACGTCCGCAACTTCTGTGCGGGCTGTCTGGTTTGCGCTGCAAACAATCCAGACCCTCAGAAAAGGAAGGTGTCTATGGGACACGTCAGGCGGGTAGAGGGACCATGGCAGTCGATCCAGATCGACTACATCGGACCCCTACCGGCCGCCCAGGGAGGTTATAAATACTGCCTCGTCCTGGTGGATGTGTTTTCCAAGTGGGTGGAAGCCTTCCCTTGCCGAACAGCTACCGCGATGGGGACTGCAAAAATCCTGGTGAGGGAGGTGTTCTCTCGGTGAGGTCTACCTCAAATCGTGGAGTCCGACCGATGAAGCCACTTCACCGGCCAAGTGATGCAGGCCACCCTAAAGGTGCTGGGGATAAGAGCCAAATGGCATGTCGCCTACAACCCTCAGTCCTCAGGCACCGTAGAACGCCTGAACTGGACCCTAAAGGAAAGGCTGCACAAGGAGACGGGAGACTCACCGAACAAGTGGGTGGAGGTCTTACCATTGGTCCTCATGGGAATCCGGGCCAGTCAGTCAAAGAGCACAGGGTACTCACCCCATGAGCTGATGACGGGCCGGATCATGAGAACCCCTGTGCATGTGTTGGCGCCGGTTCTCACCGAAGGGCAGCTCCGAGAGGTGAACCGGGACCGGTTTGTCAGGAACCTGTTTGAACACCTGAAACAGATTCACTGGCAGGCTGCTAGTAATATGGGCAGACAGCATCAGAGTAACCGATTGCTGCTAGAACCCAGCAAACACCACGAATGGGAGATAGGGGACCAGGTCGTGGTGAGGAACTATGCTCGGGTCGGGGTATTTGAACCACTGTATATGGGACCATACAGCATAGTCGACAAGGCTAGCCCTATGGTCTATGCGGTTCGACTGCCTCGCCGGGTGAAGTGGTATCACATTAATCAGTGTAAATTGTTTGACCCCAAAAGAGGTAAAAAACAGAGGGGACGAGCAAGGGAAGGGAATCAGGCACTGGGGGAAGAACAGGCCCCAGTGGATTTGGAGGCTCCGGAGGAGGCAGCGGGCCCCGAAGCTCTACAGCCGGGGCTGGTTCATTGCTCCTGTAAGGCTATCCCACCACTGGGTAGAGGTTCCCAGCCCACTAACAGAAGTAGGGAGAAAGGCTCTACCATTAGCAAGGTTCAAGGGGAAGCTGAACCTCTCATGGTGGATCAGCTGGGGTTAGCCCAAGAGGTGGAGGAGATGGCACTGCAGCCCATAACGTGGGACTCTGCACCGACAGTAAGGAGGAGTGACAGAGTGCCACAGCCCAGGGCGCCGTGGTCCCCTGTTAACTTAGCCTCCCGCCCCAGACTGACACGGCAAAAGACAACAGGGAGCATGCTCTGTTGCGCTAGCAAGGGTCTCCCACCGATTATCCGGGGCTCGGGAGGGCCTTGGAGGGCAGCACAAGACTCATTAAGGGGGACCATACGAGCCCCTCAGCGGAGGACATCCTGGTCCCCAGGGTACGGTCAGCCAAGTGGTCGACAACGCCTGTACAGTGACAGGATATAGCCTGGCCACCCGGGGATGGGTGGCGGTGTGTATATTTTCCCTTCCTGTTTTGTTACTTTGTGTTGTGAGTATATGTGTTTAGGTAAGGCAGTGAAGGTTGGGTACAGCATTTTTGTGTTTGGAACATGTTACGCGGGCCGAGCCTGGAGAGGTCTCTCAAGGCAAGGCCATGTTCTTCTTGCCTTTCAGATGTCAACACCTCCCTACTGGACGTTAGTGATGCTGGTATCGCTAAGGATCTGCACCGGGCACCGAGGGGACACCGAGGACTCCCTGGTTTTCGGATGCTCCGGGGGCAGAGCGCCGACAGTGACCACAGGAGAAGGGACTCCGGTGGCGGATGGCCGGGTCACCTACTCCCATGAGGGGAAATGGCCTGGGTGGTTGGGATCGAACTCCACCAAGTACTCCAACCATAAGGACTTTACCTACGGAGAGGCCTCCGTCCACTGCCCAGAGATCACTGTGGCCACTTCCAGAGTGAGAGTGACAGAAGGCAGGAAAGTATGCCTAACTTGCCAAGGGGACATACCTCTGGGACGGTGGTGGTGGCTCAGAAAGCTCAAGGGGAACATGGGAGACCGATACTCGGACTGGGAACGTCTGGATAATGATACCTACCGAACCATCATGGGGTCATCTGGCGGGGTCACGGTGTGCTGGGAGAAATGGTGGGCGTAAGACCAAGGAATTTATTTGTGTATGTGGGGATCCACTCGCGTGTGTTCAGAGGGTGTCTCCATTGCTTTTTATAGGTGGTGGCAGGATGTTGGGGATGGGGTGGTATGGGATCGCAGCGGGGAGGCGTGTGTGATCCCCAATCCCCGGGTACCAGTAAACGCCACCGAACTTGTAGTTCAGGAAAGAAAACCCCCAACCACGGCCAAGCCCACCATCCCACACGAGTGCCCGACAACAACCAGGGGGCCGGGGAATGGTTTAGTGTTGGTCCCTACCGAGAAACTATTTTATCAGGGGGTACACTACGCAGTGGCATCAGTGGTGCTAAATCTGACAGAAGTCCGCCTACCTACGTGGTGTCCCCGGGAAACCGAGCTGTTATACCAGGCTCTGCTGCGGGAGATGTTCCGGAAGTTCAATGAACTGGACTTTGGGGATGTGAGAGTGGCAGACTTGTATAAACAGTGGGATAGGGCCGAACCGGGCAGGCAGAAGCGTGGCACTTTAAATGACATTCTTACGGGGTTTAACACCGGGGCGTCTGCCATAAACAGTTTGGATAACATGCAGCTGGCCCTCCAGATAAATGGGTTAAAGAATCAGCTGCGCAAAGTCCTGGGGGACGAGAATACCATAGTGGGATCCGCGCTCCATGAAGAGGTGGCAATGACAGTTCACTTAAAGGAGATTATCTCTCAATTGGAGGCGCAGGCCAGGGCTGTAAACGCCTTGATTCGGGAGGATAGAAGCGCCTCCGATCAAGCCGCCCAAAATGAGGTGTGCGTGCTCTATGGGGCCTGGTTGCTGGGAGAGGGACGGAGTAACCTCGAGGATCTGAGACAGGGACAGGTCCCCTCCTGGATCAGCAACCAGCACTTAACAGCACTGCACCCTTACGATAATGTTTTGAGTTCGTGTAGCATCGGAAGCCTACCCGGTACCGGTGGACTGTGGAAAGTCAAATCATACCATCATGGGTGTGGTGGTCAGGATGCCCGTGATGGGGGCGTCCCCACGACCAGCACCCCTGTACCGAATGGAGAATGTGGGAATCATTCGTGGAGGGGTGCATGTTCGATTCCAAGAGGTCCCACCTTATGTCACAATGTGGGAGCACACTGTGACAGGTACAGACCTCTCGGGTTGTCGGAGCAGGGGAGCACAGGTAATCCTGTGCCCCCAGCACTTGAACACTTTAGCAAGGCCACAATGCGGGTTCAGCACTGCTGGGGCAGAGCCTATCAATTGCACAATGGAGGTAATGGCCCCTAACCACATGCCTCCACAGGTAGCATATGTAAGCGGTGGGACATATTGTGTCACCACAAGTGCCCAACGGTATGAACACGGACCGGGAAGGTGGTGTCCAATTCCGTACAGCAGCTTTTGCTTTAAACCCAGGGCAGAGGTTCAAGTGGCACACACCAGAATCACACCCATCCCTGAACCTTCCACGATTCACCTCACGGTACAAAACAACCTCAGCCATTTACAACAATATGTCGCCCAGTTTGGCTATCCCATTGCCCCACTACCTGAGAAACTTACAGCCCTCCTCCAGGCAGTGGATTTGTCTCAAAAACATTTTTACACCATGGAGCAGAAAACTGAAATTCTAGCAGGGGAGATTGCCCAGATTAAACCCCCAGCATGGTGGGATTTGGGAATACGGGCAGACATACCTGCATGGATCCGGGTGGGATCGCATGCCTTAGTAATCGGCCAACTCCTGATTGTAGCGTATCTGCTAGTTACAAGCTGTAAGCTCAGGAGAAAAAGAAAAAGAACGCAGTTCCTCAGGCTACTACACAGCCAGGAGAGCCATTGCTAAACACTCAAGGCGTGTAAACAAAGTTTGACCGCGACACTTAGGCGGTTTTGTTATTTCCAGGGATGACTGCGTTTTTCATACATGGCTCCTGGGGAGTTTGCAGGGCAGGTTTCTTTGTTTTACGTTTGAGACCGAAATGAGACTCAATGTACAATTACTGCTGTAACCTTAAGTACATATATGTATGTTGCTGTCGTGTATTGTAACCTGTTGGATTTCTGTGTTTAGTACCGCGTTAAAAGGAATTACGATATATATCGACGGGATCAGTTTAGAGTTAAACTGGGGAAAGTTGGGCAATTTGGGAGACCTAGGGTTTTCTCACCACCCTGAACTTTGACACACTCGAGTGGTGTCTGACTGTGTCAGATGGGGGATTATGTAGGGGAGGACGAAAACCCCCTCATTTTACCCAGAAGGAAAAGGGCTGTGGGATCAGTCTGTGCTGTGAATTGAAACCGATGGAAGGAAAACTTTGGGACACAAATGGAGACCCCCCCCAGTGTTTGGACTCATAGGAAAGGGAATTTAATTTGGAACTATCTACCAGAAAGTTTGAAATCCTAAAGTGCACATGGAAGAAACTACGAACTTTAATCGAATTTGGGATTTTTTTAAAGGTCTGCAAGAAAAGGGGTGGAGTCAATATCAAAAGGGCCAGTTTGGACATTGGAACTAATCAAATTGTCTGGGAACTGTATACCCTCGAAACTTGCCCCTTGAAAACATTAGCATTTAAACAATGCCACATACATATTCCAACACCTTTTTATCAGGCATAGAAATATCTGGCTCAGGCCAGACTAGCACAATGGCTACAGGAGGCCAATGCAATCAACACCCACTCAAACCTTGAGTAGGTTAGGATCAGTGGGAAAGAAACCTAAAAACCTCAAACTGCTGCATTTTTCAAAATCAAAAGTCCACCAATGAGAAGAATCGACTTCAGCAGGAGAGGCGGACTGGATAATCTGGCTATAAAAAAGGGGTTTCTGACGTAGTGGTATAGAGGAGTGATGATTTTCCCTGCCCTCGTGATTCAACAACCACAACCACAGGCCTCTCGACACTGAAGGAAAACCAGTGTCCGAAGACACCAAAGATAGAAGAGACAAACCACCAGACTGCGGAAGGCACAGTAGTGAGTATAACCTCTGGTCCCCAGAACTCCCAACTTAGTTAGGCCAGGAAAGGTGGGAGGTTGGGCATTGTACTGCTAAACTGGTGTAAAGATTTTCGTTGTGTCCGTTTAGTGGGATTTAGGGGGATTGTTTTGTTGGTGTGTTGCTGTTTGTTGAGTTACACCTTGCCAAATAAATTGGAAGCCTAAAGTTCCTCTTGGAATCACCTTGTCTCAGTTCTATTGTATTACATCTCCTGATCGTGAGTCTTATGTCAGAACCGTGTAAGGGAAGCTAGGAGCGCCTCGAAAACGCTCAACTGTGTGTCACAGGCTAGGGAAGAAGGGGTTAGAAGTGTTTGACACTCACAGGTGCCTCACAGGCTAGGCATAAGCTGTGGGGACGCACGAGTCTCAAAACCCCCTTCATAAGCTGTGGACACAGTCTCTCCAGGGGTGCTCTTGCAGCACTCAGGGTACCTCACAGGCCAGGCATAAGCTGTGAGGGCAGAAGCCCAGAGAGAGACACCCAAGGCACAACAACAACCCTGTGAAAACCCCTTACAGGAGTAGGCCATCTAGCCCCTCGAGCCTGCTCCGCCATTCAACAAGATCATGGCTGATCTGGCCGTGGACTCAGCTCCACTTACCTGCCCGCTCTCCGTAACCCTTAATTCCCTTATTGGTTAAAAATCTATCTGTGACTTGAATACATTCAATGAGCTAGCCTCAACTGCTTCCTTGAGCAGAGAATTCCACAGATTCAGAACCCTCTGGGAGAAGAAATCCCTTCTCAACTCGGTTTTAAATTGGCTACCCCATATTTTGAGGCTGTGCCCCCGAGTTCTAGTCTCCCTGACCAGTGCAAGCAACCTCTCTGCTTCTATCTTGTCTATCCCTTTCATGATTTTAAATGTTTCTATAAAATCACCCCTCATCCTTCTGAACTCCAACGAGTAAAGACCCAGTCTACTCAATCTATCATCATAAGGCAACCCCCTCATCTCCGGAATCAGCCTAATGAATTGTTTCTGTACCCCCTCCAAAGCCAGTATATCCTTCCTTAAGTAAGGCGACCAAAACTGCATGCAGTACTCCATGTGTGGCCTCACCGATACCCTATACAGTTGCAGCAGGACCTCCCTGCTTTTGTACTCCATCCCTCTTGCAATGAAGGCCAACATTCCATTCGCCTTCCTGATTACCTGCTGCACCTGCAAACTAACTTTTTGGGATTCATCTCGGTGCAACCCTTGTCATTTGATGATCGACTGATTGACACCTCCGGGCCGTTGCAGGCTGGGGCTTCCACCCGACCCTCGTTGGAAGGGAGGAGAAGCGTTGGGCGGTCCGGGCTTGGCCCTCCGGGGAGGAAAAGCAAGCCGAAAAAAAAAACGAACAACTCTTAGCGGTGGATCACTCGGCTCGTGCGTCGATGAAGAACGCAGCTAGCTGCGAGAATTAATGTGAATTGCAGCACACATTGATCATCGACACTTTGAACGCACTTTGCGGCCCCGGGTTCCTCCCGGGGCTACGCCTGTCTGAGGGTCGCTTGTACGATCAATCGCACTCGCCTTTGCCGTCGGGTGAAGGCGGGAGCGCGGCTGGAATCAAAAAGAGTTTCATGCACAAGGACCCCCAGGTCCCTCTGCACCGCAGCATGTTGTAATTTCTCCCCATTCAAATAATATTCCCTTTTACTGTTTTTTTTTCCGAAGGTGGATGACCTCACACTTTCCGACATTGTATTCCATCTGCCAAACCTAAGCCCATTCGCTTAACCTATCCAAATCTCTTTGCAGCCGTTCTGTGTCCTCTACACAACCCGCTTTCCCACGAATCTTTGTGCCATCTGCAAATTTTGTTACACTACACTCTGTCCCCTCTTCCAGATCATCTATGTATATTGTAAACAGTTGTGGTCCCAGCACCAATCCCTGTGGCACACCACTAACCACCGATTTCCAACCCGAAAAGGACCCATTTATCCCGACTCTCTGCTTTCTGTTAGCCAGCCAATTCTCTATCCATTCTAATACATTTCCTCTGACTCCGCGTACCTTTATCTTCTGCAGTAACCTTTTGTGTGGCACCTTATCGAATGCCTTTTGGAAATCTAAATACACCACATCCATCGGTACACCTCTATCCACCATGCTCGTTATATCCTCAAAGAATTCCAGTAAATTAGTTAAACATGATTTACCCTTCATGAATCCAAGTTGCGTCTGCTTGATTGCACTATTCCTATCTAGATGTCCCACTATTTCTTCCTTAATGATAGTTTCAAGCATTTTCCCCACTACAGATGTTAAACTAACCAGCCTATAGTTACCTGCCGTTTGTCTGCCCCCTTTTTTAAATAGAGGCGTTACATTAGCTGCTTTCCAATCCAATGGTACCTCCCCAGAGTCCAGAGAATTTTCGTAGATTATAACGAATGCATCTGCTATAGCTTCCGCCATCTCTTTTAATACCCTGGGATGCATTTCATCAGGACCAGGGGACTTGTAGAAACATAGAAACATAAAAAATAGGTGTAGGAGTAGGCCATTCGGCCCTTCTAGCCTGCACCGCCATTCAATGAGTTCATGGCTGAACATGTAATTTCAGTACCCCATTCCTGCTTTCTTGCCATACCCCTTGATCCCCCTAGTATTAAGGACTACATCTAACTCCTTTTTGAATATATTTAGTGAATTGGCCTCAACAACTTTCTGTGGTAGAGAATTCCATAGGTTCACCACTCTCTGGGTGAAGAAGTTTCTCCTCATCTCGGTCCTAAATGGCTTACCCCTTATCCTTAGACTGTGATCCCTGGTTCTGGACTTCCCCAACATTGTGAACATTCTTCCTGCATCTAACCTGTCTAAACCCATCAGAATTTTAAACGTTTCTATAAGGTCCCCTCTCATTCTTCTGAACTCCAGTGAATACAAGCCCAGTTGATTTAGTCTTTCTTGATAGGTCAGTCCCGCCATACCTTGAGTCCCATTAGCCTGTCCAGCACTACCCCCCTAGTGATAGTGATTGTCTCAAGGTCCTCCCTTCCCACATTCCTGTGACCAGCTATTTTTGGCATGGTTTTTGTGTCTTCCACTGTGAAGACCGAAGCAAAATAATTGTTTCAGGTCTCAGCCATTTCCACATTTCCCATTATTAAATCCCCCTTCTCATCTTCTAAGGGACCAACATTTACTTTAGTCACTCTTTTCCGTTTTATATATCGGTAAAAGCTTTTACTATCCGTTTTTATGTTTTGCGAAAGTTTACCTTCGTAATCTATCTTTCCTTTCTTTATTGCTTTCTTAGTCATTCTTTGCTGTCGTTTAAAATTTTCCCAATCTTCTATTTTCCCACTAACCTTGGCCACCTTATATGCATTGGTTTTTAATTTGATACTCTCCTTTATTTCCTTGGTTATCCACGGCTGGTTATCCCTTCTCTTACCGGCCTTCTTTTTCACTGGAATTTATTTTTGTTGAGCACTATGAAAGAGCTCCTTAAAAGTCCTCCACTGTTCCTCAATTGTGCCACCATTTAGTCTATGTTTCCAGTCTACTTTAGCCAACTCTGCCCTCATCCCACTGTAGTCCCCTTTGTTTAAGAATCGTACGCTCATTTGAGACACAACTTCCTCACCCTCAATCTGTATTACAAATTCAACCATACTGTGATCACTCATTCCGAGAGGATCTTTTACCAGGAGATCGTTTATTATTCCTGTCTCATTACACAGGACCAGATCTAAGATAGCCTTCTCCCTTGTAGGTTCTGATACATATTGTTCTAAGAAACATTCCCGTAAGCATTCTAAGAATTCCTCCTCCAGGCTACCCTGTGCGATTTGATTTGACCAATCCATATGTAGATTAAAATCCCCCATGATTACTGCCGTTCCTTTTTCACATGCCTCCATTATTCCCTTGATTATTGCCCGCCCCACCGTGAAGCTATTATTTGGGGGCCTATAAACTACACCCACCAGTGACTTTTTCCCCTTACTATCTCTAATCTCCACCCACAATGATTCAACATTTTGTTCCTTAGAGCCAATATCATCTCTCACAACTGCCCTGATATCATCCTTTATTAACAGAGCTACTCCACCTCCTTTCCCTTCTTGTCTATCTTTCCGAATTGTCAGATACCCCTGTATGTTTAATTCCCAGTCTTGGCCACCCTGCAACCACGTTTCTGTAATGGCCACCAAATCATACCCATTTGTAATGATTTGTGCCGTCAACTCATTAACTTTATTTCGAATGCTGCGTGCGTTTAGGTAGAGTGTTTTAATACTAGTTTTTAAACCATGATTTTTAGTTTTGACCCCTCCTGCAGCCCCTTAATATTCTGTGGCCTTTTTTGTTTTTTGCCTTGGGTTTCTCTGCCCTCCACTTTTACTCATCTGCTTTCTGTCTTTTGCTTTTGTCTCCTATTTGTTTCCCTCTGTCTCCCTGCATTGGTTCCCATCCCCCTGCCATATAAGTTTAACTCCTTCCCAACAGCACTAGCAAACACTCCCAACAGCACATGCAGACCGTCCGGTTTGTACTGGTCCCACCTCCCCCAGAACCGGTTCCAATGCCCCAGGAATTTGAATCCCTCCCTGCTGCACCACTGCTCAAGCCACGTATTCATCTGAGCTATCCTGCGATTCCTACTCTGACTTGCACGTGGCACTGGCAGCAATCCTGAGATTACTACTTTTGAGGTCCTACGTTTTAATTTAGCTCCTAGCTCCTTAAATTCGTCTCGTAGGACCTCATCCCTTTTTTTTTACCTATATCGTTGGTACTAATGTGCACCACGACAACTGGCTGTTCACCCTCCCTTTTCAGAATATCCGGCACCCGCTCCGAGACATCCTTGATCCTTGCACCAGGGAGGCAACATACCATCCTGGAGTCTCAGTTGCGGCTGCAGAAACGCCTATCTATTCCCCTTACAATCAAATCCCCTATCACTATTGCTCTCCCACTCTTTTTTCTGCCCTCCTATGCAGCAGAGCCAGCCATGGTGCCATGAACTTGGCTGCTGCTGCCCTCCCCTGATGAGTCATCCCCCTCAACAGTACTCAAAACGGTGTATCTGTTTTGCAGGGGGATGACCGCAGGGGACCCCTGCACTACCTTCCTTGCACTGCTCTTCCTGCTGGTCTTCCATTCCCTAGCTGGCTGTGGATCCTTCACCTGCAGTAAGACCAACTCGCTACACGTGCTACTCACATCATTCTCAGCATCGTGGATGCTCCAGAGTGAATCCACCCTCAGCTCCAATTCCGCAACGCGGTCTGTCAGGAGCTGGAGGCGGATACACTTCCTGCACACGTAGTCGTCAGGGACACCAAAAGTGTCCCTGAGTTCCCACATGGTACAGAAGGAGCATATCACGTGACCGAGCTCTCCTGCCATGACTTAACCCTTAGATCCACTTAAATTGGCAACAACAATGCTAAAGTTTACTCTCTGATATAGAAGAGAAAAAAGAAAAACTACTCACCAATCACCAGCCAATCAATTACCCCCTTGGCTGTGACGTCACCTTTCTGTTTCTTTCTACTTCTTTTTTGCCTTCTCCCTGTAGCTGCACAAGCTGGGCTTTTATAGGGCCCTCGCCTCCCCACGCACCTCTCGCCGACGCTGCTCCCAACTGCCGCTGCGTTGGGCCTTTATAGGCCTCTTGCCGACCCCGGAACTCACGCCTCACCACGCACCTCTCGCCGACCTTCACCACAAGGACTGCAACGGTTCAAGAAGGCGGCTCACCACCACCTTCTCAAGGGCAATTAGGGATGGGCAGTAAATGCTGGCCTTGCCAGTCAAGCCCACATCCCGGAACTAATTTTAACGAAATGCTGAAGATGCATTTCAGGTGGCTAGAAAGATCTGGAGATGCCCTTCAGTGAGCACCAGATAGGGTGTTCAAAATGGTGTGGTAAGCTCTGAAAAACATTGGCAGCAGCGACGTTTGAACCTGCAGGAGAAATCAGGCGAAGTGCGCAGATGATTCTAAGGAGGAAGAGAAGGTGGAGGAAGCTGATGAGGACAATGCAGCACCAGCTGCTCACTTTACTGCCCAGGATGCCAGGGATGCCCTTATTAAGGCAAGGTTCATTTAGATTGCATCGGTGGACCGATGTCAGAACCACATGCAACAGCCACTCGTTCTGCCCCCCTCAACACAAAGCAGTCCTGCAAACAACCAACCACCCTTGCATATCTCTCCATTGGTCCCCATCAATTCATAGCTTCCCATTTATCATCATGCAAGTTAAAAGGAGACATGCCAGCCAGCAACCAAGGATTGGCAAAACAGGAAAGTGGTGCAAACTAATAGCATTTATGTGATTCTACTAAAGAACAGAAACTTCACAAGATAAAATGTTCTCATACATCCATGTGTATAACCTTGTGCATCTACAAAGTGTTACTCTTGTTTTTCCTACCGCTCCTACATGGAGCAGCCCCTGTGGCTTCAGCAGAGATAGAGGCAGGATGCTCAGATCCCTGCTCTGAGTGCTGAGATGCTTTTGGTCGACAACCTCTGGGTTTTGGAACCCGTGAGGTCCCCACCAAAGACTGCGCCACTACACCTGTGCAGAGGCAGAACCGGCCATCAGGAGAGGAGACAGCATGATGAGTACTGACTGGAGGTGTGTAGAGGGGGTGAGTGGGGTACGGGTGGCAATGGGTGGGAAGTGGGAAGGCTCCACTATCATGTCTCCTTTCATCATGATCCCTGGTCACACTTCACTGCTACCACTCTACTGAAGAGCACTTTGGTGCAGATCAGTGAGGTGCTGTAAGGCCAAGGCTAAGGTATCTGTCACCCTATTTAAGGCGGCAGACATGTTGGCATCCAGAATGTGCACAGCCATGGTCAAGGCCTGCATGGACTCATTTGATTGCTGCGTTTGATGTTCTACGGAGTTGGCCACTCTATCCGCGCAAGAAAACGTTGTCGCAATGCCCTGCGACATCATCCCACTCATGCTTGAGGCGGACTGCTCCATTCTCTCTGCAATCATGGCCAGTGTGTTTGGAAAGTCTGTCAGTTCATTGCACATTCTCTGCTGCTCCTCATTGATTATCCTTTTCATCAATGCCCTATGGGTACAGCACCCTCCGCGCAGACTCTCCACTGCTGTCCCTGCCACCATCATATGGTCTTGCTCACTTGTGAAGTGTGAGTCACCAGCTGAAAACCCAACTATCTGTCTAACTGGTCTCACCGAATTGTGAGTATTTGAGCTGGTGCATGGTAACATGGCATCCTCAGAAGGAATCAGCTCCTCTGAGGATTCATTGTCCGTGAGGTCTATGAATGCCTGCTGCATGTGTGAAGAGCCTGGTGGAGTAAAAGGATATGATTTAATACAGGTAAGGTAAGTATGTTGTAACTTATCATTATGAAGATGATCATATTTCACGTGCTGTCGAAATCAATTCAACATGACAGGGTATTGTATGACGTATGGGCTGCTGATATTTAACTTTTGGATGAGATGTTAAACCAAGGCTCAGTCTGCCCTCCCAGGTGGATGGCACTACTTCGAAGAAAAGCAGAGGAATTCTCCCCGGTGTTCTGGCCAATATTTATCCTTCAACCAACACTACTAAAATCAGAGGGGGCGAAATTGCTCTTTTTTATAGCCCCATTAGCACTTCCGGGGGGCACTAATGGGGCACAATGAGGTTATCGCCCGGGGAAAGGGGCTATGAAAGGGGCTAGGGCCTCTGGGGAAATTGCCCTGGAGGTTTGGGGGTGACGTGCCATCAGCAGCGCGCCCCGCGATTTGTACCCTGGGTGGGCGCACGATGATGTCATCGCCGTGCGCACCGACACCTCTATGCCCCACGCCGACCCCTCTGCACCCCGTGGGGGAAATCTCTCCGCAGGCAGCGAGGTTGGCACCGGCCGATATCACTGCCAGCTTCATGGGTCGTGAAGCTAGCGGACATCTGTCGCCGGGGCTCCGCTTAAAGAGGTCATTTGCACATGGGCCACCATATTTTACAGTTGGCCGACTCTCCTGTCGGCCTGACAATGGTGGCCCTCGTCTTGATTAGGCCCACCATCCTGCAGCCCGGCACATTGTTTTGGGTGCCGGGCTATTGGCCCAGTCGAGGGCATCCCTGGTGGCCGCCAAATGGACTGCAGAGCACACGGTGGCCCTCCCTTTTAATTGAATTCAGTGATCAAATTTTTTTTAATTCTTTAATTGGCTGTAAAGCACTTTGGGATGTCCTAAGTGAAAGGCCCTATATAAACATTCCCATCTCCCCATCTCTGATGGCCAGGTATGCCAAAACATCACTGATCTCCAGCGCTTCCTCCTCTGCAGTTGACAGATTGGAAACCTGTGGAGTACCGTTCTTCCCTCTCCCCAATGATGTTTTTTTTTTATTCATTCCTGGGATGTGGGCATCGCTGACAAGACAGTATTTATTGCCCATTCCTAATTGTCCTTAAGAAGGGGGGCGGTGAGAACCCTTCTTGGACCGCTGCAGTCCATGCAGTGAAGGTACTCCCACAGTGCTGTTAGGGAGGGAGTTCTAGGAGTTTGACCCAGTGACGATGAAGGAACGGCAATATATTTCCAAGTCAGGATGGTGTGTAACTTGGAGAGGAACTTGCAGGTGATGGTGCTCCCATGTACCTGCTGCCCTTGTCCTTCTAGGTGGTAGAGGTCACGGGTTTTAGAGATGCTGCTGAAGAAGCCTTGGTGAGTTGCTGCAGTGTATCTTGTAGATGGTACACACTGCAGCCACGGTCTGCCGGTGGTGGAGAGAATGAATGTTTAAGGTGATGGATGGGGTGCCAATCAAACGGGCTGCTTTGTCCTGGATGGTATTGAGCTTCTTTAGTGTTGTTGGAGCTGCACTCATCCAGGCAAGTGGAGAATATTCCATCACAGTCCTGACTTGTGCTTTGTAAATGGTGGAAAGTCTTTGGGGAGTCAGGAGGTGAGACACATGCCGCAGAATACCCAGCCTCTGATCCGCTCTTGTTACCACAGTATTTATGTGACTAGTCCAGTTAAGTTTCTGGTCAATGGTGACACCCAGAATATTGATGGTGGGCAATACAGTGATGGTAATGCCGTTGAATATCAAGAGGAGGTGGCTAGACTCTCGCTTGTTGGAGATGGTCATTGCCTGGAACTTGTGTGGCATGAGTGTAATTTGCCATTTATCGTTACATTAACTTACATTAAAGGCACTATATAAATACAAGTTGTTGTTGTTCAAAAGCATACAGGTAACGAGCTGAACAGAAAACTCAACCTGTGACTCCAGTAATTAAGTGGTTAATATTTGGTCAACCACTTACGGATACGTTAGCTCTTTGAAATATGTCAAGGATGCACCCAGTCTGCATCAGAATAAGGTGACTAACCCAACAGAGGTGTACTCACAACTCACCAGAACACATCGGGACCATAATTGCCCTGGACCAGAAAGTAAGCGCACGCACCGATTCCTTAGGTCTGTCTCCAGCTCCTGGACTGGAGCACAGTTTGGACCGATATTCACCTCTTTGGTGTTTTATTCCTGTCGGGGCGGTGTTGAGGGGTGGAAATGCCCTCGGAGCGAGGCGGCCGACTGTCTCAGTCATCAGCGTCCCTCACATTCAGTTAACGAGAAGAGCTGCTGCGGACCCTGCATGGGATTTAATTAGGCCAACTGGTCAACCAGGGAGGGTTTCGGCCAGGCCAGTGGCCTGGCATCCAAGAGGGGTTACCAGGCTGCCTGTTTGTGGCCCGACCAAACCCGTGCCCACCATTGTCAGGCCGACCTGGTAGTCGGCCGACAATTAAATTAAGAGTGCAACCGTGGCAGCACGCCCTCCCCTTTAAGGGCGGATGCATCGCCCAGGCACACACAGTTTCCCGCAGTGGCACCATTCGCCAGCGGCACCGCTCCCGTGAGGCAATTTCCCGCAGGGCTCGGAAGGGGGCGCCGCCCGCCCGTCGGATGGGGGTCAGCGCGTGCCCAACAGGCCGGTAACACGTGTGCGTGGAAACCCGTTCCTGCCACTCCCAGCCCAATATAAGAAGGGTCGGGCCATCCATCTGACCCCCCTCAGTAAGGCCTATCCGCTCCATTAACACCTCTTTGAGGCTGTAATGGAGCTTAAGGAGGGGGTCAATTTCGGCTCCATCGACTCTCCACTTCAGAAGTAGAAGATACCCCCAGCCCAGCTGCTACCTATACTAATTGGAGCTTGGCTTTTCTCCTAGTTCTCACTCCCTCCTAATTAATATATCCTAAGAACCATCCTAAATAAGGCAGCAGCATTAACTGCAAGAGAATGATCTTTTTCCTTGCTCTTTGACTTTATAAAACCAAGTCTATTATCATAGCAGTTTCAATGCCTGAAGGAAACTGCAACCCTCTATCCAAATGCTTCAGAATCATAAACTAAGTCAATCACTTGTCCCTTCACCTTGAATGATGAATACAAGTTCCCAGCTAAAATGAGTCCACTAGCAAAATAAAGGGGCCAGAATTGTCCCCCTCCTTAAGCTCCATTGCTGCCCATGTTGCCGCCCATCGGGTACCCGCCAACCCCCTTCCGACAGGCGGTGACCCCCTTTCCAACCCCCGCTGGAGCGGAGCGGCCACCGGTCGGTGCTACTGACAGGTTTCCCCTGCGGGAAGCTATGTGCGCCTGAGCGGCACGTCTGCCCTTAAAGGGGAGGGCGCACTGCCGGCGCCTGCATTTTATTTTAATTGTCGGGCCGACTCCAGGGTTGGCCCGACAATGGTGGCCACAGGTTTGGCCAGGCCGCCAACAGGCAGCTCGGCACCCCCCTCTTGGGTGCTAGGCCACTGGCCTGGCTGAAAACCCTCCCTGGTGGCCCAGTGAACCAAACTAAACCTTTTACACAGATCGCAGCAACGTTGTGACGCGGCAGCGGTGTGACGATGATGACTCGTTGGGGTGGCCGCCCCGCGCCAACGGCACTTCCGCCCCTCATTAACACACTGCCCCGACTGAAAATGCAAAAAAAAGAGGTGAGTATCGGCGCAAGATCCACCCCATGGATTAGGATGGATAAAAATCTTAAAGATCGGTAAGTGCGCCTAACTCTTGGTCAGGGGGGGCAATTTCAGCCCCAAAGTCTTCACCAATACAGAGCCCAAGTAGTAGGTACTAGAGTGTTTTTTTTATTTTAAAATGTTAAAAAGTGTTATATATGTGGACTTGTATTTACTCTGTACAGCCACCAGAGGGCTCATTCCCCAGAGTTCCAAGGGATCCCATAATCCCTTGGGAGCACAGGTATTTAAGGAGGCTTCACAGGTTGGAGAGGCACTCCGGAGACCTGCAATAAAAGACTACGGTCACACGTTACTTTGAGCTCACAGTATTCAGTCTGACTCTTTCTCCATACATAACAACTGGCAACGAGATACAGGTAGTGAACCCAAAGATGCAGAGAACAGTGGGCATCCTGGAGACATTTTTGGAGGGAAATGATTTGCAAACTTTTGTGGAGCGACTCGACCAAAACTTCGTGGCCAACGAGCTAGATGGCGAAGAGAGCGCTGCCAAACGAAGGGCGATCCTCCTCACCGTCTGTAGGGCACCAATGTATGGCCGCATGAAGAATCTGCTCTCTCCAGCGAAACCACAGAGAAATCGTACGATGATTTGTGCACACTGGTCCGAGAGCATTTGAACCCGAAGGAAAGCGTTCTGATGGCGAGGTACCGGTTCTACACCGACAAAAGGTCTGAAAGCCAGGAACTGGCGAGTTATGTCGCCAAGCTAAGACGCCTTGCAGGACATTGCGAATTTGAAGGACATTTGGAGCACATGCTCAGAGACTTTTTCGTACTTGGCATTGGCCACGAAACCATACTTCGCAAACTTTTGACTGTAGAGACCCCAACTTTGAGTAAGGCCATAGCGATAGCCCAGGCGTTCATTGCCACCAGTGACAATACTAAGCAAATCTCTCAGCACACAAGTGCTGCTTCAAGTACTGTGAACAAAGTGATGTCGTTTTCGAATCGTAATGTACAGGGCAGGTCACATATACCTGCAGCTACACGTCCGCAGATGTCTCCGAGTCCACCGTTAAGGGTAATGAATGCAAGGCCATTAACATCTTGTTGGCGCTGCAGGGCTGATCATCGTTTCCATTCACGCCGATTCAAAGGATACGTTTGCAAGGGCTGTGGAACAATGGGACACCTCCACGAAGTGTGCAGGCGAGCTGCTTAGCCTGTTAAACCTGCAAACCACCATGTTGCAGAGGAGGATCACAATGAAACAGAGCCTCAGATAGAGGAGGCAGAGGTACATGGGGTACACACATTTACCACGAATTGTCCCCCGATAATGCTGAATGTTGAACTAAATGGACTCCCGGCGTCAATGGAGCTGGACACGGGCACAAGCCAGTCCATCATGGGCAAAAAAACTTTTGAAATGTTGTGGTGCAACAAGGCCTCAAGGCCAATCTTCGCTCCAATTTGCACAAAACTAAGAACTTACACTAAAGAATTGATTCCTGTAATCGGCAGTGCTATCGTAAAGACCTCTTATGATGGAGCGGTGCACAAGCTACCACTCTGCGTGGTACCGGGCGATGGCAAGAGCTGGCTGGGAAAGATACGCTGGAACTGGGACGACGTCCTAGCGCTATCGCCCGCTGATGACACTTCGTGTGCCCAGGTCTTAAACAAATTTCCTTCGCTGTTCGAACCAGGCATCGAGAAATTCCAAGGAACAAAAGTGCAGATCCACCTAATTCCGGGGGCGCGACCCATCCATCACAAGGCGAGAGCAGTACCGTACATGATGAGAGAGAAGGTAGAGATCGAGCTAGACCGGCTGCAACGAGAGGGCATCATTTCACCGATCGAGTTCAACGAGTGGGCCAGTCCTATTGTCCCAGTCCTCAAGGGAGATGGCACCATCAGAATCTGTGGTGATTACAAAATAACTATCAATCATTTCCCCCTGCAGGACCAATACCCACGACCAAAAGCCGATGACCTCTTTGCAACGCTGGTGGGAGGAAAGACGTTCACGAAGCTGGATCTGACTTCAGCCTACATGACGCAAGAATTGGAGGAATCATCGAAGGCCCTCACCTGCATCAACACGCACAAAGGTCTTTTTGTTTATAACAGATGCCCATTTGGAATCCGATCAGTGGCAACGATAATTCAGAGAAACATGGAAAGTTTACTGAAGTCGGTTCCGCACACCATGGTCTTCCAGGATGACATCTTGGTCACAGGTCTGAACATAGTCGAGCATCTGCAGAACCTAGAGGAGGTTCTTAGTCGACTCAACCGCATGGGGCTCAGGTTAAAATGCTCGAACTGCGTTTTCCTGGCACCTGAAGTGGAGTTCCTGGGAAGGAGGATTGTGGCGGACTGCATCAGGCCCACCAACGTGAAGACGGAGGCAATCGAGAAAGCATCGAGGCCACAGAATGTAACGGAGCTGCGGTTGTTTCTAGGATTCTTGAACTACTTTGGTAACTTCTTATCGGGTCTCAGCATCCTGCTAGAACCACTACATCTCTTACAACAAAAAGGGGGCAAATGGGTTTGGGGCAAAAGCCAAGAAAATGCTTTTGTAAAAGTGAGAAAATTGTTATGCTTAAACAAATTGCTTGTGTTGTATGATCCATGTAAGCGTTTGGTACTAGCATGTGATGCATCGTCATATGGTGTTGGGTGTGTATTGCATGAAGCTAATGATTATGGGAAAATGCAACCGGTTGCTTATGCATCCAGGAGTCTGTCTAAGGCTGAGAGAGCCTACAGCATGATTGAAAAAGAAGCGTTACCGTGTGTCTATGGGGTAAAGAAAATGCATCAATATCTGTTTGGGCTAAAATTAGAATTGGAAACTGATCATAAGCCACTTATATCCCTGTTTTCCGAGAGTAAAGAGATAAATACCAATGCATTGGCCAGCATACAGAGATGGGCGCTCACATTGTCCGCATATAACCACGCTATCCGCCACAGGCCAAGCACAGAAAACTGTGCCGATGCTCTCAGTAGGCTGCCATTGCCCACACGGGAGTGGAAATGGCGCAGCCCGCAGATCTAGCCATGGTTATGGAAGCATTTGAGAGTGAGCAATCACCTGTCACTGCCCGGCAGATCAAAGCCTGGACAAGCCAAGGACCCTTATTATCTCTAGTCAAAAGCTGTGTGCTTCACGGGAGCTGGTCCAGTGTCCCAGTGGAAATGCAGGAATAGATAAAGCCGTTCCAGTGGCGCAAAGATGAAATGTCTATGCAGGCAGACTGCCTTCTGAGGGGCAATCGAGTAGTGGTCCCCAAGAAGGGCAGAGACACCTTCATCAATGATCTCCACAGTACCCACCCAGGCATTGTAATGATGAAAGCGATAGCCAGATCCCACATGTGGTGGCCCGGTATCGATGCGGACTTAGAGTCCTGCGTTTACAGATGTAATACATGCTTGCAGTTAAACAATGTACCCAGGGAGGCGCCGCTAAGTTTATGGTCTTGGCCTCCAGACTGTGGTCTAGGGTACACGTCGATGATGCAGGCCTGTTCTTGGGTAAAATGTTCCTTGTGATTGTAGACGCGTACTCCAAGTGAATTGAATGTGAGATAATGTCAGCTAGCACGTCCGGTGCCACTACTGAAAACCTGCGGGCCATGTTTGCCACACACGGCTTACCCGATATCCTGGTGAGCGACAACAGGCCATGTTTTACCAGTGCTGAGTTCAAAGAATTCATGACCCGTAATGGGATCAAACATGTCACATCTGCCCCGTTTAAACCAGCATCCAATGGTCAGGCAGAGAGAGCAGTGCAAACCATCAAGCAAGGCTTGAAGAGGGTAACTGAAGGCTCACTGCAGACTCGCCTATCCAGTGTCCTGCTTAGCTACCGTATGAGACCCCACTCACTCACTGTGATCCCACCTGCTGAACTGTTCATGAAAAGAGCACTCAAGACAAGGCTCTCGTTAGTTCACCCTGATCTACATGAACAGGTAGAGAGCAGGCGGCTTCAACAAAGTGCATTTCATGATAGCGCAAATGTGTCATGCGAGATTGAAATCAATGATCCTGAATTTGTTTTAAATTATGGACAAGGTCCCAAGTAGCTTCCCAGCACTGTCATGGCCAAAGAGGGGAGCAGGGTGTTTCAGGTCAAACTTTCAAATGGATTCATTCACTGGAAACACTTGGACCAAATCAAACTCAGTTTCAGGGACTACCCTGAGCAACCCACCTTGGACCCTACCTTTTTTGAACCCCCAACACACACACCAGTGGCAACCGACACCACGGTTGACCACGAAGCAGAACCCATCATCCACAGCAGCCTTGCAGAGCCCAACACACCAGGCAGCCCAGCAAGGCCAGCTGCACAGCAGCCCAGCAAGGGCCCAACAAATGATTCAACAACACCAGCTTTCACACCGAGACAATCAACCAGGGCAAGAAGGGCTCCAGATTGACTCACATTGTAAATAGTTACACTTTGCGGGGGAATGTTGTTATATAGTGGACTTGTATTTACTCTGTACAGCCACCAGAGGGCTCCCAAGGATCCCATAATCCCTTGGGAGCACAGGTATTTAAGGAGGCTTCACAGGTTGGAGAGGCACTCTGGAGACCTGCAATAAAAGACTAAGGTCACACGTTACTTTGAGCTCACTGTATTCAGTCTGACTCTTTCTCCATACACAACAGGCAGTATCTCGTGTGGAAATGTACAGGAAAATGTATATATATTTTGATTTATGTGAGTAAAATCTAAATGTTTGTCCTGCTGGTTGGCATCGATCTCTACGTTACATGAAAAGTTCTACCAGTTGCGGTACAGAGGGACTTGGGGAAAAAAAGATTAATAAGTTCAAAGAACTATTAACTGATATTTTGAGCAAAAATGAAATTTAGCTTTCATGGGGAGCCTTTGAAATGTACTGGCTCTTTTGATGTGGAACATTTTCTGTTGTTGTTGTGAAGATGAAAGGAGTTGTGTGTAATGTAGGACTTCGGGTATTGTTGTTGATTGCAACATAGATCTGAATGTGTAAACATCAGATGATACAATATTTAATTTGCTTGTCAGGAATTTACAGTGAAACATTATTAAACATTTAGGGGCCGAAATTCGCTTTATAAATATTTGCTTTGTACACAGACGGCCTGGAAAAAGTAGTCGCAAAAGAGCGTATCTCGGGTAGAATCACCTTGAGGTAAGTTTTTCTCTTTATTTATTTCTGCATGTTTTCATTAGTTTTAAGAGTGAGGAAGTGTGTGTGTGCAACAGAGAAGTTTTAGTTCTTTTTCTTTGCTTCCAGTTTTTTTCTAGCATGGCGACAGCCTCCCGTCGGGATATTCAGTCGGCCTCCTGAACTGCCGCCACGGGATGAATGTGCAATGCCACTTTTTAGTGCTGCTCTCTCATCTTTGGCCCTGAAAATTGAATTTAGGACTTTGAGGCTGTGCCTAGCATTCCATGCTAAAATCAGCACTCCGGCGGTGACTCCGCCTCAAAAATGGCCAGAATGAATTTCGACCCTTTACTGTTGCACAATTTTTTGCATACTTTACATTACAATAGAAAAATTTTTTACAACATAATGTGCAGTAAACTATTTTCTACTGTTGTTACTTTACTGATAAAAAAAGACAAAGAGATGAATACTCGATATCTGAAATACAAACAAAAAATGCTGTACATGTCAGGTAAAGGGTTATACCCAAATCATTAGTCTTCCTCTTTCATATGCTGATTGATTAGCCATGCATTTCCAGAAGTTGCCATTGTGACTTGGTGTATTCTGCAATTAGTCTTCTGGCTTTTTAGTTAATCACCAGTGCCCCTCGAATATTTTAATAGTCAATAGGATTAATACCATAGTTGTGTGCTCACAACATCATCATCATCATCATCATCATAGGCAGTCCCTCGGAATCGAAGAAGATTTGCTTCCACTTAGGGCGGTCTTTGGCCAGGGACTCCCAGGTGTCAGTGGGGATGTTGCACTTTTTCAGGGAGGCTTACACCGTGTCCCTGTAACATTTCCTCTGCCCCACTTTGGCATGTTTGCCGTGGATGAGTTCCGAGTAGAGCGCTTGCTTTGGGAGTCTTGTGTCTGGCATGCGAACGATGTGGCCTGCCCAGCGAAGCTGATCAAGCGCGGTCAGTGCTTCAATGCTGGGGATGTTGGCCTAGTCGAGAATGTGAATGTGGGTGCGTCTGTCCTCCCAGGGATTTGTAGGATCTGGCTGAGGCATCGTTGGTGATATTTCTCCAGCGACTTGGGGTGTCTACTGTACATGGTTCATGTCTCTGAGTCATACAGGAGGGCGGGTATTACTACAGCCCTCTAGACCATGAGCTTGGTGGCAGTTTTGAGGGCCTGGTCTTCAAACACTCTTTTCCTCAGGCGGCCGAAGGCTGCACTGGTGCACTGTAGACAGTGTTGAATCTCGTCATCAATGTCTGCTCTTGTTGATAGGAGGCTCCCGAGGTATGGGAAATGGTCCATGTTGTCCAGGGCCGCGCCATGGATCTTGATGATTGGAGGGCAGTGCTGTGCAGTGAGAACAGGTTGCTGGAGGACCTTTGACTTACAGACGTTTAGCGTAAGGCTAGTCAGAGTAGGAATCGCAGGATAGATCAGATGAATAAGTGGCTTGAGGAGTGGTGCAGAAGGGAGGGATTCAAATTCCTGGGACATTGGAACTGGTTCTGGGGCAGGTTGGACCAGTACAAACCGGATAGTCTGCACCTGGGCAGGACCAGAACCGATGTCCTAGGGGGAGTGTTTGCTAATGCTGTTGGGGAGGAGTTAAACTAATATGGCAGGGGGATGGGAACTTATGCACGGAGACAGAGGGAAATAAAATGGAGGCATACGCAAAAGATAGAAAGGAGAATAGTAAAAGTGGAGGGCAGAGAAACCCAAGGCAAAAAACAAAAAGGGCCACATTACAGCAAAATTCTAAAGGTGCAAAGTGTGTTAAAAAGACAAGCCTGAAGGCTCTGTGCCTCAATCAGAGGAGTATTCGGAATAAGGTGGACGAATTAACTGCACAGATAGCAGTTAACGGATATGATGTAATTGGCATCACGGAGACATGGCTCCAGGGTGACCAAGGCTGCGAACTCAACATCCAGGGGTATTCAACATTTAGGAAGGATTGACATAAAGGAAAAGGAGGCGGGGTGGTTAAAGAGGAAATTAATGCAATAGTAAGGAAGAACATTAGCTTGGATAATGTGGAATCGGTATAGATGGAGCTGCGGAATACCAAAGGGCAGAAAACACTAGTGGGAGTTGTATACAGACCACCAAACAATAGTAGTGAGGTTGGGGACAGCATCAAACAAGAAATAAGGGATGTGTGCAACAAAGGTACAGCAGTTATCATGGGCGACTTTAATCTACATATTGACTGGGCTAACCAAACTGGTAGCAATGTAGTGGAGGAGGATTTCCTGGAGTGTATTAGGGATGGTTTTCTAGACCAATATGTTGAGGAACCAACCAGAGAGCTGGCCATCCTAGACTGGGTGATGTGTAATGAGAAGGGACTAATTAGCAATCTTGTTGTTCGAGGCCCCTTGGGGAAGAGTGACCATAATATGGTAGAATTCTTTATTAAGATGGAGAGTGACACAATTAATTCAGAAACTAGGGTCCTGAACTGAAGGAAAGGTAACTTCGACGGTATGAGGCATGAATTGCTAGAATAGACTGGCAAATGATAATTAAAGGGTTGACGATGGATAGGCAATGGCAAACATTTAAAGATCACAAGGATGAACTTCAACAATTGTACATCCCTGAATGGAATAAAAGTAAAACAGGGAAGGTGGCGCAACTGTGGCTAACAAGGGAAATTAAGGATAGTGTTAAATCCAAGGACGAGGCATATAAATTGGCCAGAAAAAGCAGCAAACCTGAGAACTGGGAGAAATTTAGAATTCAGCAGAGGAGGACGAAGGGTTTAATTAAGAGGGGGAAAATAGAGTACGAGAGGAAGCTTGCTGGGAACATAAAAACTGACTGCAAAAGCTTCTATAGATATGCGAAGAGAAGAAGATTAGTGAAGACAAACATAGGTCCCTTGCAGTCGGATTCAGGTGAATTTATAATGGGGAAGAAAGAAACGGCAGACCAATTGAACAAATACTTTGGTTCTGTCTTCACGAAGGAAGACCCAAATAACCTTCCAGATGTACTAGGGGACCGAGGGTCTAGTGAGAAGGAGGAACTGAAGGATATCCTTATTAGGCGGGAAATTGTGTTTGGGGAATTGATGGGATTGAAGGCCGATAAATCCCCGGGCCTGACTGTCTGCATCCCAGAGTACTTAAGGAAGTGGCCCTAGAAATAGTGGGTGCATTGGTGATCATTTTCCAACAGTCTATCGACTCTGGATCAGTTCCTATGGACTGGAGGATAACTAATGTATCACCACTTTAAAAAAAGAGAGGGATAGAGAAAACGAATAATTATAGACCGGTTAGCCTGACATTAGTAATGGGGAAAATGTTGGAATCAATCATTAAGGATGAAAAAGCAGCGCATTTGGAAAGCAGTGACAGGATCGGTGCAAGTCAGCATGGATTTATGAAAGGGAAATCATGCTTGACTAACCTTCTGGAATTTTTTGAGGGTGTAAATAGTAGAGTGGACAAGGGAGAACCAGTGGATGTGGTGTATTTGGACTTTCAAAAGGCTTTTGACAAGGTCCCACACAAGAGTTTGATGTGCAAAATCAAAGCACATGGTATTGGGCGTAATGTACTGACGTGGATAAAGAACTGGTTGGCAGACAGGAAACAGAGAGTTGGGATAAACGGGTCCTTTTCAGAATGGCAGGCAATGACTACCGGGGTGCCGCAGGGCTCAGTGCTGGGACCCAAGCTCTTTACAATATACATTAATGATTTAGATGAAGGAATTGAGTGTAATATCTCCAAATTTGCAGATGACACTAAACTGGGTGGCGGTGTGAGCTGTGAGGAGGATGCTAAGAGGCTGCAGGTTGACTTGGACAGGTTATGTGAGTGGGCAAATGCATGGCAGATGCAGTATAATGTGGATACGTAATTCGAAAATTAGCCAATTTGTGATCCAATAACAACTGTCGTTTCTTTGGATTTGGATCCAACATCTGTTTGATGAGGGCACATTTTACAATTTGTCCAATGCGCTCTGCTGCACCATTCAAAGCAGGGTGGTACGTTGGAACCTTGGTATGTTTCACACCATTTTTGCTCGTGAACTGTGCAAATTCTTCTGAACAAAATTGTGGTCCATTATCAGAAACAATCTCTTCTGGGAGGCCAAATGAAGAAAATAAAATTCGCAAAATATATAATGTTTTATTTGTTGTTATTTTCAACATTGGAAACACCTCAACCCACTTCGAATGGGTATCAATCACAAGGAACAATTGTTGCCCTTCTAACTCAGCAAAATCAATATGTAGCCTTTGCCACACTCTAGGAGGCCATTTCCATGGCTGTAATGATACTGATGGTGGTTGCTTGCTTACCGATTGACATGTCGTACACTGACTCATGATGTACTCTATATCTTTATCAAGACCTGGCCACCATAAATAACTACATGCAAAACCCTTGGTCAAGCACATTTTCAGGTACTGGCCATGGAGGTCTCCTAATAATTTGGACCTGAATTTATTTGGTATAACACTCATGCACCCCACATGCTACAATCTTTATTGACTGATAATTCATTCCTATGAATGAAGAATGGATGAATATCTTTGTCTGTTACCTGGTTTGGCCATCCATTTGCAATATAATCATACACCTTTGACATAACTGGGTCATGTTTGGTTGCTCTATCAATCTCTTCAGCTGTGATTGGCAGTTCATCAATGTATGAAAAATAGAACACGTCTTCCCTATCGGGTGTAACTTGTGATGGGGAAAGCAATCTAGACATAGCATCAGCATTACTGTGACCAGCTGATCGTCTGTATTCAATATCATATATCTATGGTGACAAAATCAAAGCCCATCTCTGCATTCAGGCTACAGCTAATGTTGGAACTGGGAACTTTGGATGGAGGATTGCTGTCAGGGGCTTATGGTCCATATCCATGATAAACCTGCAACCATACAAGTATTTGTGGAACTTCTTGACCCCAAAAATTAATGCCAAAGCTTCCCTTTCAATTTACGCATAATTACGCTCACTGGCACTGAGAATGCGTGAAGCAAAAGCAATTGGTCTCTCCTCCCCACGACATGATACATGAGAGATTACTGCCCAACTCCATACCAAGAGGCATCACATGCTAGCTTGATCTCCTTGGATACATCATAGTGAACTAACATGGTGCCCTCTACCAATTCACTTTTACACTCCTTGAATGCTGTATCGCATTCTTTTGACCACTTCCAATGGATCTGTTTTTTCAATAGTTCATTCAGTGGATGTAATATTGTAGCCAAATTTGGTAGGAACTTCCCATAATAGTTCAAAAGACCCAAAAATGATCGGAGGTTAGTATTCTTGGGAGTGGGTTCATTTCTGATTGCATCCAGCTTTCCCATGGTTGGATGTAAACCACCTTTGTCTACTCTGTACCCTATGTACTCCACTGAGTTTTTAAATAACTCACACTTATGAGCAGACACTCGTACTCTGTGCTTCTCTAGCCGTTTGAGGACTTCATTCAATATGTTATTATGAATTTGCCTATTTGGTGCTGAAATTAGTATGTCATCTAAATAACATACTACCCCTCAATACCTTGCAAAATCTGGTTCATCACCCCTTGGAATATGGCAGGGGCAGAAGACACTCCAAACGGTAGCCTATTAAATTGATGTAGGCCTAGATGAGTATTAAAGTCAAGCATAACGTGGACTCTTCATCTAGTTCAAGCTGTAAGTAGGCATTCATAAGATCCAACTTTGAGAAGATCTGACCATCTGAGAACAAATCTTCTACATTTGGCAATGTGGTGGGGGTATTACACTCTAGAATCTGGTTTATGGTTACTTTATAATCACCACACAATCTTACCTTACCATCGGACTTAGGTACAACAACAATGGGTCTAGCCCAATTACAGCGATCTATCTTAGAAATAATGTTCTCAGTCTATAGTCTTTTGAATTCTTGCTCCACTTTCTCCTTGAGTGCATATGGTACAGAATGTGGCTTGCAGTAAACCAATCTAGCATCCTTCTGTACCCTGACACTCGCCTTGAAGCCTTGGATCGGACTGCCCATTTCGCAGAACACCTTCGGATAATTCTTGATAACATCATCCGTTGATGCAAATCTTGTTTCAACACGGATAATCTCACTCCAATCCAGCTTCAATGATCCCAACCAATTTCTTCCTAGTAAGGCAGGCTTGTTTCCTGCCATTACTATTAGAGGCAAGCTCTGAACTTGATCCTTGTATTTCACCGGTACGGTGATACAACCTACCACAGGAATGTTCTCTCCCGAGTAGCCTCACAACTCTATCTTGGATTTATCCAGTTGGAAATCACACAATTTGTCGAGGTATAGCGACTCCGGTACTACACTCATGGATGCACCTGTGTCAATTTCCATGGGTATCTTGAATCCCGCAACATCTATGTGGATTATGATACTTTTCGAATCACTATCCATTAACCTCGTGCTCCTGATGACGTGTAACTCTAACATCTCTGCGTCCTGTTGTTCTTCTTCTATGCTATGTAGTCTCTGGAGATTTCTACTCATAGCTTTGAAAGTTGGTTTACCCTTCAGTCGGCATGCCTTTGCAAGATGCCCAGTTTTCCTGTAGAAGAAACACTCTGCCTTCACATCTGGACAACTTTGAGCAATGTGTTGTCCCAGGCACCGATAGCAGGGCATCAATGCTCTGTTACCATTTTCAGTTTCTGAGACTTTGGGCCCCCACCGCCTTTTGCTTTGAACCTGCAGGTGATTCACCTCGGTTGTCTGACAACTGAAAATAGTCTGAAATTCTCAGGAATATTGGTGGCCATGCTCATCGACCTAGCTGTCTGACAAGCTAAATCAAGTCAGGCGTTGTCAATAACTTTCTTCTGATCACATAATTTTTCATCCCACAAACAAAATGGTCCCGCAATGCTTGGTTCTGCAAGTTTCTGAAATTACAGTGAATAGATAGCATGTTTAATGCTACAATGTACTCACTGATATTTTCATCGGCCTTCTGATTTCGCATTCCGAAATGATAGCTTTCAGCAATTTCAAAGGGTACAGGGTTGTAGTGCTGTTCCAGCTTAGTTAAAGTTTCCTTAAGTGTTGTGTCCTTTGGCTCGTCAGGCACAAGCAAATTTATCAGTGTTTCATACAACTCGGGCCCAGCTTCAGTTAAGAAAATCAGTCTTTTTCATTCCAACACTGCCCGGTTCTAGTCTTCATTCTCTGGGACTTCGATTATATTATTTGCAGTGAAAAACATTTCTAGCCAATCCACATACGCTTTGAATCTTTCCTGGTCGGGTTTAAATTTCCCAAAATGCCCCATCACTCCCATAGGTGTAGCCATTTTGACTCTGGCAATTCAAACAAGTGTGCTTGTAATTTACCTCAGATTTGTAGCTGTAATCAAAACAGAGAAGCTTTCAAAGTCTCTCTGTCGGCTGGCTGAATCCTTCACCAACAAAAATTTCTGCTTTGTATTATCCGAATTATCCTATTTTCATTGCCATTTGTGATAGATCCAGAGAGCACACAATACACACAAGTCTTTAAGATGGCAGATCTTCCGGAACCCTGTGGAAGCCTACTTCTTGTCAGGTAACTTGTTTATTAAACACTCTGGCTGCAGTAACACAATATGTCCACAGTGTGGCGCTACAGACATTACAGGGTCAGCTTCCAAAGATATGCTGATGGCACCCAGATCTATCTCTCCACCATTTTTCTTGACCCCTCCAAACGCTCGGTTTTGAGACTGCTTGTTGGCCTTCAGTCTTGGGATGAGCCGCAATTCCGCTGCCTTGACCGCTCAGGACTCGTCAGAGCAGGTGTCCCAATTCGTGGTGGTCTGCTGCATCCTCCACAACTTAGCGATCATGAGGGTGCAGCCCTTGCCATCATGGGTTCCACGGCCACTTCAGGAGGAGGAGAAGAGGATGAGGAGCAGGAAGTGGAGGAGAAAGAGGAAGGGAGGAAGCAAGCAGTAGATCCCTGTTCCAGACGGGCTGTCGATGAGTGCATCATCAGAATCCAGTTCCCCTGAATGAAACCCCAGATCCACGTTGCTCACCACTTCCCCACTTTATCATCCCTCTGTCAAGTAAAACCACAGCCTCCTCTTGGGCACAAAACTGAAATGAGAGCCACTAAAAAACAAACATTGCAAATATAATTTGTAGATTAAACAATCCAAAGCTACATAATAAAAAGTCAACTAATCACCCTTGTGCATTCCCTTAGTGTCTGATCTTTCATGTTCCATTGCCTATTCTAATGCTCCTGCACAGTGCTCCCCCAGTGGCGGGTGGAAGGCTGATGACTTTCTGTGGGAGACACTGCAGATGGCCTTGCAGGACGACCTCGAGCAGCTCTGGGCCGAGAAGGCCCTGCTGTAGACTACACCAGCATACAGAATATGTTGGAGCACAGATTGCTGGACTGCTATAAGACCCTGCGAGTCCCTTTCAACACTCGTAAACCCAGCCATGATGGGATCAGTCTGAGCCTTGTGCGAGAGCAGTCTGAGCTTCCACTGCAGTACTCAGACATTGGGTCACTTCCGCTTGTGCTGCAAAGGAATCTGCAACATCGCCCATCACACCCAGCATCTTGGTTGGATTGACAAGTGTTCGATTGGAGTTTGCCCATCACTTCCATCCTGGAAAGAATGGAGCAAGGAATGCAGACATTATCAGGAGCTAGAAAGTTATAAAGCCTTCTGGTGTGGGGGGAAGCGGTATGAGAAAAGAAGAGGGGATAAACATACCGTTGTTACCCCTAGCAGGCTTGAAATCTCCGCCGGCCAAAGCACCCACCACCTGCGGGCCAATGAGCCCCAGCACTCGCTCCTCAAGGTTAGAGAGGGATCTCAGTTCAGGTTCCCCTCCTCCAGTCCTCTGTTGCTCCCGTCTGTTATTTGCCATTTTGGCCTGCAAAAGAAAGGAACTCATGTGAGTAAGAGTCCAGCTATGTATGTGGAAGGTGTGCTGCTGTGGTTGAATAGCTGTGAATGTAGGCAAAGCATGAGATATAAGTGTGAGTATCTGCAGATGCTTGGTTGAGTGGTATGGAAGTGGTGGTTTGCACAGTGTGCACAGACAGAGGTTCAGAGGCTCGTTTGGAGAAGGTGTGGGAGCTTGTACTCATCTTCACCACGCGACATAGGTCATTGAATTTTTTCCTGGACTGGGTGAGGCTTCTCTGCACCACAGTGCTGGCCAACACCTCCTGGGCCACCTCTTGCCACATGGTCCGGAAAACCTGTGGAGATGGGCTCCTTCCCGATGCAGGGAACAGCAACTTTCTCCTTGTCTCCAGTGCCCCCACCAATGTCCCCAGAGCCACATCGTTAAATTGTGTGGCCCTCTCCCTTGAAGGGGGATTAGCAGCAGCCATTTCACAATCTTCCTCAGGTCCAGAGATCACTGACTGAAGTTCAGCAATGCTGAAAAATGAGCAACAACAGGTTCAAATGACTTTCCCTTTAAGAGCCAGATTGAGCTGGAGTCAAGGATTGAAGGCTGATTGCTGAATGGAACTCAGCTGAAATTGTGCAAGTGGCCGTTAATAGCGTCCTCTGCAGTGCTAAGCTGAGGCCATTACTGCCTCATTTACTGCCCCCTCCTCCCCACACCCCACCCTTCACTCCTGGGGCGAAAAAGTCAAATTTCGCACAATTTGGCAAGGCAACTCACCGGACACTAAATTTTCCTTGCTCCAAATCCATGCCCATCTTTCCCGCAATTCCATGTTTGAATCCCTCCAATCCGATCTCCACGCCTGCCACAGTGTTGAAACAGTTCACATTAAAGTCACAAATGAAATCCTTTGTGAATGTGACAAAGGCAAACTATCTGTTCTCGTCCTTCTGGACTTGCCTGCAGAATTTGACACGTTGACCATTCCATCCTTCTCCAATGCCTCTCCATTGGGTGGGACTGCACTCAACTGGTTCCATTCTTATCTATCTAATCATAGAGAATCACCTGCAACGGCTTCTCTTCCTGCCCCCACATCGTTACCTCAGGTGTTCCCTAAGGATCTATCCTTGGCGACATAATCCGAAACACACCATCAGTTTCCACATGTATGCTGATGATACCCAGCTCTACCTCACCACCTCTTCTCTCGACCCCTCCGCGGTCTCTAAATTGTCAGACTGCTTGTTCGACATCCAGTTCTGGATGAGCAGAAATTTTCTCCAACTGAATATTGGGAAGACCGAAGCCATTGTTTTCGGTCCCGACCAAAAAATCCGTTCCCTAGACACTGACTCTATCTCTCTCCCTAGCATCTGTCTGAGGCCGAAACAGACTCTTCGCAACCTTGGTGTCATATTTGACCCTGAAATGAGCTTTCGACCACATATCCGCAGCATAACTAAGACCGCCTATTTCCACCTCAATAACATCGCCTGTCTCCGCCCTTGCCTCAGTTCATCCGCTGCTGAAACCCTCATCCATGCCTTTGTTACCTCTAGACTTGACTATTCCAACATACTCCTGGCTGGCCTCACACATTCTACCCTAAGTAAACTAGAGGTGATCCAAAACTCAGCTGCCCATGTCTTAACTTGCATCAGGTCCTGCTCACCCATCACCCCTGTGCTTACTGACCTAGATTGGCTTCTGGTTCAGCAACGCCTCGATTTCAAGATTCTCATCCTTATTTTCAAATCCCTCCATGGCCTTGCCCCTCCCTATCTCTGCAATCTCCTCCAGCCCCACAACCCCCGAGATTTCTGCGCTCCTCTAATTCTGCTCTCCTGACCATCCCTGATTATAATTGCTCAACCATTGGTGCCGTGCCTTCTGTTGCCTAGGCCCCAAGCTCTGGAATTCCCTGCCTAAACCTCTCCACCTTTCTAGTGATCTTTCAAGACACTCCTTAAAAAATAACTCTTTGACCAAGCTTTTGGTCACCTGTGCTAATTTATATTTATGCGGCTCGGTGTAAAATTTTTATCGCATAATACTTCTGTGAAGCACCTTGGGATGTTTCACTACGTTAAAGGCGCTATATAAATACAAGTTGTTGTTGTAAATATTTATCTCTCGTCATGTCTGCTTAATATTCTCTTCAGGTGCCCTTTAGTTCCACTTTCTGGTGCTTCCACACTACTGCTGATCTTGTAACTGAGCTCTGGTGTCCACCGCAAACCAGCGCTATGACGAGGACCAATCTTCCTGTTTCTATGACAGTGACAACAATCTTCTTCTTGCAGGTCATTTCAGGGACACCTGCAGTTCACAACTACATGAGGCAAGTCGTAGATGTCATGTGTAGGCTGGATAATCACTTAGAATTTTCCCTGGGAAAAGGAGGATGAGGCCCACCTCAAACTGTAAGTGAATGTGTCAATTTTTCCCCATGTTGCTTCTTTCAGCCATGATTCTGAAATTTCAATATAGCCAGACAGAACTGACAAGTGATTCTGCTTTATGGGTCAGAATCCTCCTTTTAAATGTGTCTGGCTTGCCAAGTTCTACAGGCCTGACTCCCGCTACATGTTTACCTTGTCCAGGGTGCCTAGGCATATGAGGGCAAGCCTTATATTACAAAAATTGGCATCATCATCATCATAGCCAGTCCTTCAAAATTGAGGAAGACTTGCTTCCACTCTAAAAGTGAGTTCTCAGGTGATTGAACAGTCCAATACGGGAATTACAGTCTCTGTCACAGGTGGGACAGATAGTCGTTGAAGGAAAGGGTGGATGGGGAGTCTGGTTTGCTACACGCTCCTTCCGCTGCCTGTGCATGATTTCTGCATGCTCTCGGCGACGAGACTCAAGGTGCTCAATGCCCTCCCGGATGCTCTTCGTCCACTTAGGGCGATCTTTGGCCAGGGATTCCCAGGTGTCGGTGGGGATGTTGCACTTTATCAAGGAGGCTTTGAGGGTGTCCTTGAAATGTTTCCTCTGCCCACCTGGGGCTCGCCTGCCGTGTATGAGTTCCGAGTAGAGCGCTTGCTTTGGGAGTCTTGTGTCGAGCATGCGGACAATGTGGCCCGCCCAACAGAGCTGGTCGAATGTGGTCAGTGCTTCGATGCTGGGGATGTTGGCCTGATCGAGAACACTGACGTTGTTGCGTCTCTCCTCCCAGGGGATTTGCAGGATCTTGCAGAGACATCTAAGTTTGGCATGGCTTTCCCCTTACACTACAGGCACAATACACCACAGGTGTGCACACACTCATTTAAAAAAAAATCACAAATCAGGAATATTGGGGGCGAAATTGCCCTTTTTTAAAAACCCCTGAGCCTCTTGGATGCCTCTTGGAGACTTTACGCCCACGGGAGGGGACGCTACCGCTTCCTGTGACATTCTCCGCCATTAGTGCCACGGACCGCCACGCAACCACCAATGATGTCATCGCCATGCGCGATGACCCCTCACTTCCCAGTGTCAATCTCTTACCACCCCGCAGATGAATTCCTTTGAGGCTGGCGCAAGCGGATATCAATGCCAGCTTCGTGGGTCGACATCCGCTCTTGGGGTGCTAGTTAAAGGGGCGGGCGCCAGTGCCCTGGGCCGTCATCTATGTTGGTTTGCCAACTCTCGGGTCTGCTCCACGATGGCGGCCCTAGTGTTTTCCAGGCTGCCATTGTGCAGCCCTGCACTCCATTTTGGGTGCCGGGCTGCAGAACCAGTCCAACACTGTCCTGGTGGCCTAGTGGAGGCCATCAGAGGCCTTGCAGAGTGCACAGCTGCCCTCCCCTTTAAGCAAAGAGGAGGCGTTAAAGTGCGTCAGCGCTAGCGGACCATCCATGTAGCGCTTCCCTCCGCACCCCAGTAACGCCCCGCTAACCGCCCCCAACGGAAATAGAGCGCGCGAGATTGCGCTCCGCTTCCTTTGAGGGACGGTAAGCTGAATTCAGCGGTGGGGGTGAGACTTCTGCATCTGCCGCAGGAAGTCCGAGTCCCAGATGGTTAATTCCCCCAATCGGGACGCAGGGCAATTTCACCCTCAAACTTTCTAACCACTCTATCATTTCAGCAATATAGGTATCTGCAGGAAATGAGTTAATGTTTTTCAATTTTATATTAAGTAGATTAAAATGTTATAAAATGATTTTCTACAAAATGGCCTTTACAGCTCTGTCAACAAGGATGATTTGAAAAGAGTTCTTGTAGAATGAATAATCAAGTAATTGCTGCAGTTCAGTTGTTCTAAGATCATTTCTGTTTAAGAGAACTGCTCTAATGAAAGTCTGTATTGATTTGCCTTGAACTCTTTATACCTCATATTGTCAACTATCTGAAATCTAAACCGTGGTATTTTAGTGTGGCTGTAACCTTTCCTTTTCTACATGATAACAAACCAATATCTCTATGTCTTTCTATCAACGCAGTAAATTATTTTTCGGATTAAGTTTTACTTGACAAGGTCGGAGGAATTTAAAGCAGTGAGGTGATTGATCTACAATGTATTATTCATCTGCTTTCAAACCTTTCTTATCCAATAATTGCTCCAGTTTCATACTGGCAGTTGGTAGGTTGCTTTGAAATTTTAATTGATCTCTTAGCGCTTCACTGCTGGGATTTTAGCACAGAAATGATGGCAATTCCCTGAGGGTCTAAAAACAAATACAAGATGGGTTCTCAAACAGACAGGCTCTTTTATGTAGATCTGCACAGGATGTATAATCAATTCCCCTGAAGAGTGAATATAATTTCCAACAGGATACTTACTGTTAACTGAAATTGATGAAGTTCACCTTTTGACTGTTAATAACTGATCTCAGCATAGAGGTAAGCTGTAAATTGTGCTTGCACTACTGCTTTTAATTGAGTTAATATATAAAGCACAGCAGGGATAAATATTCCATTTTAGGGGGATTTTCACATCATGAGGACCAATATTTGGGGCTTCACGGAATCAAAAAAAGTTTTACTGCAACTGATCTGCTAGGGACTGTTATTACTATTAACTGCTGTCACTACGTGTAAAATCACCACTGGGCCACCAGAAAATATGTATGTCTTTCCAGATGTACAAGTACACAGATGCACACAAACAAAGGACTGACAAGGATGAAAAGTCCACTCAGTATCGAGGAATACAAATGTATTCCGCCACCAAGCCATCCAGGATTAAGCACAGATCGACTACATAAACTCAGATATACTATACTCTATACATATATACATACATATATGCATGGTAGCAACAAAATAACATTTTATTTTAAAAGGTGTAGGGGACTTCCTTCCAAACTTGTATGTTTCTCAAACAAAATACTGTGAGATAATTGCTCTCTTTATAGAAATGATGCCAACACGACAGTAATATTATCACATGGAAATTCATTACAATCTACACCAGAACCATGGCATAAATACGCCATAATGTTGTTTTTCAGCATAAAAAGATTGAGGAAATGTAGGCACAAGTGACATATGCCCATATTTACACTACGACTTACTTTCATCACCCTTTCACACCAATTTCACAAAACCTTTGTTAAAAGCTTATTAACACCACTCATATCAGCATAATCTATGCAAATATCGCAAAAGATTGCGTAATTTAAAATATAAGTGAGCTATACCCATAACCACTTACGCTCGAGTTGCCGTGATCTTATACGCTAGTTCAAAAGTCAATTTGCCCAAAGTAGTCCCCGCCCACAAAACTGGCCATGACCGCAGGTTGGTATGGTAAGTTTCCACCAGTTGCGCCTGTTCAGGGGTGTTCAATTGCGCCCAGAATTTCAAGCGCCCATGGTCACATTAATCCATCGTTAATGACCTGCAGCTGCAGTGACCGGCAGTCAATTGAAGCCTTAATCAGATCTTTTTCTCATACTGATGCTACAATTACTCTAAATTTCTTTAAAATCAGTTTAAATGAGTTAAAATTCAGCAAATTGATCTGCCCTTGGTAGAAAAGACCTGCGACCAACAGTTAATTGAAACCATTGATTGGCCTGTTTCTTCAGTTGCATCAATTATCTCTTCCTGTATGTTTGTATCTTCCAGAACCAGCAATGAGATGAATGCCCAGTTCAAGTGTTTTGCTGCAGTAGGTTGAGGGAGGGACATTGACCAGGACAGCAGGTGAAGTTCCTGCTCTTCTTCGAATATTGATCACCTGAACCAAAAGAACAGACACATGTGTCCTTGAGTTAATATCTCATCCAAAGAATGGCACCTCTGATAACTCAGCACTCCTTCAGTAGTGCACTGAAACATCAGTTTACATTTTATGCTGAAGTTTTGAAATGGAGCTCGAACTCAACTTCCTGACTCAGAGGATGAGTGCTACAAACTGAGCCAAACTGACACCAAAACTATAGCTGATACAGCTGTAATAGTACTATACAACTGTATTAGTACTATTGCTTAAGATATAAACCTTATTGTCGGGGAAAATAGTTATCCCCTCACAATATCTCAATCACTATTATCCCCTTTACTACTGTATATATGCTGCAGATAGACTCTACTCTCCAGCACTGCTGAAAACCATGTGACATGAATGCTGTGTTGCCCACTTTTATTGAAATAAAGCCAGAAGACACTTTATTTGGCAGTCCAAATTCTATCAGGTCAAAGAACCAAAGCATTGCCTGCAAGCTTCACTGAACTGACACTGTTAACTTCTCATTGTCTGCTGAATGCTTTCTGGCAGTAGTGCAAGGACATGTCCTCTAAGATCGGAAATGACCTCTAGTGTATATTACCTATCTCTCTGAATGGTTTCTCCTGGCTTGCCACCTTTTCATCTTTTTATAAATTAGCAAACAACCTTCAGAATCATCTTCTGATACATAGGCTGACTTTGTGCATTTCTAATTAAAATGCATTGTAGTTGTTAAGTGGTATGCTAATACCAAATAATTTCATTGCATTTAGTATTAAACTGCTATCTTCTGTGATTTGGCTGCAAGGTTAACCTAATTGTTTGCACAGAGTTGTAGAATGTTTAATATAGTATGCATAATGAATAAGGTTTGAGCCACCAAATAGCATATATTAAAGAATTACTATTCACTACATCACTGTTTAATCAATATATAGCTAAAGTTCAGATGATTCAGTTGTTCAATATACATAAGGATCAGCAAAATTCTGCTATTAAAATGAGTTATCTGTGCTGTTTACCAAAGAAAGTAATTCAGCAGTGATCAGTCTATGTATTGCTGTACAACATGGATGTTAATACTTCTTGTCCTTGTCTTTCTGTTTCATTGCTCCTATCTGTTACTGCTGTCGTAAGGGCCCCATGGGTACATTAGCAGTCAACCCAGGAAGTGTGTTTAAGTAATGGACATAATGTTCACATTTGCTAGACTAGCCTTGTCCCTAATCATGAATTATTCTTCCCCAAGGCTCAGTCAGAACATTACCTGGAAGCTGAAGATTTAATCCTTTTCAGCTGACTGAAGGAAATGATTACAGCCTTATTTTCTTGTACATGCTGTCTACTGAAGGTGCCTTTCTGTCCCCAACTTTAATAGACAGTGAATTTTATTTCCTTTGAGGCAATTGACAATGAATTTCAAATAAGATAAATCTTCGGAATGGGGTGGAGAGCTGGAGCTAGTTGTTAGTTGGTTAGACCATAGTGTTTCTAATAAATGCACCATGCACAAATCTGCCATTGCACATGCAATCAAGACATTATGATGTGTGTCCACAGATAACAGTGAAAATCAGCAAGGCAAATATGTAAATAAAAAATGCTGCAGCTGGAGTAGTATATTGATACAAAAAGAGAAAATGCTGGAAATCTCAGCCGGTCAGGCAGCATCTGTGGTGAGAAAAGCAGAGTTAACATTTCGGGTCGACGACCCTTCGTCAGAACTGGCGCGTATTCGAAAAGAACACATTCTTAAGAAGCACTGAAAGGGGGAGGGGAAGAAAGAACAAAAGGGAAGGTCTGTAATAGGGTGGAGGGCATATTGATACTTTTGTTATAGCTGGAAAAGACACAATGGGGGTGGGAGGTGAATTTATGCAGGGGTTCACTTGCTCATCTGCTGTAACTTCAGCGGAAACCATGGAAACCCCAGGCTAGACTTTCCACTTCACATCGCCCATCTAAGGCCCATCTATGGCCCAAAATGGACCTCTACCACCCATTTTGAAGAAAAAGTGGAAACTAGGCCCAAAATATCGTCGGAAAAATAGGCCCCCAAGTTTCCACTTTGATCGCTGAGACGATCGCCCAAATGATCACCCACACAAGGCCCATCCCAAGTTTCAGCACTTAGCATGCACTTAGCTGGGCCGATGCAAGGCCCAAAACAGTGCTCAAAAATAGTTGCTTTTTCAGGGCCTAAGAGAGGGAAATGGGCACTACGGACGCCATTTTTAGCCTCTGAGGAAGGGTGGAGAATTGTTCTGAGTTATTTAGAGAGTAAAATTGAAGCTAATTGTACTCAGAAATTTGGGACAGGGAATATAAATAGGTATTATCATCTTATTTATGCTAAATAGATCTCATATATTGGAATTATTTAGTAAATAGCTTTTACATAGTGAAGTTATTTAATGATATTCCTTGGGGAAGCAGAATAAACAAACAAATCTGCATGAAGAACTGTACGTTGTAAAACTTATGTAAATAAGAGAGAAGGTTCAAAAGTTGTAGAAATGTTTTTTTTATTAACAAACAAAATTTTTTTTAAGAACTAATGAACAACACCCTCTCTCCAATCCCCCACCCCATGCACCAACCCGCCCTTCCCTCAAAATCCCCAAAACGTTAGACGAAGAAGAAATTGAACATTTTAAAGAACAAGTGGCCATTTAAGTAATAATAACAAGTGACCATTTCAGTGATGATAACAAGTGACCATTTCAGTCATGCTAACAATTGACCATTTTAGTGATGATAACAAGTGACCATTTCAGTCATGCTAACAAGTGACCATTTCAGTCATGCTAACAAGTGACCATTTCAGTCATGACAACAAGCGACCATTTCAGTGATGATAACAAGCGACCATTTCAGTGATAATAAGCGACCATTTCAGTCATGACAACAAGTGATCATTTCAGTCATGATAACAAGTGACCATTTCAGTCATGACAACAAGTGATCATTTCAGTCATGATAACAAGTGACCATTTCAGTGATAACAAGCGACCATTTCAGTCATGAAAACAAGTGACCATTTCAGTCATGACAACAAATGATCATTTCAGTCATGATAACAAGTGACCATTTCAGTCATGATAACAAGTGACCATTTCAGTCATGACAACAAGCGACCATTTCAGTGATAACAAGTGACCATTTCAGTCATGATAACAAGTGACCATTTCAGTCATGACAACAAGCGACCATTTCAGTGATAACAAGTGACCATTTCAGTCATGACAACAAGCGACCATTTCAGTGATAACAAGCGACCATTTCAGTGTTGATAACAAGTGACCATTTCAGTCATGACAACAAGCGACCATTTCAGTGATAACAAGTGACCATTTCAGTCATGATAACAAGTGACCATTTCAGTCATGACAACAAGTGATCATTTCAGTGATGATAACAAGTGACCATTTCAGTCATGATAACAAGTGACCATTTCAGTGATGATAATAAGTGACCATTTCAGTGATGATAACAAGCGACCATTTCAGTGATGATAACAAGCGACCATTTCAGTCATGACAACAAGCGACCATTTCAGTGTTGATAACAAGTGACCATTTCAGTCATGACAACAAGCGACCATTTCAGTCATGATAACAAGTGACCATTTCAGTCATGACAACAAGCGACCATTTCAGTGATAACAAGTGACCATTTCAGTCATGATAACAAGTGACCATTTCAGTCATGACAACAAGTGATCATTTCAGTGATGATAACAAGTGACCATTTCAGTCATGATAACAAGTGACCATTTCAGTGATGATAATAAGTGACCATTTCAGTGATGATAACAAGCGACCATTTCAGTGATGATAACAAGCGACCATTTCAGTCATGACAACAAGCGACCATTTCAGTGTTGATAACAAGTGACCATTTCAGTCATGACAACAAGCGACCATTTCAGTGTTGATAACAAGCGACCATTTCAGTCATGATAACAAGTGACCATTTCAGTCATGACAACAAGTGACCATTTCAGTAACAATAACAAGTGACCATTTCAGTCATGACAACAAGTGCCCATTTCAGTCATGCTAACAAGTGACCATTTCAGTAACAATAACAAGTGACCATTTCAGAAAGAATAGAAAGTGAACAGTTAAGTAATGATAACAAGTGAACATTTAACTATTAAATACAATTGGCCAATTTAGTAACAATAACAATAACAATAACAAGAGTATAATAAATTGATAATAACAAATGAACATTTTAAAACAAGTGAACTATAGAGAAGCGCTCCCTCCTCCCTATCTGTGGCCACGTTTCCCACCAGATCCTGTCCCACCCCGTGTTCGCATCCCACCCGCCCATTTTGGTCTACGCAGACCGACACCAAGACGTCGTGCAGAGTGGGATCTCAAGACTTCCTGTCGTGGTGGAGGTGATGGAGAGGAAGCGGAAGCCTGGGGCTCTACTTCCGAGTCCAGAGGAACTGTGCCCTCCGTACTCGCTTGCGTGCTCGGGGTCTCGCTGCGAGCAGACACGACACCTTGGAGTGCAGCGTCGTGTCCAGCCAGCAACGCATGCCGTAGGGCATTGGTTGAGGCTGTCTGCTGCCGAATAGCCTCCAAGGTCTCCCTTACAGTCTGCGACTGCTCAGAAGACCAGTTGGAGAAGTTATGGCAGAATTCGCTCCAGGATGCTGGAAACTGGCTCCAGTTTGCAGAGAACTGGCTCCAGCTCGCCGAGAATCCCACGAACCCCTGGATAAGGTCGCGACCAATCGCGACCGTCTCCCTGCACAGGGAAATCAAGCTCTCTGTCTGGCCCTCCAAGGCAGGCGATTGCTCGCCACGCTGACCGGATCTCCGTGGTGTCGGCGTTTGCAATGTGACACGCCTTGGCGTCACCACCTACACACCGTTTGGTCCCGGTGCTTCTTCCATCTCAACCGAGATGGCCGCAGGTTGTTCCTCTCCACAAAAAAAATTCTTCTTCTTCTATCTCCTCCTCCTCCCGCTGAAGCGCAGCAGCAGGAGTCTGCAGTGGCTCCTCTTCTTCTTCAGCCTCCTGCAATGTTGGAGACAGTTCAGTGGTAGTGGACTCCACTACTCGATGACCACTTCACCTTTAATTTGATAAACAACATTTAACAATTCAAATCATTGCATTACAATTTTTCTCGAACTCAAAACATTGCAATGCTTTCCATTACCCCATATGCACAGGTGATCACAAGGTTTAACATGACCTAACATGACCTCATTCGAACATCTATAGTATATCACCATTATATATCAGATTATATTATAATTACATAATATTACATTGTAATTGCATAATATTGCATAACATCAAATTACATTTTAATTGCATAACATTACATGCGTAACTACGATATTTTCAGTATTTACTAATGATTCACACATTGCACAATGCACATTTCTCATTACTTACATGTCTCAAGGGTGGGTTCGGCCACACCACAGGATGTGACCGAATGGCTTTCTGGCCCCACTAAGGCCACCGCAAGCTCCTCGTAAGCACTTAAACTGTGCATCATGGCAGAGCCCCCGCCTGTCTTGCGTTGCTCACAATTATTGATCAAGATCTTCTTCTGTAAATGATACGATAACATTGCACAGCATAAGCAAATGGATCAGGCACATTAAGACATTGAAGACATTTAAGACTGACAGATTTAAATGTTCTATTACAAATTAGCATTACGTTGCATATTTCACACTACAACATTTAACTTTATGCTGGGTTGCATAAATTTATTCATAATTTAGTTATGTTTAAATGTAACCAAATAACATTGCAGATTCTAGTTACTATTTAGATCATTAAATAATACATAAATATAAATTTCAACTTACTCTCGCAGCTGCCGGTAAGCTGTTCCACCATTTGCGACACTGGTCTGGTGTGCGCGTTTCATTAGAGGCCGACGTGACCACGTTGGCAATGTCAGACCAAATCCTCTGCTATGCATGGGGGTGGAGCTTACCCATGCCCACCCCGTGTCAGATCCTTCCACCTGGTGCTGACAGCATTCACGACAGATTATTCAGACCACAAAATGCTTTCTCCTCTCTCTCTCTCCCCGACCCTCACAGAGCTTCTGAGCATGTGTGATGACCCCTGACCTCCCAAAACGCAGGAAGGAGCATCAACCTGAAAAAAAATCAACCTGCACATGCGCAGTAATGCGTTGCTAGGGAAGCCTTTTTTTTTCATTCACTTCTGTTTTCTTTGGGCGATCGTGAGATCGCCGTGAAATCACATTGCCCATTTGACATCGTTGGGCTAAGGCCGAGTGGAAAATCGCGGGAAAAAAATGGGCCTTGAGCCAGCGATCAGCACGAGTGATAGGTCCTGCATCGCTGGAACAAGGCCCATTTTTTTCAGCCTTAGCCAGAAAGTGGAACGTCTAGCCCCCCGTTTTTCCTAGGTTTTCACAGCTCTTCCACCAATGGTGCAACAGATGAATGGGAAAGCCCCATAATAAATAAGAAAAGTGATTGCACTTCCATAGAAAATCAAGGGATTTTAATCCCTTTATGATGCCCAAGGACATTAAAAGGTGCTATATCAATGCACGAGCAAAGGTCAGGAAGATGCCAACAAACCCTGCTGTGAACCAGCTCTCCAGATTCACTATCTCTGAGTGCTTAATGCTAACAGCAGATGCCCAAAGCTGGAAAAAAATATTGCATTTCCCAACATGGATATCCCTCATCTCAAAAGAATGTAAATACCTTTTCCATTCTAGGGATGTGGGCATCATTGGCAACGTTGGCATTTATTGCCCATCCCTAGTTACTTTTGTACAATTAAGTGGTTTGCTAGGCTACTTCAGAGGGCAGTGAAGTGTAGGAGGGTTGAAGGCCAAAGGCATATATTTACCTGCTTCCACTCTTCTTGGAGAAGGTGCTTGCACACAACAAGAAGAGGATAACTAACACATTCTGTCATTCTACAGACACTTACCCAATGGAAGAGGCATGGGAAGAAACACAACCCATCAACATTGGAAATAGTGAAGCTGGAGAGCTGGTTCACAGCAGGGTTTGTTGGCATCTTCCTGAGCTCTGCTCTTTCTCCTTTTATAGACACACACTCACTTACTTCCTTAACACAACAACCTGGGCTGAGAATTTCCTCGGAGCTGTTGCTGCTCTCCCGCAGTAACTTCACCAGAAGTGCAGTGGAAGCCCCATTTACACGTATAGGAGCAGCTCAGAGGATGCTCCTGGCCCTGGTACACGGTAGTGCTGCAAGTGATTGCCATTGGTATGATATCCTAACCCTTGACCCTCTCCTCTTTTTCTAGATTCATCAAAAGAATCAGGACCTAGTGCCAGACAGAGTGACAATGAAACCTTGCTGACAATGCATTGTCTCTCACTATTACCATGCAAAGATATTGGCATTCTGCTTGACATAGCTAGTTTTAGAGAAGTGTACTTGGCAATTTACTGAGCACGTGAGCAGGGGTAGATAGAGATGGCAAGGTAGGCAAAGAGAAGAGCTACCTGGAGAGCCAGCTCATATCCAAGCTCTGTTGAAGAAGACAGGTATAAACTTCAGGGGCACAGAATTTTAAAAAGGATCATTTCTGTGTATGAGCAATTGCTAATGGCTGTCAGAGAGCTTCCGAAACATGTTAAATGGTATGGTGGATTCCATTACACACTTGTGTGCTTCTCATGCATCATTCTGCAGTCAACCATGGAGCATGTGAATGAAAAGAAAGAACTTGGATTTAAATAGCACCTTTCACAGCCTCAGGAGGTTCCAAAGTGCTTCACAGACAATCAGGTACTTTTGAAGTGTAGTCTGCTCTCCTGCAGATCAGTAGCACTACTGAGTACTGGTGATCTAACAATGTGAGGTGACATAAATTGGGATTTGGGAATTTGGACAGATGCTTTTGATGTTACAGCAGGGTTTGTGGGTGGAAAACTTTGGACAAATCTTAGACATGGCACTTCAGCTGAAGATCTTTCCACTTACCTGCTGGCAGTAGGCAGCTTTTGAATCCCTTCTACTTGCTCACTATCCTTGATGTAGCAGAGTTCTCTCTTCAATTTGTTGCTCCATTTGTTGTCTTCATTGCAGAGCAAAGTTATATATGGGACATTCTCTTTGGATTAATTTGGAGAAAGCCACCACACCTGCCCAGGTATCTAAGTCATTGGCTCTGATATACATGGGGAGGTGGGAGGAGGGGGGCTGCCAGGGAGGGGATGCAGTTCTGCGTTTGGAAAGAATGGGTTTCCCTCCGGTCCTGCCGAATTTTAAAGCATGACCTGATTATCAATTTTAGGGGTCGAAATTCAGTTGCTAACACCTGCTGATAACTGAGAGTTAGGCGGTTGGGAGTGGCCCTGGGTGCTGTTCATGCCTGACATGAAATGCAGTGGTCATTTTTTAAGGAGTTAAAACGTTACGTCCCGCCGGCTAATGCCATGTATATCATGACGTCAGTGATTGTGACCATCTTTAAAAAAGGGGCCAAGTCCGACTGTGGTAACTACAGAGGAATCTCCCTGCTATCAGCCACTGGGAAAGTCGTCGCTAGAGTCCTCCTCAATCATCTTCTCCCCGTGGCCGAGGAGCTCCTCCCAGAGTCACAGTGCGGATTTCATCCCCTCCGGGGCACAACGGACATGACTTTTGCAGCGCGACCGCTACAGGAAAAATGCAGGGAACAGCGCCAGCCCTTATACATGGCCTTCTTCGACCTTACAAAGGCCTTTGACACTGTCAACCGCGAGGGTCTATGGAGCGTCGTCCTCCGTTTCGGATGCCCCCAAAAGTACGTCACCATACTCCGCCTGCTCCACGACAACATGCAAGCTGTGATCCTTACCAACGGATCCATCACAGAACCAATCCATGTCCGGACTGGGATCAAGCAGGGCTACGTCATCACCCCAACCCTCTTCTCAATCTTTCTCACTGCCATTCTCTACCTCACAGTTGATAAGCTCCCCGCTGGAGTGGAACTGAACTACAGAACTAGTGGGAAGCTGTTCAACCTTCGCCGTCTCCAGGCCAGGTCCAAGACCATGCCAACCTCTGTCATTGAGCTACAGTACGCGGACGATGCCTGCATCTGTGCACACACAGAGGCTGAACTCCAGTACATAGTCGACATATTTACTGAGGTGTATGAAAGCATGGGCCTTACGCTAAACATTAGTAAGACAAAGGTCCTACACCAGCCTGTGCTCGCCGCACAGCACTGCTCCCCAAACATCAAGATACATGGCGTGGCCCTGGACAATGTGGACCCTATCTCAGAGCCTCCTATCAACAAGAGCAGGCATTGATAATGAGATCCAACACCGCCTCCAGTGCCCCAGTGCAGCCTTCGGCCGCCTGAGGAAAAGAGTGTTTGAAGATCAGTCCCTCAAAACTGTTACCAAGCTCATGGTCTACAGGGCCATAGTAATACCCACCCTCCTGTATGGCTCAGAGACGTGGACCATGTACAGTAGACACCTCAAGTCACTGGAGAAATACCACCAGCGATGTCTCCGCAAGATCCTGCAAATCCCCTAGGAGGACAGACGCACAAACATTAGTGTCCTCGTCCAGGCCAACATTCCCAGCATTGAAGCACTGACCACACTTGATCAGCTCCGCTGGGCAGGCCACGTAGTTCGCATGCCAGGCACGAGACTCCCAAAGCAAGCGCTCTACTCGGAACTCCTTCACGGCAAATGAGCCAAAGGTGGGCAGAGGAAATGTTACAAGGACACCCTCAAAGCCTCCTTGATAAAGTGCGACATCCCCACTGACACCTGGGAGTCCCTGGCCATAGACCGTCCTAAGTGGAGGAGGTGCATTCGGAGGGCGCTGAGCTCCTCGAATATCGTCGCCGAGAACGTGCAGAAATCAAGCGCAGGCAACAGAAGGAGTGTGTGGCAAACCAGGCTCCCTGCCCACCCTTTCCCTCAACGACTATTTGTCCCACCTGTGACAGAAACTGTGGTTCTCGTATTGGACTGTACAGCCACCTAAAAATTCATGCTAAGAGTGGAAGCAAGTCTTCCTCGGTCCCGAGGGACTGCCTATGATGGTGATGACATCAGTACATGTGAAACGTCTCCTTGGCGTCTCTATCGCGATATTTGCTTTGTACGGCTGCTGTACCGGCAGACGGCCCTACAGCCTGAAAAAAGTGGTGGTTAAACAGCGAAACTCGGGCAGAATCAGCCAGAGAGCAAAGTACATTTTTTTCTTTATTTATTTCTTCATTTTTCATTTGTTTTAACAGCGGGGAAGTTTGTGTGTGGGTCGGAGATGTTTGAGGGTTTTTTCTTTCTTCCCTTTTCTTCCCGTTTTCCAGCGAGCAAGGCGACAGCCTCCTGATGTGAAATTCAGTTGGTCTCCTGAGCTCCCGCGCTGCTCTCTCATCTTTGGGTGTAAAAACTGAATTTGGCAGTTGGAGCCTGCACCCCAATGCCTGGTGGCAAAATCAGCCCTCGGGCGGTGACACCGCCTCAAAAATGGCAGTACTGAATTTCGACCTTTCGGTGGGAGTGGTTTCCAGTTAATCTTGGAGTGGTGGGGGGAGCACTCCTGCTCCTGCTGGCCCACAAGCAGTGCTGGAAAAGCACTTACCTGCTGAATCCAATAGTCCTCACCTGTCTTTAGCTGTCAGGTTTCCCTAGGCCCGGGAAACCCGGCTGGCCAGGGTTAAACCTAAAATGGAGAATAAATGTAAGGCATCGGCATGTTACCCCCAAGAAAATCAGATGAGTTTGGCAGCCAATGCAAACTGGATGGTGCAAACTAACATCATTTTTCGCCTGCTACTGTCCCGTTTTTGAACAGGAACTGGATGGAAAGAAGACCAAAATCGTGTTCCGTATTTTAATTGTTCAGAAGCTTTACAGACACCAGAGTTTCATTCTTTTTCTGAAGTGATTGGAAACAAATCTGTTTTATATTCTTGGCAAAGGAATGCTGAAGAATAATTGAAAGGTTTCATGGTCTTTTATATTCTATGAGAGATTTCAGAAGTGAAGGAGTGTGAAATTGGTCTTCAAAGAAAGCGCAAACCGAGCAATAGCGAAACAGCAGGCCAGTAGTGCCCAAATTTTTTTTCCATTTTCATCCCCAAGAAATATAGATATAGATCATCAGATTTGAAAGTTTTGGTAACCATGCCAAGCCTTTAACAATTGCAGTGCAATTCATGCAACATACAACACATGGTGAAGACAGTGATATTTTCACATTGGAATAATTTAAAAAATGCAGAATTTAATCATTTATTTTCAATGCTGTTATATCGCTGAAAATGATTTAACAATGACAAATGAATACAAAATATTATTACACTTATGATTAGCACCACATCTATTGCAAATAAACTATTTAACTTTGAATAAATCCAAGCTCATGGATTTTAACGCTAAAAAGTTGGGTCTCTTATGGACCCAAAGAGAAATCTTCAAGTAGAGGTACAGGACATGGCTATTAAATGAGTGCTTTGCATCTGCCTTCACAAAGGAAGTGGATGATGTGAAGGTTATGCTAAATGAGGAGAGGGAAGTTATGGACAGGATAATAATAGATAGAGAAGAGGTACTAAAAAAGATTAGCATTACTGAAAGCTGGTAAGTCACCTGGTCCGAAAGAAGCAAAAGTTGAAATAGTATAGACATTGGTCACAATCTTTCTATTGTGTTCCTAACACAGATGAGGCTGCACACAGGAAGGTTAAAGTAACAGTAACCTCAGTCTTTAATAAGACACTCCAGAGTGAGGAACAGGCCTTAGGGGCCGGCTTATATACAGTGCTCCCAAGGGATGCTGGGATTCCTTGGGACTTCAGGGGATGAGCTCCCTGGTGGCGGAACATGGGAGTGTGTGCCTTACAACACTTTCATTCCTTATTGGATACAGGGGTAATGCCGGAGGACTGGAGGGTTACTAATGCTCTATCACTATTCAAGAAAGGAGAGAGGGATAAACCAGGAAACTACAGGCCAGTCAGCCTAACATTGGTGATAGGGAAGTTATTGGTAACAGTTATATTGAACAAAATAAACTTTCATTTGGAAAGGCATGGGTTAATAAAGCAGGGCCAGCATGGATTTGTTAAAGGCAAATCATGTCTGACTAACTTGATTTAATTTTTTGATGAGGTAACAGAGAAGGTTGATCAAGGTAGTGCGGTAGATGTTATTTATATATAGACTTTTGGAAGGTATTCGACAAAGTTCCACAGAGGAGGTTTGTTAAGAAGATGAAATCCCATGGAATGAAGGGGAAAGTGGTGTTATGGATACAAGATTGGCTCAGTGACAGGAAGCAACGGGTGGTTGTGAATGGATGTTTTTCAGACTCGGAGGTGGTTTTGCAGTGTTGTTCCCCAAGGGTCAGTTTTGGGTCCATTACTCTTCACTTTTTATAAATGACCAAGACTCGGATGTAAGAAGCAGCATTATAAAGTTTGCAGATGATACGAAACTTGGCAAAATAGTAGATAGTGATGAGGAAAGTTATAGACTTCAGGATGACAGACAGGATGATGAAGAATGGCAAATGGAGTTCAATGCTGAGAAGTGTGAAGTGATGCACTTTGGGATGACTAGTATAGAAAGACAGTATACTATAAATCGCACGATTTTGAAAAGGTTAAATGAGCAAAGTGACCTTGCTGTTCATATACACAAATCCTTAAAAGTAGCAGGGCAAGTTAAGGTGGTTAAAAAGGCATACAGGAAAATTGGGTTTATAAATAGAGGAACAGAATGTAAAACCAAAGAGATCATGCTCGAACTTTATAAATCACTGGTTAGGCCGCAGCTAGAGTATTATTAACAAATCTGGACACAGCACTTCAGGAAAGATATTCATTCATTCATAGGCAGTCCCTCGTGTTGTGTCTGTAAGCACTCTCGTAATGAAACCACGAGGTAAGGCATTGCACTTGAACTGTAGTGGCCTTAGTCCATTTATTACAGCTCCTGAATGAGGATAGAGTAAGATGAGCTGCCTTTTATACTTGGTTACCTGCGGTGTGCAGGTGACCTCTAGGTCTCCACCAGTTGCACCCTCTGGTGGTACAGGCATATTGTATACAGCGTAAAGATACATTCAATAGTCTTATGTAACTGTACATTGAGTGTACAGGGTATATACATACACAACATCACTCCCCCTTATATCTTGTGCCACTGGCCTTTGCACTGGGTGCTCTGGCCCTCGACTTGAGTGCCCAAAGCCCTTGCATTTTGTCTGTGCTTGGCAATGGCTCTCTCCCTGTGGACCCACAAGTCCTTATTACCATGACATTGGGAAATGGTCAGCAGTGGACGGTTGGAGGTTGCAGTGGGATTTGAGTGGGTTCTGGGTGTGATCCATGTGTGTCCATGACTACATACATCAATTTCCACCCCCCACCCCCCATACATAGGCCATGTGTGTGGCTCGACATCTGCATTTACATACATGTACAGAGAATGGAAAAAAATAGGATTGGTTACATCACTGTTTGGGTTTTGCAGAAGTGGAACGAGTACATATGACAGGTAAGGTACATACATGGTATTAGTCTTACCCCTAGGGTGTAGGTGCAGGTGGGTGAGGATGCTCGTGACAGAGTGAACAGACTGTGTCCAGGCTGTCTGATGGCGGCGCTGCTGGGTGGGCTGGGATCGCTCCACTGGCTGAGTCTCAGGGCCTTTGCCATTGGCTAGTGGTGGGCAGAGCCACAGGAATGTGTGGCCTACCTGTCCTCCTTTGAGGGCTGCAGTGGCTCCCTACTGCCCTTCAGCGGTGGTGGGAGCCTGGTCATCCCAGGTACCGTTGGGAGGGCTAGAGGGTGCTGGCCACTCTCAACCTTGCCATCCTCGTCTGCCGTCCGGACACGCCATGGCGCAACATCTAGTCGTCCAGAGGGGGCGGGGGTCCCCGATGGAGTGCACTCTACGCGGGAGTCCTCCCACTATTTATCGGGGACTTGGCCTGGAGGGTGGTGCACGGAGTAATCCCGCGCAATAAATTTTTAAGTCGGTTCATGGGCTCCCAGGCCGCCTGCAATTTCTGCGTTCTGGAAGAAACATAGAAAATAGGTGCAGGAGCAGGCCATTCAGCCCTTCTAGCCTGCACCGCCATTCAACGAGTTCATGGCTGAACATGAAACTTCAGTACCCACTTCCTGCTTTCACGCCATACCCCTTGATCCCCCGAGTAGTAAGGACTTCATCTAACTCCCTTTTGAATATATTTAGTGAATTGGCCTCAACTACTTCCTGTGGTAGAGAATTCCACAGGTTCACCACTCTCTGGGTGAAGAAGTTTCTCCTTATCTCGGTCCTAAATGGCTTACCCCTTATCCTTAGACTGTGACCCCTGGTTCTGGACTTCCCCAACATTGGGAACATTCTTCCTGCATCCAACCTGTCCAAACCCGTCAGAATTTTAAACGTTTCTATGAGGTCCCCTCTCACTCTTCTGAATTCCAGTGAATACAAGCCCAGTTGATTCAGTCTTTCTTGATAGGTCAGTCCCACCATCCCGGGAATCAGTCTGGTGAATCTTCGCTGCACTCCCTCAACAGCAAGTATGTCCTTCCTCAAGTTAGGAGACCAAAACTGTACACAATACTCCAGGTGTGGCCTCACCAAGGCCCTGTACAACTGTAGCAACACCTCCCTGCCCCTGTACTCAAATCCCCTCGCTATGAAGGCCAACATGCCATTTGCTTTCTTAACCGCCTGCTGTACCTGCATGCCAACCTTCAATGACTGATGTACCATGACACCCAGGTCTCGTTGCACCTTCCCTTTTCCTAATCTGTCACCATTCAGATAATAGTCTGTCTCTCTGTTTTTACCACCAAAGTGGATAACCTCACATTTATCCACATTATACTTCATCTGCCACGCATTTGCCCACTCACCTAATCTATCCAAGTCACTCTGTAACCTCATAGCATCCTCCTCGCAGCTCACACTGCCACCCAACTTAGTGTCATCCGCAAATTTGGAGATACTACATTTAATCCCCTCGTCCAAATCATTCATGTACAATGTAAACAGCTGGGGCCCCAGCACAGAACCCTGCGGTACCCCACTAGTCACTGCCTGCCATTCCGAAAAGTACCCATTTACTCCTACTCTTTGCTTCCTGTCTGACAACCAGTTCTCAATCCACGTCAGCACACTACCCCCAATCCCATGTGCTTTAACTTTGCACATTAATCTCCTGTGTGGGACCTTGTCGAAAGCCTTCTGAAAGTCCAAATATACCACATCAACTGGTACTCCTTTGTCCACTTTATTGGAAACATCCTCAAAAAATTCCAGAAGATTTGTCAAGCATGATCTCCCTTTTACAAATCCATGCTGACTTGGACCTATCATGTCACCATTTTCCAAATGCGCTGCTATGACATCCTTAATAATTGATTCCATCATTTTACCCACTACTGAGGTCAGGCTGACCGGTCTATAATTCCCTGCTTTCTCTCTCCCTCCGAGTTCCATATTTTTATCGAGTGTGCGAGGTTGCAGCCTCTGTTCCATTATTTAGAGGGGCTGCTCCTCAATTTCTGGTTGCACTTCAATCTCACACTCCTGATCTTTGGGCACCCTGTGCAGAGGGGAGCGGGTACGTCCGAGGGCCTCGCGTAGGACTGCTCCTGGGCCCGGCCAAGGGTGCCATCAGCCAGTCCAGGCAGCGGGCGGTCGAGGGGGTTGTTCAGCCTGACTGCCTGCCTCGCTTCCGTGCGTACATCCGCACCAGGGTGTCCTTAGAGATGGAGTACGCGGTATCCACCGGTACGCTCGCGGCCTTCCGCGAGAGCTGGGCGCCGGAGGGACTGGAGTGCATCATCAACCCCGGCAACCAAATTTTAATTTGATTTTACGTTTTAAAGTTTAATTTGTTTTCATTGCCGGTTATAGTGCCCCCTCCCCTTTTATAGGGGGCACTTATAAATTTATGGTTTTAGAGCCCAAAAAAACCCACAAAAAAACAAAAAAAAGGGTCTGGAAAAATGTTTGGAGTGTCCCCCAGAACAGGGGGCACTTGATTTAACTGTTTTATTTATTGTTTCCAATGAAAAGAGTTGTAGAGATGTTGGAGGCGTGGCCTGCTCATTTGCAGCAGAGAGCAGTGAAGGAAGGAGCTCCTGCTTTTGTTCCCGCCTGTAGGCCTGTGGAGAACCTGATACCACCCCAGGAAGAGCAGGAAGGGGCCTGCTACAACCAGCCATCCAGAGGGAGAGGAGGAGTAGGAGGGTGCTGGCCTCTTGCTCCCGGCACTGGCCCTGGTGGCCAGAGAGGTAGGGCCGATGCAGTGGGTATGCTCCCTCTGTGTGTGTCCACTGATAGCTCCTTACTACACAGTATAAATGCACACGAGGCCCATGCTTGAGAGAAGGTCAGTCTGTGACCTGTCCTTTATTCCTTAGCACTCAAAGTGATGAAGGTGGGTGGAGCTTCCCCTTTTGTACCTGAAGGCCCAGATTAGGAGTGTCTCCCACCTAGTGGTCATTGTTCTCACAATGTACAACTTAGGTCAGATTATACATGGGTTACAATGCTGGTTGAATACATGACATCGACACTCCCTGGGGCATCACATTGGTCCCAAAGGTGCAGGCTACATGATCGAGTAGCCCGCTGGACCTGGGTGCTTCAGACGGGAGGTTGCCCTTGGTTTTGTTGGCGTGCATATTGAACCCGGCATCACACATTATTTCAACATTTACATTCATGATACATTGGCTCCGATCGCACTGAGGTACAAATTCACATTTGTCAATTACATTTTTTCCCTCAATTATATCTTTTCCCTGTATACTACTGGCATCGCTGTACAATATTGCATTTAGATACTTGTATTCATCAATTACATCTTTTCCACATATCCTACTGGCATCACTGTTCAAAGGTACATTTAGATACTTGCATTTGTTAATTACATCACTTACATTAGTATCACCGGCATTGCTGTTCAAAAAGTGGAACTGTCCCTTTAATTGTTCTGGGTTGCTGGTCTCCTTTGGCCTTGCAATCTTTACCCCAATCCGGTTCGCTGTTCGGCATCACGTGTTGCTCCCTCAATGCTGTACCTCGTGATCTGGTCGTGGCCATCTTGATTTCAGGCGCTTCACCTTGTGGTGCGAGCGCCATCTTTTCTCTCTCCACGAGGTAGGCTTCGGTGATCTTTCTCTCCCCAGGTTCTGCCACTGAAGCCGGGAATTTACCTTCTGCGTCGATCTTCTTCCTTCGGAGTCCTGCAACTGGAGCCCGGAAGGTGAGGTCTGGTCGTTCGGGTTGGATCATCTCGCCTTTGGGTAGTGCGGTCTGTGTCATCGCTGCGCAGTCGAGTTGGATGGTAGGATCTTCAGGTGCTGTGATTGTAGTGTATGTAGGCATCTTTTAAAATGACTCCATGAGGCAGGGTATGGTGCTTTAACTGTGCAGACCTGCAGTCCTTTATTAGCAGCTCCTGAGTGCTGACAACCAGCTGTGTGTTCCTTTTTATACTGGGTTACCTGCCGTGTGCAAGCAACCCCTGGGTCTCCAGCAAAAGCACCCTCTAGTGTACCGGTAAGGTGTGTACAGTACAAGGGTACATTCAATGTTGCATGACAGTGTTACAGACATCACACAGTGAACAGGCATGCCTACACAACAATACTCCTCCCTGAGCATTTTTCATATCCTAGTTGTCATGACCAGGAGAGGTGATCAGTGGTGGGCTATGGGAGGTTGTGGTGAGGGTTGTGTGGTTGCCAGGTGTGACCCCTGTGCTTGAGGCTGGCCTCGTACGTTTCCCCTCTCTCACACACAAACCAAGTGGGTGTCATTATTGTGGGATCCCTCGGGGAGGTAGCCATGGCAGCAGTGGGTGGTGTGTATACACTATGATGTGGGTAGTTGTGGGGTGGTGGGCAGGGCCACAAGACTGGGTGGGCTCCTTGTCCACCAATGGGGATGAGGGTCAGGTCATCCCAGGGTTTGCCAGGGAAGCTGGAGGGTATTAGCCTCATGCTCCTGGTGTTGGCCCTGGTGGCCAGGGGCTATAGGGCTGGTCTGGTGCTGGTTGCCATTGGTGGTGGCTGGGCTGCGCATTGACCACTGTCCCTGTAGTGGGTCTGCTCCCACTGCCTTTGTGCGTGTCCTGCAAGGAGCATCACATTCGTTCCAAAGATCCAGGCTACATGGTCAGGTAGCCTGCTGGACCTGGGGTCTCCCACAGGGGGATTCCATTGGCATTAGCATAGTCCCTGTAGGACCCAATGTCCTTTGGCAGTGCCCTACCAGTATACATGACACCTTGGCTCTGATCACAAATAGTCAAGCCTGCATTATACATTCTAGCATTTGCATCACTTTTGGGTGTCCTGGTTTCAACAGACATGGTTACATTAGGCATTTCACAATCTCTATCATTATTGTTAAGCATAATAAACTTATTCTTAACCTTACTGACACCTGCATTCATCTTATTAGTCACATTAGTTAAACCAGCATCACAATTCATGCTTACATTGCATACATTTTCATACTTGCACCCTTTAATTGCATCTTTAGCTTTAAAGTCTGTTTACTCAAATAGTTGGAACTTCCCCTTTAAATGTTTTTGGTTACCGGTCTCCTTTAAGGGAGCTTTCAAATCTGATTGGCTGCTCGATGTCACATGATGCTCCTCCATGTTGACTCGTGGCATGGAGGAGGCCATTTTGAATGCAGGTCTGCTGCTTGGTGTGCTGTAGCCATTGTGTGGTGCTCTTTTCTTCCACGTTCTTGTGGTGCTGAAGCCATTTTGTGGTCTTGTTGCAGGCAGGCTGTGGTGCTCCTTTCTTCCACATGCTTGTGGTGCTGCAGTCATTCTGTGGTCTTGCTGCAGGCAGGCTGTGGTGCTCTTTTCTTCCACAGCACCACTTCGCCTGATGTGGACCCTATTCATCCAATTCCTGCCCAGCAGCGTGGGACCGTCGCCCGCTATAATCCACAGGAGGAGTTTGTGCAACACACCGCCCTGGGAGACCTAGACGTCTACACTGCCAACGATTTGGATTTTACCTTTGGTATAGGTGAGCAGCTTTGCCTGGACAGGAGACAGTTTTAGTCGAGTGGCAGGATCCCTCCAAATTTTTTCAAAGGTCTTTTGGCTCATCACAGACTGGCTCGCCCCTGTGTCGATCTCCATGGAGACTGGGACCCCATCAATGTCCACTTCCATCATCCACGGAGAACTTCCGGTGGAGCAGGTAAAGATTCCATACTCTTCTCGCAGGGTTAGAGCAGCTTCATCTTCATCTGTGTCAGAGCCCCGGTGATTAGCCAACTCATCAGAGACACAGTGAGTACAGCCTTTTCTGCACATTCTCTAAAGGTGCTCTTTTTCTTTGCAGCCTTTCAATGCATTGTCTTTGTAGTGGCACTGGTGGGCCCTGTGGTTTCCTCCACAGCGCCAGCACAGGGCCATCTGGGTTGCTCCATGTGGCGGACTCAGGGTTGCGGGACTCGGGCCAGCATTTCTGTCTTTAGAAGTGTCCATGCGGTGCACTGCACTCACCGGTTTAGAGACCTGGATCAGTATTCGCCTGGAGTTGCTGGCCGAAACCATGTAGCCCTGGCTCACTTGAATTGCTTTCTGCAAGGTGACCGTGATGTCAGCCGAGAGCAATTTGTGTAGGAGGCCTTTGTGGCCGATTCCGATGACAAATATGTCCCTTAGTGCTTCATTAAGGTGGTCGCCAAACTCACATGGTGCAGCTAGTCTGTGCAGCATTCTTGGCAATTTCTTGGCCCTCAGGTCGCCGGTAAGTGTAGAACCGGTGCCTGTCTGTGAGGATGCTTTCTTTCAGTTTTAGTTGTTCCTGTATGATTGTTACAAGTTCCTCATAGCTCTTGGTGGTTGTCTTCTCTAGTAAGTCCCTGACGAGACCGTAGATGGTGGGCCCACAACTGCTAAGCAGGATGGCCTGTATTTGTTCGGTAGTGTGGCTGGTGTGTCCCCGTCCAGGTCGTTGGCTATAAAGAAGTGTTCCAATCTTTCCACAAAAGCATCCCAATCTTCTCCCTCTGTAAATTGCTGAAAGTTGCTGAGGTTAGACGTGTTGAGCGTGTAGTTCGTGATCCCATATTCCCATCGCCAGTTGTAGTGTATGTAGGCACCTTTTAAAATGACTCCACGAGGCAGGGTATTGTACTTAAACTGTGCAGACCTACAATCCTTTAATAGCAGCTCCTGAGTGCTGACAACAAGCTGTGTGTTCCTTTTTATACTGGGTCACCTGCCGTGTGCAGGCAACCCCTGGGTCTCCAGCAACAGCGCCCTCTAGTGTACCGGTAAGGTGTGTACAGTATTAGGGTACATTCATTGTTGCATGACAGTGTTATAGACATCACACAGTGAACAGGCATGCCTACACAACAGCGATGGAACCAAATTTGGGGCTGCATAGGACGTCGATCGCGGGGGCCTGGAGGCTTTCCCAGCTCCAATAGATTTGGATTTGTTTCATCCATCTTCCTCCTAACAACTTTGGACCATCACCAGCAACGATCCACAAAGGTAGCTTGTGCATCGCGCCGCCCTAGGACACCTGGACATCCATGCTGCCGGTGACTGGGATGGTGACGTTTGTGTAAGTGAGCAGCTTTACCTGGATTGGTAGCATTTTAGGTTATTCGATAGGATTGTCCCAGAGTTTCTCGAAGGCCTCCTAGTTCATCAGTGATTGGCTCGCCCCTGTGTCGACCTCCATCAAGACTGGAGCACCATTGATTTCGACTTCTATTTTCAATGGGGAACTCTCGGTGGAGCAGGTAAACACTCCGTACACCTCTTCCTGGGGCTGAGCTGCTTCCTGGACTCTCTCTTCATCTTCATCAGCGCTGGAGCCTGGATGATCGGCCAACTCCAGTGACTCGGTGAGTAAAATTTCTTTTACGCATTCGCTGGAGATGGCATTTAGTGTTACAGCCTTTGCAAGTATAGTCTTTGTATCGGCACTGGTGGGCTCTATGATTTCCTCCACAGCGTCAGCATGGGGCTGGCCGGTTGGCCACATGCGGCAGACCCAGGGTTGCGGGGCTCGGGGTCGCAGTCTTGCCACTGAAAAGCGTGATTCAGTTCACTGTACTTGCCTGGTTAGAGTCCTGGGGTTGAGTCATCATCCTTCTGGAACCACAGGCCGAGGCCATGATCACTTGGCTCACGTTAATTTCCTTCTGCAGGGTGACTGTGGTGTCTGCAGAGAGCAGCCTATGGAGGAGGCCCTCGTGGCCAATTCCAATAACAAAGATGTCCCTCAGTGCTTCAGTGAGGTGGTCGCCAAAATCACACGGTGCAGCCAATCGTCTCAGGTCTGCAGCATATTTTGCGATTTCTTGGCCTTTGGGCCACCGGTGTGTGTAGAACTGGTGTCTGGCTGTGAAGATGCTCTCTTTAGGCTTGAGCTGTTCCTGTATCAATGTTATGAGCTCCGCAAATGTTTTGGTTGTCATCTTCTCTGGGGCTAGCAAGTTCCTGACAAGGCCATGAACGGTGGGCCCACTACTGCTGAGCAGGATAGTTCGCCGCTTATCAGCCAGCGAGGTCGTTTTTTTCCCAGTCAGGTCATTCGCGATGAAATAGTGTTCTAGCCATTCCACAAAGGCATCCCAATCTTCCCCATCAGTGAATTGTTGAAAGTTGCCAAGGTTAGCCATTTTTCACATGGAAATTCATATTCTCGTCACCAATTGTTGTGTCTGCAAGCCCTCTAGTAATGACTCCATGAGGTAAGGCATTGCACTTGAACTGTAGTGGCCTTAGTCCATTTATTACAGCTCCTGAATGAGGATAGAGTAAGGTGAGCTCCCTTTTATACTTGGTTACCTGCAGTGTGCAGGTGACCTCTAGGTATCCATCAGTTGCAACCTCTGGTGGTACAGGCATATTGTATACAGTGTGAAGATACATTCAATGATCTTATGTAACTGTACATTGAGTGTACAGGGTATATACATACACAACCCTCGGAATCGATCCTGCTTCCACTCCTGAAGTGAGTTCTTTGGTGGCTGAACAGTCCAATACGAGAGCCACAGACTTTGTCACAGGTGGGATTGGTTTGCCACAGGCTCTTTCCGCTGCTTGCGCTTGATTTCTGCATGCTCTCGGCATTGACTCGAGGTGCTCAGCGCCATCCCGGATGCACTTCCTCCACTTTGGGCGGTCTTTGGCCAGGTACTCCCAGGCGTCAGTGCGATGTTGCCCTTTATCAGGGAGGCTTTGTGGGTGTCCTTGTAACATTTCCGCTGCCCACCTTTGGCTCATTTGCCGTGAAGGAGCACTTGCTTTGGGAGTCTTGTGTCTGGCATGCGAACTATGTGGCCTGCCTAGCGGAGCTGATTGAGTGTGGTCAGTGCTTCAATGCTGGGGTTGTTAGTCTGGACAAGGACTCTGATGTTGGTGCATCTGTCCTTCCAGGAGATTTTCAGAATCTTGCGAAGACATCGTTGGTGATATTTTTCCAATGACTTGAGGTGTCTACTGTACATGGTCCATGTCTCTGAGCCATACAGGAGGGCAGGTATTACTACAGCCCTGTAGACCATGAGCTTGGTGGTAGATTTGAGGGCCTGGTCTTCGAACACTCTTTTACTCAGGCAACCGAAGGCTACACTGGCGCACTGGAGGCGATGTTGGATCTCGTCATCGATGCCTGCTCTTGATATAAAGGCCTTAGAAAGGGTACAAAGGAGGTTTACCAGGATGTTACGGGATGATGGCCTTCAGTCATGAGGAGATGTTGGAAAAGTTACATCTGTTCTCCTTGGAACAGAGAAGGTTAAGAGATGATCTAATAGAGGTTTTCAAGATGATGAGAGGTTTTGATAGAACAGATAGAGTAAAATTATTCCTTCTGACAAGTGAGTCAATACCTAGAGGGCATAGATTGAAAATCATTGGCAAAAGATAGAGAGGGGAGATGAGGAGAATTGTTTTCACTCAGAGTTGTCAAGATCTGGAATGCTCTACCTGAAAAGGCAATAGAAGCTGATTCCATGAATAATTTTAAAAGGGAGCTGAATAGGTACTTGAGGATGAGGAATTTACAGGATTACGGACAAAAAGCAGGAATGTGGGACTAAGCAAGACTGCTCTTTCAAAGAAACAGCAAAGCCATGATGGCCCAAATGGCCTCCTACTGTGCTGTATGTTTCTATGATTCAGTGATAATCAAGCCCTCAAAACGACCTTTCCTTGTCTTGTAAAAAGTGCTTGAAATCTCCAAAACAGTAACAGTTACCATAACTTAGCTTGTTAGATATTCTAATCTACACTAACATCCATTCTGTCTCACAACACCATAGCACAAATCTTATCGTTAGTGGGGCAAATGATCTGGAGACCACCATAACTCATCAAAACCTCCCGCTCAATGGACTTAACTTTCCAGCCTTCTCCTCCAATGATTTTCCTAACCCAGGTCTTCCTTTCAATGATTTAATAATTTCAAGGCTATTCCTTAAACAGCGTTTTCATTCCAACCCTTTAATGTAATGATATCCCTGTTTTAGCACCTTCCCTCGGTTGCCTAGCTTCCTTCGTATTCTCCCTTACCGTGCCTAGCATGATGCCTAGCATGATAAGGGAGAATATGAAAAGATTAGGAGAGAGGTCAAAAAAACAATTAGGAAGGCAAAGAGGAACTATGAAATTAATGTATCAAGGGACATAAAACAAAATAATAAAATATTTTATAGGCACAGCAATTAAAAAATGGAAGGTCGAGATGGGAATAGGGCTACCAAGAGATGGACAGGATAATACCACAAGCAATGATAGAGAGATGGCAGAAATATTAAATACACTGTAGTTACTTTGCTTCAGTATTTACCAGGGTGATAAAACAGGTGGACATGAAATTGGATCATGAGATTAGTAATGAAATAAATGCATTTAAAATAAAAAGAAGAGACATATTAAAGAAACTAATCAAATTCAGAGGAAAAAACCCTGGTCCAGGTGGATTACATCCGTGCATTTTTAAAGAATCTAAGAGACAGCAGAGGCATTACTACACATATTTAATAATTATTTTTAAAAAAGATGTAGTGCCAGAGGACTGGTGAATAGCTAACGTAATACCTATATTTAAGAAGGGTGATAGAACATGTCCAGGGAACTATAGACCAGTCAGCTTAACATCAGTGATAGGAAAAATAATGGAATCCCTACTTAAAAAGAAATTAGAAGAACATCTCGAAGCCAAAAATATAATAATGAATAGTCAGCATGGATTTCATAAGGGAAAGTCTTGTTTGAACAACCTCATTGAATGTTTTGAAGAGGTAACAGAGAGAGTAAACAAGGGTAATGCAGTAGATGTAATTTATCTAGATTTTCAAAAGGCCTTTGATAATGTACCACATATTGGCCCTGAAATTCCAGCCTTCCCGGGTCTGTACGGAGTTTCTATGGATCCGGGAAGGCATCGGAAAAGCTGGTTTTCAGCTCACAATGTGCATGCGCTGAAAACCGGCTTTTCCGAGCTGTCAAGCAGATCCTCCACATCTCAGGAGTGAGGACATTTGCATGGGCAAGATTATGGTATTTACCCATATCTTGTCCAGCAAATGTCCTCAAAACTCTTGCGCCTGATAAAAGCAGGCGCAGAGCTGACTTTTACAGTGTAAGAGTTTTAAAACACACAAAAACATTGTAAAATAACATTTTAAAGACACATTTTATTGTTAAGTACCCTCCCACTACGTTATGTTTATTTTAAACTATAATTAACAAAACTTTTTTTTAAATCGGAAAAATATATATTTTTTAAATACATAAATAACTTTAATTTAAATTAATAAAAAATATGTTGTGCATTTTTTCTATCTTTTATTATTGGTTATGTGTGTTTTGGGGGCTGTTTCTCATTGATAATAATAGGAACTCCAACTTACAGAGTTCCCATTATTATGAATGGGCACATACTTTACCTGGATTGGCTGCCCAGAGCCATGTGACTCCAGCTCCAGGCCTGCGCACGTCCCGACGTGCACGCGCTGCGACGTGCAGTCAGGGGCGACCTCTGGACCGGGATTTCTCGTGGGCGCAGCAGCTTCAGGTAGGTGCGCTTCTTTTTTCTAGAATTCAGTGAAAGCCCACAGGAATGATAAACCGGAATTTCTGGGTCAATAAACTAATGAACAAGATCAGAGAATGCAGAATCAGAGGACAAGTAGCAGAATGGATAGATAACTGGCTTCAAGACAGAAAGCAGAGAAGAGGGGTAAATTCACAGTGGCAGAAGGTAGGTAGTGATGTTTCACAAGGATCAGTGCTGGGACCACTGTTGTTAACAATTTAGACTTTGGAATCAAAAACACAATTTCTAAATTTGCAAATGCCACCAAATTGGGGGCGATAGTCAATACTAAGGAGGACTGCAACAAATTACAGGAGGACATTATTAAACTTGCAGAATGGACATATAATTGGCAAATTAAGTTCAACACAGATAAATGTGAGATATTACATTTTGGTAGGAAAAATAAGGAGGTCACTTATTACTTGGAGAGTGTGAGTCTCGGTGGGGTCGAGGGGCAAAGGGATCTCGGAGTGCAAATACACAAATCACAAAGTTGCAACACAGGTTAGCAAGGCCATAAAAAAACAAATTAAGCACTTGGGTTTATTTCTAGAGGGATAAAATTAAAAAGTAGTAAAGTTATGCTAAACTTGTATCAAATCTTGGTCAGACCAAACTTGGAGTAATGCATATAATTCTGGTTGCCATATTATAGAAAGTATATAGAGGCACTTGTGAGGGTCCACAGAAGATTTACAAGGATAATACTAGAAATGCATATCAGGAAAGGAAGAACAGGCTGAGTCACTTTTCGCTTGAAAAAAGAAGGCTAAGGGATGACCTAAATAGAGGTCTTTAAAATTCTGAAAGGTTTTAATAGAGTGGATACAGAGAGAATGTTTACACTTGTGGGAAAGAGCATAACTAGAGGCCATCAATATAAGATAGTCACCCACAAATCAAATAAGGAATTCAGGAGCAACGTCTTTACCCAGAGAATGGTGAATATGTGGAACACGGAACCACAGGGAGTCGTTGAGGCGAATAGTATAGATGCATTTAAGGGGAGGGTGGATCAGCATATGAGGGAGAAGGGAATTAAAGGATTATGCTGATAGAATTAGTTGAGGAAAGTCAGCAGTAGGCTCGATTGGAGCATAAATGCCGGCATGCACTGGTTGGGCCAAATGGCCTGTATCTGTGTCGTATATCCTAAGTAATTCTATGTAATCCACCCGGCAGGTTTTCAAGATTTTTCAAATTCAAAAGTTCTGTCTCAGGGTTAAGATTTTGAATTCCCCTTTTCATCTGCCTCTTTCCATAACCTCAGCTAGTTCATTATTTGTACTCACTGCCTGCACTCAATAACATGCTGAAAGCTCATTCAATTCCCTTTCTCCACTTGAGTTGCTCCCTCCCCTTAACCCCTAATCTTGTACCATTTTTAAAGCTATGTTGCTTGATTTTCGGCTAATTTGCACCTCGTTAAGGGCAACAGTGAGGCGCTAAATGCTGTTTCTGGGCGTGATGCCAGGCGTCCAGGATTTAGCACTTGGCTGGAAGATTTGTCTATTGGTTTGTGCTGGTGCATTGTCAGGCATTGCCAGTGAGGATTGCAGGACCATCTCAGGAGGAGGAAGACGAGCCTGGCGAGGAACCCACTGGTACTTGGGTGTCAATCGTGCATGGTGCATGGCTGGAGCATCACTGATGGGAGCCAGAATGCTGTCACCCTGAGAAAGGACAGCACCTTCCATTTCTTGGGAGCCACTGACTCTCCGACGGGGCTGGGCCTCAGCATCTGGAGCATGATGTGTCTCCACAACTTGCTGGTCTGCTTCGACACCGTCCCTTCCCAGTGGGGAATACAGAGAGAATGGCACCAGTCATCGACCGCATCACATCACCAAGCTAAAGCGTAGCTTGTGACTGCGATTAATGCAATGCTGCAACACACCACACAATCTAGAACGCCACTGTCGCTGCTCAAGGCCACCGACCTCTGTGTGTGGGCAATGATGGCCTCGCTGGAGTCCTGAGTTGCTTTGACAACCACGACACTGCCTTCGCAACAGTTGCAGTAAGCTTGTCGATACTCTCTGGGATCCGTCCCAATGCATCCATCAGCTCACGGTATATTCCTGTGTTTTCCCTGGACATTTCCACCAAGTCCAGTTCCACGTCTGCCTGTTGTTGAGCAGACCGACTTTGCCAGCTCACCCTCCAAGATTGCCCTCTCTCACTGCGGTGCTGTAGGCGACTGGGGCCAGGAGCCTATGAGGACTCAAACCCCTCAAAGATCTCATTGCCGCCAGATGCCGAATGTAGAGACGGGGCAACTGGTGGGCTTTGCGGCTCAGTGATGTTGGTTGTGTCCTTGTAATCACCGCCATGGCCTGAGGTTGATGCATCCCGGGAAGGCTGGCATGATTGCGGCTGATCTTTTGCAAGCACAAAAACACATTCGTGTGATTAGCAGCAGGGGAGGGGGCAGGGTGACACGAGGAAGGTGGCATTGTACATTTCATTTGATGGCCCGCCTGCACTTCATTATACATCTCAATGCAGTCTCTTCAGGCGCCCTATCCATTTACATACCCTCACTACCCGAAAGGGGCTCAGCATCGCCCCCGGCAACTGCCCAAGTTGCTTGCTACTCCAATGAGGGTTGACACCCGTTCCTCGACATCATTCACTTCCAGTATTTGAGGCGGCCCCCCGCCTGTGCGCAGCTGCTCCTTCCTGTTGTGGGAGTGCTTCGGCTGCAAAGAGAAAACTAGGAAGAGTTCAGAAAGGGTTTCTCTCCTGTTGTGGCACATATGCCTACCATAATAAAATAGGTGAGACTGTGTGAACATTCCAGTGGCTTCCGTTCAATCTGTTTCGATGTTGCATGAATGTCATCGGCGATTGTTAGGATTTTAGAGGGATGTAACATAGGGGCTGCAGGTGATCTTTCTGAGAACCATAGCAGCAGTGGGAGTGTATTATGAGGAAGGATGTAAATTAGTGAGTTCATGTACATCGATCATTAGAAGGCAATGGGTGCAGAAGTAAGCCTTCATCTTTCTTATGCATTGTGAAACCCACCCCACAGACAGCAAGACTTTTGAGAGGGTTCATATGCATGAAAGACTTCATATAGTGTGTGAGATTCATGTTAGAAGGACAGAAGCATCCATAGATGTGTGGTACTTACCCTGATGAGCAGTGGAAGGTCATTGAACATTTTCCAACATTGTGTCCCAGTTCTGGGCACAGTGTCTGCAGCAGAGAGCTCCTGTGCTGTCCCTCCACAGCCTCTTAAACCAGGTGCAAGTGGTCTGGCTCCCCCAGCAAGCTGGAGTGAGGACCACCTCCTCTCCACTGCGTGGACTAAGGCCTCACTCACCTCATTGCTGAAGCACCTAGCACGCTGCCTTCCCTCCTGCTCCTCCATCTCTGCAAAAGTGGCGGAAGTGGAGCGGTTTATATGTATATGTGCGCAGGAAGCTGCCACCCACCTAGCATTAGAGTTTGCGACTGGGGGAAAAAAATGCTGCTTATGCCAAAACTGGCCACCTCTGATAATGACACAAGTTTCAGCTCAGGTGCAAAGTCCATTGTGCAACGCCTGATTTAATGCCAACGCTCCCCGAACTGACTTTGTCGCCAAAACCTGCAGTCAAAGACACAAACTATTTTCAGGAGCTATCTTTAATGCCCTGCTGCAATTAGCACCCCAAAATCCAAAAAGCCCAAAATCCAGCCCAAAGTTTGGTGCTCAATATTCATTTGAATGGCTTTTTGATTCAGTTCATATTTAATTGACAGTTTCCCCTCATTCTTAATTAATGTTTTGCTGTTGCGTGCTACAAACTAAATGCATAGTCACCATGAGTATGAATTGTAAAAGAATAATGTTTTCTGAGTAGCGTTTGATTAAAAATACAGGAAAATGGATTTGGGTAAAAAACAGGCGGGGAGATCGAGATGCGCATACTGACCCCGCCCATTGAAAGTAGTGCAGGCAGCACGCAAAATTTGTGTAGTCTGCTCATTAACATGATTGCAGCGCTGAGCCTAGCACTAAAAGCGCTGCTGGTTGGCTCAACAGGGGGACCAATATTGGGTGCAATCTGCTGTGCAATTAAAGTTTGCTGCAGAGTGAAAGGCTCTCTGCACTTCTTAAAGGGTAGGTGCGTTTTTGCAGAAGCAGCTCATTGTCACTGCAGCTGCAACAATAACACAACAGGGGAGAGAAAGGGCACTTCACTTCTCAAATGCAGCATGGGAGGTCTTGATTCAGGGGATATATAGAAGACAGGTCCCCTACCCGCAGGGGGCCAGGAGGCCATTGAGGCAGGACGTCAGAAGGCAGTGGGAGGAGATAGCAGAAGCCGCCCGTGCCATGTGTGTTGCCCCCAGGAGCTGGATCCAGTGCCACAAGAAGTTTAATGTCCTCACACAAGTGGTCAAGGTTAGTAAATGCATCTTCAAACGCCATCTCCAACCAAATGCACCACTAGTTTCACACACTGCTGAATGTACCACTCCCCCATTGCTCACCTACCAACACTCTCCAGCAATTACGATTCATACCTCACCCACACACACGTACCACTGTGTAACCTCACATCCACATCTCACACGCTGTACACAATGTCAGTATGGTGTATGAAATGATACAATGAACTCCGCACTGTGAACCAGTGACCAGGTGTAACCTGGTCAGTCTTTAATGGCTTCCAGAAGTGAAGATACAAAGGTGAAGTTCAGGTTATATATCGGGCCCAGCACGAGTGTACCTATGACCCGAGGACCTCCGACAGTAGTGCCCTCTGGTAGTGGGCAGACCTTATGTACCCCAGTTCTTGATACAAGTCCATATTGCAAGTTCAGAAGGTCTGGAGCCCTTCGCTCCCTGGTTGACAATTTCAGTACAATCCCAGTACTTTCCAAGTCTCTCACGACTTGGGGCTCGGCGTTGACCACAGTGGGTTTTTCTGATGGCTGGACGTGAGTTGGTTGAACATCAGAATATAAGAATTAGAAACAGGATTAGGCCATCCAGCCCCTCGAGCCTGCTCCGCCATTCAACAAGATCATGGCTGATCTGGCCGTGGACTCAGCTCCACTTATCCGCCCGCTCCCCATAACCCTTAATTCCCTTATTGGTTAAAAATCTATCTATCTGTGATTTGAATACATTCAATGAGCTAGCCTCAACTGCTTTCTTGGGCAGAGAATTCCACAGATTCACAACCCTCTGCGAGAAGAAATTCCTTCTCAACTCGGTTTTAAATTGGCTATCCCGTATTTTGAGGCTGTGCCCCCTAGTTCTAGTCTCCCCGACCAGTGGAAACAACCTCTCTGCCTATATCTTGTCTATCCCTTTCATTATTTTAAATGTTTCTATAAGATCACCTTTCATCCTTCTGAACTCCAACGAGTAAAGACCCAGTCTACTCAATCTATCATCATTAGGTAACCCCCTCATCTCCGGAATCAGCATAGTGAATCGTCTCTATACCCCCTCCAAAGCTAGTATATCCTTCCTTAAGTAAGGTGACCAAAACTGCACGCAGTACTCCAGGTGCAGCCTCACCAATATACTGTACAGTTGCAACAGGACCTCCCTGCTTTTGTACTCCATTCCTCTCGCAATGAAGGCCAACATTCCATTCGCCTTCCTGATACACCTGTTGCACCTGCAAACTAACTTTTTGGGATTCATGCACAAGGACCCCCAGGTCCCTCTGCACCGCAGCATGTTGTAATTTCTCCCCATTCAAATAATATTCCCTTTGACTGTTTTTTTTTCCAAGGTGGATGACCTCACATTTGCCGACATTGTATTCCATCTGCCAAACCTTAGCCCATTCGCTTAACCTATCTAAATCTCTTTGCAGCCTCTCTGTGTCCTCTACACAACCCGTTCTCACACTAATCTTTGTATCATCTACAAATTTTGTTACACTACACTCCGTCCCCTCTTCCAGGTCATCTATGTATATTGTAAACAGTTGTGGTCCCAGCACCGATCCCTGTGGCACACCACTAACCACCGATTTCCAACTCGAAATGGACCCATTTATCCCGACTCTCTGCTTTCTGTTAGCCAGCCAATTCTCTTTCCATGCTAATACATTTCCTCTGACTCTGTGTACCTTTATCTTCTGCAGTAACCTTTTGTGTGACACCTTATCGAATGCCTTTTGGAAATCTAAATACACCACATCCATCGGTACACCTCTATCCACTATGCTCGTTATATCCTCAAAGAATTCCAGTAAATTAATTAAACATGATTTCCCCTTCATGAATTCATGTTGCGTCTGCTTGATTGCACTATTCCTATCTAGATGTCCCGCTATTTCTTCCTTCATGATAGTTTCAAGCATTTTCCCCACTACAGATGTTAAACTAACCGGCCTATCATTACCGGCCTTTTGTCTGCCCCCTTTTTTGAACAGAGGCATCACATTAGCTGCTTTCCAATCCGATGGTACCTCCCCAGAGTGCAGAGAATTTTGGTAGATTATAACGAATGCATTTGCTATAACTTCTGCCATCTCTTTTAATACTCTGGGATGCATTTCATCAGGGCAAGGGGACTTGTCTACCTTGAGTCCCATTAGCCTGTCTAGCACTACACCCCTAGTGATAGTGATTATCTCAAGGTCCTCCCTTCCCACATTCCCATGACCAGCAATTTTTGGCATGGTTTTTGTGTCTTCCACTGTGAAGACCGAAGCAAAATAATTGTTTAAGGTCTCAGCCATTTCCACATTTCCCATGATTAAATCCCCCTTCTCATTTTCTAAGGGACCAACATTTACTTTAGTCACTCTTTTCCATTTATATATCTGTAAAAGCTTTCACTATCTGTTTTTATGTTTTGCGCAAGTTTACTTTCGTAATCTATCTTTCCTTTCTTTATTGATTTCTTAGTCATTCTTTGCTGTCGTTTAAAATTTTCCCAATCTTCTAGTTTCCCACTAACCTTGGCCACCTTATATGCATTGGTTTTTAATTTGATACTCTCCTTTATTTCCTTGGTTATCCATGGCTGGTTATCCATTCTCTTACCACCCTTCTTTTTCACTGGAATATATTTTTGTTGAGCACTATGAAAGAGCTCTTTAAAAGTCCTCCACTGTTCCTCAATTGTGCCACCGTTTAGTCTGTGTTTCCAGTCTACTTTAGCCAACTCTGCCCTCATTCCACTGTAGTCCCCTTTGTTTAAGCATAGTACGCTCATTTGAGACGCTACTTCCTCACCCTCAATCTGTATTACAAATTCAACTATACTGCGATCACTCATTCCGAGAGGATCTTTTACTAGGAGATCATTTATTATTCCTGTCTCATTACACAGGACCAGATCTAAGATAGCTTGCTCCCTTTGTAAGAGAAATTTGGCATTAGGGGTACCAGCGGGACAAGGGCTAAAGTGCTGGTTCCTGCAATGGCCCATAAGGAGGTAAAAGGCCTCTCTTCGGCCTTGTACCAAGGCTCCAGAAGTTATCAATTCAATAATATTCCGACAGGATACGATGTGAGAACCTAAACAGACATTGATAAGACCTTGCGAAGAGGCTCGAGGTGACTCACAGGCACCAAGGAAATGTATAACAAATTCCGACCTAATGAAGTCATTCTAGTCATGGCCTAAAGTGGTCATGAGGGTCTTGGTCTGTCAATCCAAAGTAGCACTGATAATGTAGTCCAATTAGAGAAGTAGCACTGATAAGGTAGTTCAATTAGAAATCTAGGGAGGTCTTGTCCGGGAACAGAGGGGTTTTGAAATGTATAAAAGTTGTATGATTGTGCTGTTCGGGGAGCATCTCCACTCACAGGCGGCTGTGATAAGAGGTGTTCCCGGACATTCGTAATAAAGATCGTTATACTTTGCCATCCGTCTCTGTCTACGTGGGCTGGGGCGAGCGTCGACCCTCTATATCAGGAAGCCTTCCCATCTCCCCCTTACACCTTGTAGGTTCTGTAACATACTGTTCTAAGAAGCAATCCTGTATGCATTCTATGAATTCCTCCTCAAGGCTACCATGTGCGATTTGATTTGACCAATCGATATGTAGGTTAAAATCCCCCATGATTACTGCCGTTCCTTTTTCATATGCTTCCATTATTCCCTTGATTATTGTCCGCCCCACCATGAAGTTATTATTGGGGGGCCTATAAACTACACCCACCAGTGACTTTTTCCCCTTACTATCTCTAATCTCCACCCACAATGATTCAACGTTTTGTTCATTACAGCCAATATCGTCTCTCACAACTGCCCTGATATCATCCTTTATTAACAGAGGTACCCCACTACCTTTCCCTTCTTGTCTATCTTTCCAAATTGTCAGATACCCCTGTATGTTTAATTTCCAGTCTTAGCCACCCTGCAACCACGTTTCTGTAATGGCCACCAAATCATACCCATTTGTAATGATTTGTGCCGTCAACTCATTTACTTATTTCGAATGCTGTCATCTAAGCTCACGGTGTCTTCTTCCAACTGTTCCGGTTCGTCAGTGGGTCTTAGCTTGATTTGATCAATGTGTTTCCTGCACATCTGCCCATTCTTGAGCTTAACCATATACACCCGGTTACCCTCCTTAACCATAAAATTGCCCGGGAGCCACTTGGGCCCTTGACCATGTTTAAGTACTTAAACCGGGTCATTTACAGATATGTCGCATGACACTGCGGTGCAGTCATGATACCACTGCTGGTGTTGACGTTGGGTTTTGACATGATCGTTAAGGTCAGGATGGACTAGAGAGAGCCTGGTTTTGAGGCCTCTCTTCATCAATAGTTCTGCAGACGGGACCCCGGTGAGCATGTGTAGCCTTGTCCTGTAACTGAGCAGTATGCGTGACAAGCATGTCTGCAAGGAACCGTGAGTTACGTGTTTCAGGCTCTGCTTGATGGTTTGAACTGCCCACTCCGCTTGACCATTGGACGTGGTTTTGAACGGGGCTGACCTCACGTGTTTTATGCCGTTGCATTTCATGAACTCTTGAAACTCCAGGCTCATGAAACACGGTCCATTGTCACTGACAACGATGCCTGGCAGACCATGTGTGGCAAACATGGCTCTCAGGTTCTCAATGGTGGCAGTGGAAGTGCTGGATGACATGATCACACATTCTATCCATTTGGAGTATGCATCCACCACCACAAAAAACATTTTACCGAGGAAGGGGCCCGCAAAGTCGATGTGGATTCTAGACCATGCTTTGGATGGACATGACCACAGATTGAGTGGAGCTTCTTTTGGGACATTGCTTAACTGCATGCAACTGCTGCACTGATGCATGCATGACTCTAATTACGAGTCAATGGCAGGCCACAATTTGGTTTTCACATCAGTAGGACTGATTCCATCGGCAGCGATCTATCGTCCAAGGAATTTGACCTCTGGTATTATGAAAACGCACTTTGAACATTTCAGCCTGAGTCCCACTTTGTCCAGACCATGCAGAGTCTCTTCCAGATTGTGCAGGTGCTCGGCGGTGTCATGACCTGTGACTAGGATGTTGTCTTGGAATACCACGGTCCTGGAGACGGATTTCAATAGGCTCTCCATGTTTCTCTGAAATATGGCTGCTACCGAACTAATGCCAAAAGGGCACCTGTTGTAAGTAAACAGTCCTTTGTGCGTGTTGATGCACGGAAGTTTCTTTGATGATTCAACCAGTTCCTGTGTCATGTAGGCTGACGTTAGATCCAATTTGGTGAACGATTTTCCCCCGGCTAGCATTGAAAACAGATCATCAGCTTTTGGTAGCGGGTACTGATCTTGTTTCGAAACTTGGTTGATCGTGACCTTGTAGTCTCCACAAATCCTGACCATACCGTCATTCATTAACACCAGAACAATGGGATTGGCCATTCATTAAATTCGACCGGTGAGATGACCCCCTCGCGTTGTAGCCTGTCCAATTCGAGCTCAACCTTTTCTCTCATCATGTGTGGGACCGCCCTGGCTTTGTGATGGTTGGGCCTTGCATCTGGGCCTAGGTGAATCTGCACCTTGGCTCCCTTGAAGCTGCCAATTCCCGGTTCAAACAGTGAGGGAAATTTGCTCAGCACTTGAGCACACAAATCATCATCCGCTGATGACAAAGCTTTGATATCGTACCATTTCCATTTTATTTTCTCGAGCCAACTCCTGCCGAATAACGATGGGCCGTTGCCCGGGATAATCCATAATGGTAGATCATGAACCGTTCCCTCTAACTGCTGCACTACCAATCACTGTTATGAACTCTTTGGTGTGGGTAAACAACTTCGCATTTATCGGACTCAGCTTGGGTCTCTCTGCCTTGGTCTCCCACAGCTTTTCGAAAGTCCTCTGGCTCATTATCGATTGACGAACACCGTGTCTAATTCCATGGATACCGACACACCGTTTAATTTTACCTCCATCATTATCGGTTGGCTCTTTGTTAGGAACGCACGTATGCTATACACTTCCTCCTCGGAACTCTCAAATGCCTCGGGCTGCATCGCCAGATCCACACTGGATTGATCATCATCCACATAGTGTGTCGCAGCTCGCTTGCTCTGGTGTGGACACGTCCACTGAAGATGCCCATCTTCACACACTCTCTGCATACATACTGCCTGAAGTGGCACTGATGGGATTGGTGATTGCCCCCGCAACGCCAACGCATTGAGCTTGGATTTGTGCCCAATGGCGGCATTGAGTGGCTCCCGTTCTTGCATACTCAGTTGTGTAGGCCCTCGATGGTGAATTTTGAGTGGCTCCTGGTCTTGCATACGCAGTCGAGTAGGCCCTGCCATGTGCAGCTCTGCCGGCCGTCAATACAATTTTGGACACAGTACTTGCCGTGGAGTTCCTGTTTTGTCGCGATATCTGCTTTGTGCTTTTCTGCATGGACATGCAAGCCTGGGCAATGGTGATGACCTTGCTGAGGTCCGATGTCTCCACAGCCAGCAACTTACTTAAGATCACCTCGTGGTTGACCCCGATCACGAAAAAGTCACGCAGCATGTCTTCCAACGCAGGCCTAAATTTGCAAGGCCCTGCAAGACGTCTCAGGTCGGCAACAAATGCCGCTACGTCCTGGCCTTCTGGACGAACGTGCGTATAGAAGCGATATCTGGATATGAGGATTCCTTCCGTGGGTTTAAGGTGTTCCCGAACTAGAGCACAGTTCTTTGTAATCATTTTCTGTAGGAAGAGTGGGTGAGAGCAGATTCTTGATGAGTGCATAGGTCGTGGCGCCACAGATGGTGAGAGAACTGCCCTGCGCTTCTCTGCATCCTTGTCTTTGTTTAGGTCATCTGCCACAAAATACTGGTCAAGACGATTCGTGAAATCTCCCCAATCCTCTCCCTCATCGAATCTCTTGAGAATTCCAACAGTACTCGATCGTGCTGTGCTCGCCATACTTTTGCATGGGTTCATATTTGCCTTGTCGCCAGTTATAGTGTATGAAATTATGCAAAGAACTCCGTACTGGAAACCTGGTCAGTTTTTAATGGCTTCCAGAAGTGAAAATACAAAGGTGAATTTCGGTTTATGTACCGGGCCCAGCACGAGTGTACCTATGACCCTTGGACCTCCGACGGTAGTGCCCTCTGCTGGTGGGCAGACCTCCTGTACAGTCAGCTATTCAACTATGACAGGCACATCACCCACACATATTGAACCAGACTTACTGAAACACTTCACTTTCTCTTACAGGTCAAGGTGGCTCATTACTGGTGCAAGCAGCAGCAGCAGACAGGTGGGGGGGGGCGGGGGCAGGGGGGGGGTGGGAAGCAGTATTTATGTGGCTGATCTGGGGAGGGGGGAGGGAGGGGCAATACTTATGTGGCTGGTCCAGTTAAATTTCTGGTCAACGGTGACCCCTAGGATGTTGATGGTGGGGGATTCGGCAATGGTAATCCTGTTGAATGTCAAGGGGCAGTGGTTAGACTGTCTCTTGTTGGAGATAGTCATTGCCTGGCACTTGTGTGGCTCCAATGCCACTTATCAGCCCAAGCCTGAACGTCATCCAGGTCTTGCTGCATGTGGGCTCAGATGGCTTCATTATTTGAGAAGTTGCCAATGGAACGGAACACTGGACAATCATCAGCGAACATCCCAAGTTCTGACCCTATGATGGAGAGAAAGTCATTAATGAAGCAGCTGAAGATGTTTGGGCTGAAGACACCGCCCTGAGGAACTCCTGCAGTAATGTCCTGGGGCTGACATGATTGGCCTCCAACAACCACAACTATCTTCCTTTGTGCTATGTATGACTCCAGCCAGTGGAGAGCCTTCCCCAGATTTCCTGTGACTTAGATTTTACTAGGGCTCCTTCATGCCACATTCAGTCAAATGCTGCCTTGATGTCAAGGGTGGTCTGCTGGCCATGAAGGGTGAAGTTGCGGAGGGGAGTCATCAGCCAGGTGTAGAGTGGATAGCCCTTGTCTCCGAACAGCCACTCTTGGATTCGACATGGTGCCTGGAAGATTGCAGGTACAGCAGACTGGCGCAGGATGAAGGCATCATAACTACTGCCAGGATACCGAGCATTCACCATCATGATCGTACAGCAACTGCACATTAAGAGAGTGGTAGCCTTTGTGTTTGTGTTACATCTCAAGATTGATATGAGGCACCCACAAATCACGTGCGCAGGCGATGGTCCCCTGCACCATGGGAAGCCTGATATCCTGGCAAAGCCACATGCACACTTCTCCTACTTCTCTCTGTTCATAAAGAAGACAACAAAATCCCTTCTCCTGGAGTACAGGGCCTCTGTGACCTCCCAGATGCAGTGATGTATGGCAAACTGGGAGATGTCAGCTATGTCGCCTGCTCAAGACTGGAAGAGTCCGGTGGCAAAAACCTTGAGGGCCACTGGCAGTGGCGTCATCACCGTCCTCCGAGGCTGCAGGTCTGGTTCCAGGAGGTGACCACCTCCTGTTGAAGCGGATTCTCCGACTACACTGCTGCTGGCTTAAGTGCAGGGAGGAGAAGTGCTCTCAGGAGACGCTCAGTGGGTACGGCCTCCTTCTGAGAGTCCTCCTGTTCCTCTTCCCTCTGTGAGCAGCTTGTCCTTTGCCTCTGCTCCATCTCCCCATCATACTGCAGAGCGAGGGGGACTGCAAGTAGAACATAAGAAATAGGAGCAGGAGTAGGCCATTTGGTCCCTCGAGCCTGCTCCGCCAATCAATAAGATCATGGTTGATCTGATCTTGAGCTCAGCTCCACTTCCCCATAACCCTTCACTCCCTTATCATTCAAATATCTGTCTATCTCCGCCTTAAATATATTCAATGACCCAGGCTCCACAGCTCTCTGGGGCAGAGAATTCCACAGGTTTACGACGCTTTGAGAAAGAAATTCCTTTTCATTTTAGTTCTGAATGGGCAACCCCTTATTCTTAAACTATGCCCCTTCTAGATGACCCACGAGGGGAAACATCCTCTCTGCATCTATGTTGTCAAGCCCCCTCAGCACCTTATATATTTCAATAAGATCACCTCTCATTCTTCGAAATTTCAATGCGTTTCGGCCCAACCTGCTCAACCTTTCTTCATAAGTCAATCCCCTCATCTCAGGAATCAACCAAGTGAATCTTCTCTGAACTGCCTCCAATGCAAATATGTCCCTCCTTAAATAAGAAGACCAAAATGATACGCAGTACTCCAGGTGTGGCCTCACCAATACCCTGTGCAGTTGTAGCAGGACTTCCCTGTTTTTATATTCAATCCCCCTTGCAATAGAAGCCCCATGACTGGGAGCAAGTGGTCTGAACAGCACCCTTGAAACCAGGAGCAAGGCTTTCTGCACTTGCATCACGACTCCCGGTCACTTCACCAACTTTAAATAACTCTAGAAAATTGCACAGAGCCAGTGCAAATCAAAAAGCAAGTTACCTGAAAGTTGTTGATGGCCACAAAATGCAATTATACTTTCGGGTCTATTTCTCTTGAACCTCCACTTTTATGCTTATCTGGCTGAGGAAAGCCTCCTCCCACTCCAGGTGCAATTACCTTTAAAGAGGAGGTTCTTAAAGTGTCCATACCCTTCTTTTGCGATCACGGCCCTCATCAGCTTGCAGCTGACATACCAGCCCTCAATCACCGTATGACAGGACATATACAAGACAAATTAACACATTGATATAAAAATTACTCGGGAAAAATCAACCTCCTTCCATACCACAACTATCATCACTACTACTGAAATTTGTAACTATTGTACTGTCATCCCCATGAAGCAGCAGACATCCAGAATCTTCTTTAGTTATCACTTTTTCCTTAATTGCAAAAGATTATGCTCACTCATTTTATCTTATGCCCTCCTTTCCTGTAGATCCATTATAGCAATGAAAAGGCAGATGATGATGGCAAGGAGAGAATACATTTATTTCTGATAGACTATGAGGATATCAGTGATGACGAGGATGATTAAAGAAAGGAGGAGGATGATGAAGACCAGACCACACAAGAGTTCCTGGAACAAGACATGTTTCCATGTTCCTCTATTCCAACTCCCCTAAAGGTTAGCCCCAGTATAATTTTCGTTCTCATTCCCATACACCAGCTCAGATACTTTCACCAAGACAGAAGTGGATAGTGTGGATGGGGCAGTGGGTGATTTATCGAGCACACAGGAACGAGGGGAGCAGGGAGTGGGTGAGACTGTGCTACCTCACCTGTGGAGGCTGTGATAAATGCTGCCCTTGGCTTTGGAGTCATGGGATCCAGATCTCTTGGGTAGTCACATGTAAAGAAGGATAATCAACAAACTTCATACCTATGTGTCGGCTCTGAGATAGAATGTGAGGCAACGAACAGGTATGACTCTGGGGTCTTCAGTCCTCATTTGTGGTAACTGTAGGAATGCTTTTCTCTTGTTAAGGGCATCAATGGGGCAGGTGGCAACTTCATTGGAGTCTGCAACAGTAACCTAACTTAACTGCTTGCTGCTCACAGAAGGTTCATTATCCATGTATCAATGGAAATGATACAATTCTCTGTGTGCATTACAAGCCTCCAAACAATGGCGATAACAAAGCAAGGCTTATGTTTATATAGCTCCTTTCACAACCTCAGGAAATTCCAAAGCACTTTATAGACAATTAAGTACTTTTAAAATACATTCACTGCTGTAATGTAGGAAATGTGGCAGCCAATTTGCACACAGCAAGCTCCCACAAATGGCAATGTGATAATGACCAGATAATCTGTTTTAGTGACGTTGGTGGAGGGATAAATATTGGGCATGACACTGGGGAGAACTCCCCTGATCTTCTTTGAAATAAAAAGAAAGAAAGACTTGGATTTATATAGCGCCTTTCATGAACACCGGATGTCTCAAAGCACTTTACAGTCAATGGAGTACTTTTTGAAGTGTAGTCACTGTTGTAATGTAGGAAATACGGCAGCCAATTTGCATACATTCTGAAAAGGGAGGGTGAACAGCCAGTTGTCGTGGTGCACATTGGTACCAACGATATAGGTAAAAAAATGGATGAGGTCCTACGAGATGAATTTAAGGAGCTAGGAGCTAAATTAAAACGTAGGACCTCAAAAGTAGTAATCTCAGGATTGCTACCAGTGCCAAGTGCGAGTCAGAGTAGGAATCGCAGGATAGCTCAGATGACTACGTGGCTTGAGCAGTGGTGCAGCAGGGAGCGATTCAAATTCCTGGGGCATTGGAACCAGTTCTGGGGGAGGTGGGACCAGTACAAACTGGACGGTCTGCACCTAGGCAGGACCGGAACCAATGTCCTAGGGGGAGTGTTTGCTAGTGCTGTTGGGGAGGAGTTAAATTAATGTGGCAGGGGGATGGGAACCAATGCAGGGAGACAGAGGGAAACAAAAAGGAGACAAAAGCAATAGACAGAAAGGAGATGAGTAAAAGTGGAGGACAGAGAAACCCAAGGCAAAAAACAAAAAGGGCCACTGAATGCAAAGGGGCTGCAGGAGAGGTCAAAACTAAAAATCATGGATTAAAAACTAGTATTAAAACACTCTACCTAAACGCACGCAGCATTCGAAATAAAGTAAATGAGTTGAAGGCACAAATCATTACAAATGGGTATGATTTGGTGGCCATTACAGAAACGTGGTTGCAGGGTGGCCAAGACTGGGAATTAAACATACAGGGGTATCTGACGATTCGGAAAGGTGGAGGAGGATTTCCTGGAGTGTATAAGGGATGGTTTTCTAGACCAATATGTTGAGGAACCAATTAGGGGGGAGGCCATCTTAGACTGGGTGTTGTGTAATGAGAGAGGATTAATTAGCAATCTCATTGTGCGAGGCCCCTTGGGGAAGAGTGACCATAACATGGTGAAATTCTGCATTAGGATGGAGAATGAAACAGTAAATTCAGAGACCATGGTCCAGAACTTAAAGAAGGGTAACTTTGAAGGTATGAGGCGTGAATTGGCTAGGAGGCGGGAGCTCGGAGCAGCGCGAGTCCGGGGTCGGCGAGAGGCCTATAAAGGCCAGCGGGAGTCGAGCAGTTCGAGCAGTCAGTCGAGGAGGCGGGAGCTCGGAGCAGCGCGAGTCCGGGGTCGGCGAGAGGCCTATAAAGGCCAGCGGGAGTCGGGCAGTTCGAGCAGTCAGTCGAGGAGGCGGGAGCTCGGAGCAGCGCGAGTCCGGGGTCGGCGAGAGGCCTATAAAGGCCAGCGGGAGTCGGGCAGTTCGAGCAGTCAGTCGAGGAGGCGGGAGCTCGGAGCAGCGCGAGTCCGGGGTCGGCGAGAGGCCTATAAAGGCCAGCGGGAGTCGAGCAGTTCGAGCAGTCAGTCGAGGAGGCGGGAGCTCGGAGCAGCGCGAGTCCGGGGTCGGCGAGAGGCCTATAAAGGCCAGCGGGAGTCGGGCAGTTCGAGCAGTCAGTCGAGGAGGCGGGAGCTCGGAGCAGCGCGAGTCCGGGGTCGGCGAGAGGCCTATAAAGGCCAGCGGGAGTCGGGCAGTTCGAGCAGTCAGTCGAGGAGGCGGGAGCTCGGAGCAGCGCGAGTCCGGGGTCGGCGAGAGGCCTATAAAGGCCAGCGGGAGTCGGGCAGTTCGAGCAGTCAGTCGAGGAGGCGGGAGCTCGGAGCAGCGCGAGTCCGGGGTCGGCGAGAGGCCTATAAAGGCCAGCGGGAGTCGGGCAGTTCGAGCAGTCAGTCGAGGAGGCGGGAGCTCGGAGCAGCGCGAGTCCGGGGTCGGCGAGAGGCGTACCGGTGCAGCTACAGGGAGAAGGCAAAGATACAAAGGTGACGTCACAGCCTAGGGGGTAAGTGATTGGCTGGTGATTGGTGAGTAGTTTTTCTTTTTCTTCTTATATTGGTCAGTAACTTTTAACATTGTTATTACCAGTTTAAGTGTATCTAAGGGTTAAGACATGGCAGGAGAGCTCGGTCGGGTGTTGTGCTCCTCCTGTACCATGTGGGAACTCAGGGACGCTTCCGGTGTCCCTGACGACTATGTGTGCGGGAAGTGTATCCGCCTCCAGCTCCTGACGGTCCGCGTTACGGAATTGGAGCTGAAGGTGGATTCACTCTGGAGCATCCACGATGCTGAGAATGACGTGAGTATCACGTGTAGTGAGTTGGTCTTACCGCAGGGAAAGGGTCCACAGCCAGATAGGGAATGGAAGACCAGCAGGAAGAGTAGAGCAAGGAAGGTAGTGCAGGGGTCCCCTGCGGTCATCCCCCTGCAAAACAGATACACCGCTTTGGGTACTGTTGAGGGGAATGACTCATCAGGGGAGGGCAGCAGCAGCCAAGTTCATGGCACCGTGGCTGGCTCTGCTGCACAGGAGGGCAAGAAAAAGAGTGGGAGAGCGATAGTGATAGGGGATTCAATTGTGAGGGGAATAGATAGGCGTTTCTGCGGCCGCAACCGAGACTCCAGGATGGTATGTTGCCTCCCTGGTGCAAGGGTCAAGGATGTCTCGGAGCGGGTGCAGGACATTCTGAAATGGGAGGGAGAACAGCCAGTTGTCGTGGTGCACATTGGTACCAACGACATAGGCAAAAAAAGGGATGAGGTCCTACGAAACGAATTTAAGGAGCTAGGAGCTAAATTAAAAAGTAGGACCTCAAAAGTAGTAATCTCGGGATTGCTACCAGTGCCACGTGATAGTCAGAGTAGGAATCGCAGGATAGCGCAGATGAATACGTGGCTTGAGCAGTGGTGCAGCAGGGAGGGATTCAAATTCCTGGGGCATTGGGACCGGTTCTGGGGGAGGTGGGACCAGTACAAACCGGACGGTCTGCACCTGGGCAGGACTGGAACCAATGTCCTCGGGGGAGTGTTTGCTAGTGCTGTTGGGGAGGATTTAAACTAATATGGCAGGGGGATGGGAACCAATGCAGGGAGACAGAGGGAAACAAAAAGGAGCCAAAAGCAAAAGACAGAAAGGAGATGAGGAAAAGTGTAGGGCAGAGAAACCCAAGGCAAAGAACAAAAAGGGCCACTGTACAGCAAAATTCTAAAAGGACAAAGGGTGTTAATAAAACAAGCCTGAAGGCTTTGTGTCTTAATGCAAGGAGTATCCGCAATAAGGTGGATGAATTAATTGTGCAAATAGATGTTAACAAATATGATGTGATTGGGATTACGGAGACGTGGCTCCAGGATGATCAGGGCTGGGAACTCAACATTCAGGGGTATTCAACATTCAGGAAGGATAGAATAAAAGGAAAAGGAGGTGGGGTAGCATTGCTGGTTAAAGAGGAGATTAATGCAATAGTTAGGAAAGACATTAGCTTGGATGATGTGGAATCTATATGGGTAGAGCTGCAGAACACCAAAGGGCAAAAAACGTTAGTAGGAGTTGTGTACAGACCTCCAAACAGTAATAGGGATGTTGGGGAGGGCATCAAACAGGAAATTAGGGGTGCATGCAATAAAGGTGTAGCAGTTATAATGGGTGACTTTAATATGCACATAGATTGGGCTAGCCAAACTGGAAGCAATACGGTGGAGGAGGATTTCCTGGAGTGCATAAGGGATGGTTTTCTAGACCAATATGTTGAGGAACCAACTAGGGGGGAGGCCATCTTAGACTGGGTGTTGTGTAATGAGAGAGGATTAATTAGCAATCTCATTGTGCGAGGCCCCTTGGGGAAGAGTGACCATAATATGGTGGAATTCTGCATTAGGATGGAGAATGAAACAGTAAATTCAGAGACCATGGTCCAGAACTTAAAGAAGGGTAACTTTGAAGGTATGAGGCGAGAATTGGCTAGGATAGATTGGCGAATGATACTTAGGGGGTTGACTGTGGATGGGCAATGGCAGACATTTAGAGACCGCATGGATGAAGTACAACAATTGTACATTCCTGTCTGGCGTAAAAATAAAAAGGGGAAGGTGGCTCAACCGTGGCTATCTAGGGAAATCAGGGATAGTATTAAAGCCAAGGAAGTGGCATACAAATTGGCCAGAAATAGCAGCGAACCTGGGGACTGGGAGAAATTTAGAACTCAGCAGAGGAGGACAAAGGGTTTGATTAGGACAGGGAAAATGGAGTACGAGAAGAAGCTTGCAGGGAACATTAAGGCGGATTGCAAAAGTTTCTATAGGTATGTAAAGAGAAAAAGGTTGGTGAAGACAAACGTAGGTCCCCTGCAGTCAGAATCAGGGGAAGTCATAACGGGGAACAAAGAAATGGCGGATCAATTGAACAAGTACTTTGGTTCGGTATTCACTAAGGAGGATACAAACAACCTTCCGGATATAAAAGGGGTCAGAGGGTCTAGTAAGGAAGAGGAACTGAGGGAAATCTTTATTAGTCGGGAAATTGTGTTGGGGAAATTGATGGGATTGAAGGCAGATAAATCCCCAGGGCCTGATGGCCTGCATCCTAGAGTACTTAAGGAGGTGGCCTTGGAAATAGCGGATGCATTGACAGTCATTTTCCAACATTCCATTGACTCTGGATCAGTTCCTATGGAGTGGAGGGTAGCCAATGTAACCCCACTTTTTAAAAAAGGAGGGAGAGAGAAAACAGGGAATTATAGACCGGTCAGCCTGACCTCAGTAGTGGGTAAAATGATGGAATCAATTATTAAGGATGTCATAGCAGTGCATCTGGAAAATGGTGACATGATAGGTCCAAGTCAGCATGGATTTGTGAAAGGGAAATCATGCTTGACAAATCTTCTGGAATTTTTTGAGGATGTTTCCAGTAAAGTGGACAAAGGAGAACCAGTTGATGTGGTATATTTGGACTTTCAGAAGGCTTTCGACAAGGTCCCACACAAGAGATTAATGTGCAAAGTTAAAGCACATGGGATTGGGGGTAGTGTGCTGACGTGGATTGAGAACTGGTTGTCAGACAGGAAGCAAAGAGTAGGAGTAAACGGGTACTTTTCAGAATGGCAGGCAGTGACTAGTGGAGTGCCGCAAGGTTCTGTGCTGGGGCCCCAGCTGTTTACATTGTACATTAATGATTTAGACGAGGGGATTAAATGCAGTATCTCCAAATTTGCGGATGATACTAAGTTGGGTGGCAGTGTGAGCTGCGAGGAGGATGCTATTAGGCTGCAGAGTGACTTGGATAGGTTAGGTGAGTGGGCAAATGCATGGCAGATGAAGTATAATGTGGATAAATGTGAGGTTATCCACTTTGGTGGTAAAAACAGAGAGGCAGACTATTATCTGAATGGTGACAGATTAGGAAAAGGGAAGGTGCAACGAGACCTGGGTGTCATGGTACATCAGTCATTGAAGGTTGGCATGCAGGTACAGCAGGCGGTTAAGAAAGCAAATGGCATGTTGGCCTTCATAGCGAGGGGATTTGAATACAGGGGCAGGGAGGTGTTGCTACAGTTGTACAGGGCCTTGGTGAGGCCACACCTGGAGTATTGTGTACAGTTTTGGTCTCCTAACTTGAGGAAGGACATTCTTGCTATTGAGGGAGTGCAGCGAAGGTTCACCAGACTGATTCCCGGGATGGCGGGACTGACCTATCAAGAAAGATTGGATCAATTGGGCTTGTATTCACTGGAGTTCAGAAGAATGAGAGGGGACCTCATAGAAACGTTTAAAATTCTGACGGGTTTAGACAGGTTAGATGCAGAAAGAATGTTCCCAATGTTGGGGAAGTCCAGAACCAGGGGTCACAGTCTGAGGATAAGGGGTAAGCCATTTAGGACCGAGATGAGGAGAAACTTCTTCACCCAGAGAGTGGTGAACCTGTGGAATTCTCTACCACAGAAAGTAGTTGAGGCCAATTCACTAAATATATTCAAAAGGGAGTTAGATGAAGTCCTTACTACTCGGGGGATCAAGGGTTATGGCGAGAAAGCAGGAAGGGGGTACTGAAGTTTCATGTTCAGCCATGAACTCATTGAATGGCGGTGCAGGCTAGAAGGGCTGAATGGCCTGCTCCTGCACCTATTTTCTATGTTTCTATGTCTATGTTTCTATGATAGATTGGCAAATGATACTTAGGGGGTTGACTGTGGATGAGCAATGGCAGACATTTAGAGACCGCATGGATGAATTACAACAATTGTACATTCCTGTCTGGCGTAAAAATAAAAAAGGGAAGGTGGCTCAACCGTGGCTATCTAGGGAAATCAGGGATAGTATTAAAGCCAAGGAAGTGGCATACAAATTGGCCAGAAATAGCAGCGAACCTGGGGACTGGGAGAAATTTAGAACTCAGCAGAGGAGGACAAAGGGTTTGATTAGGGCAGGGAAAATGGAGTACGAGAAGAAGGTTGCAGGGAACATTAAGGTGGATTGCAAAAGTTTCTATAGGTATGTAAAGAGAAAAAGGTTAGTAAAGACAAATGTAGGTCCCCTGCAGTCAGAATCAAGGGAAGTCATAACGGGGAACAAAGAAATGGCAGACCAATTGAACAAGTACTTTGGTTCGGTATTCACTAAGGAGGACACAAACAACCTTCCGGATATAAAAGGGGTCAGAGGGTCTAGTAAGGAGGGGGAACTGAGGGAAATCTTTATTAGTCGGGAAATTGTGTTGGGGAAATTGATGGGATTGAAGGCCGATAAATCCCCAGGGCCTGATGGACTGCATCCCAGAGTACTTAAGGAGGTGGCCTTGGAAATAGCGGATGCATTGAAAGTCATTTTCCAACATTCCATTGACTCTGGATCAGTTCCTATGGAGTGGAGGGTAGCCAATGTAACCCCACTTTTTAAAAAAGGAGGGAGAGAGAAAACAGGGAATTATAGACCGGTCAGCCTGACCTCAGTAGTGGGTAAAATGATGGAATCAATTATTAAGGATGTCATAGCAGTGCATCTGGAAAATGGTGACATGATAGGTCCAAGTCAGCATGGATTTGTGAAAGGGAAATCATGCTTGACAAATCTTCTGGAATTTTTTGAGGATGTTTCCAGTAAAGTGGACAAAGGAGAACCAGTTGATGTGGTATATTTGGACTTTCAGAAGGCTTTCGACAAGGTCCCACACAAGAGATTAATGTGCAAAGTTAAAGCACATGGGATTGGGGGTAGTGTGCTGACGTGGATTGAGAACTGGTTGTCAGACAGGAAGCAAAGAGTAGGAGTAAACGGGTACTTTTCAGAATGGCAGGCAGTGACTAGTGGGGTGCCGCAAGGTTCTGTGCTGGGGCCCCAGCTGTTTACATTGTACATTAATGATTTAGACGAGGGGATTAAATGCAGTATCTCCAAATTTGCGGATGACACTAAGTTGGGTGGCAGTGTGAGCTGCGAGGTGGATGATATGAGGCTGCAGAGTGACTGGGATAGGTTAGGTGAGTGGGCAAATGCATGGCAGATGAAGTATAATGTGGATAAATGTGAGGTTATCCACTTTGGTGGTAAAAACAGAGAGACAGACTATTATCTGAATGGTGACAGATTAGGAAAAGGGATGGTGCAACGAGACCTGGGTGTCATGGTACATCAGTCATTGAAGGTTAGCATGCAGGTACAGCAGGCGGTTAAGAAAGCAAATGGCATGTTGGCCTTCATAGCGAGGGGATTTGAATACAGGGGCAGGGAGGTGTTGCTACAGTTGTACAAGGCCTTGGTGAGGCCACACCTGGAGTATTGTGTACAGTTTTGGTCTCCTAACTTGAGGAAGGACATTCTTGCTATTGAGGGAGTGCAGCGAAGATTCACCAGACTGATTCCCGGGATGGAGGGACTGACCTATCAAGAAAGACTGGATCAACTGGGCTTGTATTCACTGGAGTTCAGAAGAATGAGAGCGGACCTCATAGAAACGTTTAAAATTCTGACGGGTTTAGACAGGTTAGATGCAGGAAGAATGTTCCCAATGTTGGGGAAGTCCAGAACCAGGGGTCACAGTCTGAGGATAAGGGGTAAGCCATTTAGGACCGAGATGAGGAGAAACTTCTTCACCCAGAGAGTGGTGAACCTGTGGAATTCTCAACCACAGAAAGTAGTTGAGGCCAATTCACTAAATATATTCAAAAGGGAGTTAGATGAAGTCCTTACTACTCGGGGGATCAAGGGTTATGGCGAGAAAGCAGGAAGGGGGTACTGAAGTTTCATGTTCAGCCATGAACTCATTGAATGGCGGTGCAGGCTAGAAGGGATGAATGGCCTGCTCCTGCACCTATTTTCTATGTTTCTATGTAAGAAGGGAAAGGAGGTGGGGTAGCTCTGTTAATAAAGGATGATATCAGGGCAGTTGTGAGAGACGATATTGGCTCTAATGAACAAAATGTTGACTCATTGTGGGTGGTGATTAGAGATAGTAAGGGGAAAAAGTCACTGGTGGGCGTAGTTTATAGGCCCCCAAATAATAACTTCATGGTGGGGCGGGCAATAATCAAGGAAATAATGGAGGCATATGAAAAAGGAACGGCAGTAATCATGGGGGATTTTAACCTACATATCGATTGGTCAAATCAAATCGCACGGGGTAGCCTGGAGGAGGAATTCATAGAATGCATACGGGATTGTTTCTTAGAACAGTATGTTACAGAACCTACAAGGGAGCAAGCTATCTTAGATCTGGTCCTGTGCAATGAGACAGGAAAAATAAACGATCTCCTCATAAAAGATCCTCTCGGAATGAGTGATCACAGTATGGTTGAATTTGTAATATAGATTGAGGGTGAGGAAATAGTGTCTCAAACGAGCATACTATGCTTAAACAAAGGGGACTACAGTGGGATGAGGGCAGAGTTGGCTAAAGTAGACTGGAAACACAGACTAAACGGTGGCACAATTGAGGAACGGTGGAGGACTTTGAAGGAGCTCTTTCATAGTGTTCAACAAAAATATATTCCAATGAAAAAGAAGGGCGGTAAGAGAAGGGATAACCAGCCATGGATAACCAGGGAAATTAAGGAGAGTATCAAATTAAAAACCAATGCGTATAAGGTGGCCAAGGTTCGTGGGAAAATAGAAGATTGGGAACATTTTAAACGACAGAAAAGAATGACTAAGAAAGCAATAAAGAAAGGAAAGATAGATTACGAAGGTAAACTTGCGCAAAACACAAAAACGGATAGTAAAAGCTTTTACAGATATATAAAACGGAAAAGAGTGACTAAAGTAAATGTTGGTCCCTTAGAAGGTGAGAAGGGGGATTTAATAATGGGAAATGTGGAAATGGCTGAGACTTTAAACAATTATTTTGCTTCGGTCTTCACAGTGGAAGACATAGAAACCATGCCAGAAATTGCTGGTCACAGGAATGTGGGAAGGGAGGACCTGGAGACAATCACTATCACTAGGGGGGTGGTGCTGGACAGGCTAATGGGACTCATGGTAGACAAGTCCCCTGGTCCTGATGAAATGCATCCCAGAGTATTAAAAGAGATGGCGGAAGTTATAGCAGATGCATTCGTTATAATCGACCAAAATTCTCTGGACTCTGGGGAGGTACCAGCGGATTGGAAAGCAGCTAATGTAACGCCTCTGTTTAAAAAAAGGGGGCAGACAAAAGGCAGGTAACTATAGGCCGGTTAGTTTAACATCTGTAGTGGGGAAAATGCTTGAAACTATCATTAAGGAAGAAATAGCGGGACATCCAAATAGGAATAGTGCAATCAAGCAGACGCAGCATGGATTCATAAAGGGAAAATCATGTTTAACTAATTTACTGGAATTCTTTGAGGATATAACAAGCATGGTGGATAGAGGTGTACCGATGGATGTGGTGTATTTAGATTTTCAAAAGGCATTCGATAAGGTGCCACATAAAAGGTTACTGCAGAAGATAAAGGTACGCGGGGTCAGTGGAAATGTATTAGCAGGGATAGAGAATTGGCTGGCTAACAGAAAGCAGAGAGTCGGGATAAATGGGTCCTTTTCGGGTAGGAAATCGGTGATTAGTGCTGTGCCACAGGGATCGGTGCTGGGACCACAACTGTTTACAATATACATAGATAACCTGGAAGAGGGGACAGAGTGTAGTGCAACAAAATTTGCAGATGACACAAAGATTAGTGGGAAAACGGGTTGTGTAGAGGACACAGAGAGGCTGCAAAGAGATTTAGATAGGTTAAGCGAATGGGCTAAGGTTTGGCAGATGGAATACAATGTCGGAAAATGTGAGGTCATTCACCTTGGGAAAAAAAACAAAAAAAGGGAATACTATTTGAATGGGGAGAAATTACAACATGCTGCGGTGCAGAGGGGCCTGGGGGTCCTTGTGCATGAAACTCTTTTAGGAGTAAACAGAAAAACATAAAACCGTGCCCCCCGATCTGGGGGAAACACCAAAATTTACAATGCCTTTTTTTTGGCACAGAATCGAATTTTTTTTTTCCGAGTGCCCCCTATAAAAGGGGAGGGGGACACTAAAAGCACCGGCAATTAAAACAAATTAACTTAAAAAACATGAAATCAAATTAAAATTTGGTTGCCGGGCGTGATGATGCACTCCAGTCCCACCTCTCGCGGAAGGCCGCGAGCGTACCGGTGGACACCGCGTGCTCCATCTCCAAGGACACCCTGGCACGGATGTACGCGTGGAAGAGAGGCAGGCAGTCAGGTTGAACGACCCCCTCGACCGCCCGCTGCCTAGACCAGCTGATGACACCCTTGGCTGTGCCCAGGAGAAGTCCTACGAGGAGGCCCTCGGACCTACCCGCTCCCCTCCGCACAGGGTGTCCAAAGATCAGGAGTGTGGGACTGCAGTGCAGCCAGAATTTCAGGAGCAGCCCCTTTAAATAATAAAACAGCGGCTGCAACCTCGTGCATTCCATAAAAACATGGAACATGGACTCTTCCAGACCGCAGAAATTGCAGGCGGCCTGGGAGCCCGTGAACCGGCTTAAAAATTTATTGCACGGGACTGCTCCGTGCACCACCCTCCAGGCCAAGTCCCCGATAAATACTGGGAGGACTCCCGCGTAGAGTGCCCTCCATCGGGGACCCTCGCCTCCTCCGGACGGCAAGATGGTACGCCATGGCGTGTCCGGACGGCCGGCGAGGATGGCAAAGTTGAGAGTGTGCAGGAGCAGCCCGTACAGGAAACCCCTCCGCGCAGAACTGAAAGGCACGGAGGAGATTTCCTCGAGGCGGCTCAAGTTGTGAGGCGCCGGCTCCCGAGGGAGGTTCCGGGGTTTGGCGCCAATGAGGAATTCCGTCCGGACGGGGGTCAGTTCGGACGGGATCTCCCCACGTGCTTGAGCCTCCTCGATGCACCTAACAGAGTCGCGGCCCAGAGCTGTTTTTAGCAACTCGATGGCATCGGCCGCGCGGCGGACGTTGGCAGAATTTAGGCGCCGCGCCAGCGTGTCTGGCGCCATCCAGCCCGCTCCTCCACCACCAAGCAGGTCCCTGACCCTGGTCACCTCACCAGCCACAGCCCTCTTGTCCGACCGCCACCTGAAACCTCGGTCGTGGAGGTACGGATTCCCGAGCAGCGGCTCCTGCAGGACAGCCGCCACTCCAGCCGGTGGAGAGTTGCGCTTGGTGGAGACTTTGTTCCAAACCCTGATGAGTTCCTTGTAAAAGACAGGCAGTTCCCGGAGGGCAGTCCTGGCGGTCCCGACGCCCCCCACACTCACAAACAGGAGCTGCGTGTCGTAGTTGAGGCCGTGCTGTTGGCGGAAGAAATACATCGCCAGAGCACGCCACCTAGGAGGGGGCTCGACGCAAAGGTATCTCTGCAGGGTCTGAAGACGGAAAGTCGCGAGCTGGGTGCTGACGCACACCAACGACTGACCGCCCTCCCCAAGCGGGAGCCTCAAGACCGCCGCAGAGACCCAGTGCTTCCTGTTGTTCCAGAAGAAGTCCACCAGCTTCTTCTGTATCTTGGCGACAAACGCAGGGGGAGGGATCAAAGTGACCAGCCGGTACCACAACATGGCGGCCACCAGCTGGTTTATGACTAGCGCTCGACCCCTGTCGGACAGCACTTGGAGCAGTCCTGTCCAGCGCCCTAGGCGAGCGGTGACCTTGGCCTCCAGCTCCTGCCAGTTCGCCGGCCAGGCTTCCTCGTCGGGGCTAAGGTAGACTCCCAGATAGAGGAGATGGGTCGTGCTCCAGGCAAAAGGCCTGAGCTCCTCCGGCAGGGAGTCCACCCGCCACTGACCCACCAGGAGTCCGGAACATTTTTCCCAGTTGATTCTGACGGAGGATGCGGCCGAGTAAATCTCCTGGCTCTCGCGCATCCTCCGCAGGTCAGCGGGATCCTCTACCGCAAGGAGCACGTCATCGGCGTAAGCCGAGAGGACGACCTCCACGCCCGGCCCTTGCAGAGCCAGTCCCGTCAACCTCGTCCGCAGGAGGCGCAGGAAAGGCTCCACGCAGACGGCGTATAACTGGCCGGACATGGGACATCCCTGGCGCACCCGTCTCCCAAAGCGAAGAGGCGCCGTCAAGAACCCGTGAACCTTAATCAGACACTCTGCGGCGGCGTACAAAAGTCGGATCCGGGCGACGAAATGCGTCCCGAACCCGAAAGCGCGCAGAGTTCCGAGCAGATAGTCGTGATCCACCCTGTCGAACGCCTTCTCTTGGTCGAGGGATAGGAAGGCGACCGACAGACCAGCCTCCTGGGAATAATGGATGAGGTCCCGGACCAGATGGATGTTATCGTGGATTGTCCGGCCCGGGACCGTGTAGGACTGGTCGGGGTGGATCATGTGGTCCAGCACGGCACCAAGGCGAGCAGACATTGCCCTGGCGAAGATTTTGTAGTCCGTGCTGAGGAGGGAGACCGGGCGCCAGTTCTTAAGGAGGCGGAGATCGCCCTTCTGAGGCAGCAGGACGATGACTGCCCTGCGCCAAGAGAGGGGCATCTCCCCGGTCGCCAGACTTTCCCCCAGGACCCGTGCGTAGTCGCCCCCCAGGACATCCCAGAATGGCCTGTGGAACTCCACGGTCACCCCGTCCAGCCCCGGGGCTTTTCCCCTCGAGAGCCGGTCGAGGGCGCCGGTCAGCTCCGCCAGGCTTAGCGGAACTTCCAGATTTTCGGCGCCCTCCGGGCTGACCTTCAGCAAGTCCTCCCACAAAACTCTACGCGCTTCCTCGCTGGACGGCTCCAGAGAGAACAGGGCCCCGTAATATTCACGGGCCCTGTTGTTGACGCCCTCCGGATCTGAGACGAGAGAGCCGTCGTCGGCCAGCAGCGTCAAGAGCTGCTTACGGACACTCTGCCTTTTTTCCAGCGAGTAGAAGAAGGGGGAGCCGCGGTCCAGATCCCACAGGAACCGGATCCGTGACCTCACGAACGCGCCTCGGGATCCGACGAGCTGCAGGTCCTTCAGCGCGGCCTCCTTCGCTTCGTACACCGTCCGCAGGGTCGGGTCCCCGACGACTTGACCGAGACGGGACTCCAGGTCGAGCACCTCTTTTTCTAGGCACCCGACCCTGGCCGCCCGCCTCTTGGTCGACCCCCTCGCGTACTCTTGACAGAAGACGCAGACGTGAGCCTTGCCCACGTCCCACCATAGCCTCAAGGAGGGGAAGCCCCCCTGCTTCCTTCTCCAGTCGGCCCAGAAACGACGGAACGAGTCCTGGAACCGCACGTCCTCCAGCAGCCGGTTGTTAAAATGCCAGTACGCGGACTCCGTCTTGCGCGGAGCGAAGCGAGCTCCGCCCACACCAGGTGGTGGTCCGAACACGGCACCGGCCGCATGGAGGCCGCCGGGACGCAGGAAACGTACGCCCGAGACACGTAAAGGCGGTCGACTCTGGACCATCCTACTCCAGGCCTCACCCAAGTAAAGGCGCTGGAGTCGGGATGGAGATTTCGCCAGACGTCCACCAAGTCGAAGGACCCGACCAGGTCCCTCAACTTCTCCATCGCCGTCATGCTCTGCGGGGCACCGGAGCAGTCACTCGACTCGAGGGTGCAGTTAAAATCCCCCCCGAGCACAATGCAGTCGCCGACGTCGACGGAGCAAAGAAGAGCGGACACCTCTTCGAAGAAACGCGTTTGCTGCGGGCCGGGCTGAAGGGCGTACACGTTCACGAGATGGAGCGGCACGTCCCCCAGGCGAACTGTTACGTGCAGCAAGCGGCCTGGCACGGGCTCCTCGACCCCCAAGATCTCCGGCTGAAAATGCGGGGCCAGCAAGATGGCCACCCCACTAGAAGTGGCGGTGAGGTGGCTCATGCGGACCTCTCCTTGCCATTCCAGGAGCCACGTGGCTTCGTCTCCCGGAACGGTGTGGGTTTCTTGCAGGAAGCACACCGCATATTTCCTCTCCCGCAGGAGCGAAAAATTGTTAAATCTACGGCGTGCCTCTCTGCCGCCGTTGATGTTGAGGCTGGCTATGGTTATCTTCATGACTAGAGCATAGTGCAACCTCTACCTAACCTATTGTGGGGGGGGGAGTGGAGTCGTTTGTTGACCTCCACTCCTTCAGCAGCCCAGCGAGGAACTTTCTGAGCCGGCGCAGCTCAAGGCCTTGCGCCTTTGATAAGGGCCCGCCCGCGGCCATGGTTTTAGCGGCGGCGCGGACGGAAGCGATGAGCAACACCGGCTCAGACCATCTTTCCAGGGCCAGACGGGCTTGGTCGCGGCGACCCCGGCACTGGACCAAAAAGTCCCGGAGTTCCTTTGCAGGAATGAGGAGGGTCTCAGCGGCGGACGCGAGCAGATCCACCGCCTCACTGGCGATGGACTCTAGATCTTCTCCCGCGTCCCCCACCGAGTCCCCGTCCTCCCCCGGGAGGTCGCTGCCAGCAGCCGGCCCATCGACCGCACGAGGTACGGCAAACGGCCCGGCCGCTCCATCTGGCCCTGGCTCTGCCCCGATCCCACCCCCAGGATCGTCGGCAGAGGAGTCCCCATTGGGCTCTTTTAAAATTGGTGCTGGGTCGGGAAGCGACAGCGGAAGGGGTTCCTCCCCCGCCCCAGGAGCCGGGGAACACGGAGAGACCTGGTTTAGGAAAATCTCCAAGTCCACCAAGTCCCTCAGCTCCAAAGTAGGGGGCGAGGGTTGTTGTTCTTCCCCCTCCCCGCCGCCACCCCCCGGCCCAGCGTGTGGATGTTCTGTGGAATTAATCATATTTTTAGTTTCTGCCGAGTCGAGCAAGTCCCGGGGGAAGTCGGTTATTGGCTGGGCGGGCTCAGGTGCGGCCTTTTCGGCCCCGCCTGCCTCAGTCCCCGGGACGCTCGACCCGGCGGCTACGCATTCCTCCGCCAGCCCCGCGCCCCCCATGACAGGCAGATCTTCCACGCCACCCCCGGGAGGCAGCGGCTGGGCAGCCTCGACTGCCTCACCCTCCCCAGGGACAGATTCCTCGCGCCTACAGCGCAATTTGGGGGCGCTGGTGGGGGACGCGGGACATGCGGCGGGCACCGACTCCTCCGCGGAGGGATGTTGTTCCCCCTCCGCCTCATTGGAGCGGCGCCTCCTTTTGTTCCTGGGGGTGCGTGGAGGCAGGGAGACCCCCATGTCTGCCGAGGCCTCCCACTCCACTCCCCCCTTTTTCTTATCTTGCCCGCGCCCGAACCCCTCTGCGGTATTAGTCAAGGGCTCGGGCACGGGCTCAGGGCACCCCGCGCTCGCCGGTGACGGGGTTGGGCCGAGCGCGGTAAACAAGTTGTTTGGCGCACCGAGGGGACCCGCCTCTAGATGTTTCGCCTTCTTCCGCGTCTTCTTTCCGGTCGGACGCTCTCCCTCCCCCCCGCCGGAGGCCGTGAAAACAAAGGCCTCTGACGATGCCCGCGCACCTACGGCTCCCGGCACGCGGACGCTACTAGGGGGAGGGGTTGCGGCGGCGCCAGCCTTGGCCGCCTTCGGTGATTTGGCGGCTTTGGAGGCGGGGCAGTTCTTGCGAACATGCCTCACCTCCCTGCAGGCATGGCACCGCACGCCGTCCGACGTCCAGAAGACGCGGTAGGCAGTCCCCTCGTGCACCACATTAAAATAGCCCTCCGTCGTCTCCTCCCGCGCCAGCCGGACAAAGAGCTGGCGGCGGAAGGAGAACACATGGCGCAGGCTGTTCTCCCTGAGGCCGAGCGGTATGGGGTTGATCCCCGACCTTACCTTCCCCTTACCTTGGTGTAGGTGAGGGAGGAGGAGCTCAGCGGGAACAAAGGGTGGGACGTTTGAAATGATGACCCTCTGCGCGGTGGCCTCGAGAGGGTCCACCGGCAGGAACGTCCCGCCCACCGTGAGCCCCTTTTCGAGGGCCAGGGACACCGCCCGCTCCGACCCCAGGAAGAACACGGCCTTCCCAGACATCTTGGAGGCTGCGACAATGGCCGAGGGGCCGACTACCCCGGCCATCGCCCGCACGCACTCCTCAATGCTCATTGTGGGGTGAGTGTAGCTCTTGACCCCGTGTTTTTTAGTTATCAGTCTGAATGGTGGCAGGGCAGCAGGAGGCACAGGAGGCACCGTGGATGTGGATGCCGCCTGCGCATATGTCCTTGCTGGCCCTGCCACCGGCGTAGATGGGGCCACCATCACGGGGTCCCTTTAAGGGCTACACCCACCCCAAAGTCACAGGCCTCAATGGTCATAAGTGGCCTCGTTTAAATATTTAACAGAAGGAGCTCTGAAAGAGGCACTCCTCGCCCCTATTTGGCAATTGGGGAGGGGCCTTGCTCCCTCTGCTCAGTTGTCTTTATTGTTTTTTTGGTTTTTTTTGGTTTCTTTTTTCAATTGGGAGGAAGGGCTCTCACAGAGAGAGGGGAGAGACAGAGAAAGAGAGAAAGAGAGTGGGGGGCGGTGGGAAAGAGGGAAACTGCGAGGGCAGGTCTCCCCTCACAGCAATGGGTGGGTGCACTCCCCAGATGGCAAACAAAACAGTCTTTGGGGTGGTCTTCGGGTGGGGGGAGAAGATGTCTTCACCTGGGGCAGCTGGAGCCACACAGGTACACACTCCCAACGATGTTAATTAGAGTAATTGAGTTTCTTCAGCCAGGTAGCTCCAGCTATCCCAGGCTAGGCAATGGGGGAGGGGTGCTTCAGTGGTGTGTGGGCCTAGCTGTAGGCAAGACCCCCACACACACTTCCACACACACACACACCCCCCGCGATGTTCCGGCCCTCAATTGATCTTCTTTCCTCCCCCCACCGATACAACAAAGTATTTTTGGGGAATGCCCCAAAACACACCCACCTTTGGCTGAAGAAGTCTTTCCCTCCTTCCACACTGGGAAGTAGTTGTTCTTTTTTTCCCCTCTCTCCAACTCTTTGTAGGAATAATCAAGTTGTTGCAGTCCTCTGTTCTCCTCCTCTCACTCTAGATGGATTGTAATGAAGCCACTTCCTTCCTCCTCTTCCTGGGCTGGTCTCAGGGCTCTCAAGGCCTTCCAAACAGGAGCAAAAGCAGGTAGCTCCTTCCCTCACTGCTCCAGGCTCCAACTGAATAGGCCACGCCTCCAAAGCTCTACCATTGGCCCTTGTGCATGAAACTCTTTTAGGAGTAAACAAAAAACATTAAACCGTGCCCCCCGATCTGGGGGAAACACCAACATTTACAATGCCCTTTTTTATTATTTTTTTGTGGTATTTTTTGGGGGGGTTTTTTGGGCACAGAATCAAATTTTTCCAAGTGCCCTCTATAAAAGGGGAGGGGGACACTAAAAGCACCGGCAATTAAAACAAATTAACTAAAATACATAAAATCAAATTAAAATTTGGTTGCCGGGCGTGATGATGCACTCCAGTACCTCCGGTGCCCACCTCTCGCGGAAGGCCACGAGCGTACCGGTGGACACCGCGTGCTCCATCTCCAAGGACACCCTGGACCGGATGTATGCATGGAAGAGAGGCAGGCAGTCTGGCTGAACGACCCCCTCGACCGCCCACTGCCTGGACCGGCTGATGGCCCCCTTGGCCGTGCCCAGGAGCAGTCCTACGAGGAGGCCCTCGGACCTACCCGCTCCCCTCCGCACAGGGTGCCCGAAGATCAGGAGTGTGGGACTGAAGTGCAGCCAGAATTTCAGGAGCAGCCCCTTTAAATAACAGAACAGGGGCTGCAACCTCGTGCACTCAATAAAAACATGGAACACGGACTCTTCCAGACCGCAGAAATTGCAGGCGGCCTGGGAGCCCGTGAACCGGCTTAAAAATTTATTGCACGGCACTGCTCCGTGCACCACCCTCCAGGCCAAGTCCCCGACAAATAGTGGGAGGACCCCTGCGTAGAGTGCCCTCCATCGGGGACCCCCGCCTTCTCCGGACGGCAAGATGGTACGCCATGGCATGTCCGGACGGAAGGCGAGGATGGCAAAGTTGAGAGTGTGCAGGAGCAGCCCGTACAGGAAACCCCTCCGCGCGGAACTGAAAGGCAAGGAGGGGATTTCCCCGAGGCGGCTCAAGTTGTGAGGCGCCGGCCCCCGAGGGAGGTTCCGGGGTTTGGCGCCGATGAGGAATTCCGTCCGGACGGGGGTCAGTTTGGACGGGATCTCCCCACATGCTTGAGCCTCCTCGATGCACCTGACGGAGTCGGGGCCCAGAGCTGTTTTTAGCGACTCGATGGCATCGGCCGCGTGGCAGACGTTGGCAGAATTTAAATATCGCGCCAACCCGCTCCTCCGCCATCGAGCAGGTCCCTGACCCTGGTCACCTCACCAGCCACAGCCCTCTCGTCCGACCGCCACGAAAAAAACTCGGTCGTGGAGGTACGGATTCCCGAGCAGCGGCTCCTGCAGGACGTCCGCCACTCCAGCCGGTGGAGAGCTGCGCTTGGTGGAGACTTTGTTCCAGACCCTGATGAGTTCCTTGTAAAAGACAGGCAGCTCCCGGAGGGCGGTCCTGACGCCCCCCACACTCACAAACAGGAGCTGCGTGTCGTAGTTGAGGCCGTGCTGCTGGCAGAAGAAATACATCGCCAGAGCACGCCACCTAGGAGGGGGCTCAACGTAAAGGTATCTCTGCAGGGTCTGAAGACGGAAAGTCGCGAGCTGGGCGCTGACGCACACCAACGACTGACCGCCCTCCCCAAGCGGGAGACTCAAGACCGCGGCAGAGACCCAGTGCTTCCTGTTGTTCCAGAAGAACTCCACCAGCTTCTTCTGTATCTTGGCGACAAATGCAGGGGGAGGGGTCAAAGTGACCAGCCGGTACCACAACATGGCGGCCACCAGCTGGTTTATGATGAGCGCTCGACCCCTGTAGGACAGCACTTGGAGCAGTCCTGTCCAGCGCCCTAGGTGAGCGACGACCTTGGCCTCCAGCTCCTGGAAGTTCGCCGGCCAGGCTTCCTCGTCGGGGCTAAGGTAGACTCCCAGATAGAGGAGATGGGTCGTACTCCAGGCAAAAGGCCTGAGCTCCTCGGGCAGGGAGTCCACCCGCCACTGACCCACCAGGAGTCTGGAAGATTTCTCCCAGTTGATTCTGGCGGAGGATGCGGCCGAGTAAATCTCCTGGCACTCACGCATCCTCCGCAGGTCAACGGGATCCTCTACCGCGAGGAGCACGTCATCGGCGTAAGCCGAACCGACGACCTCCACGCCCGGCCCTTGCAGAGCCAGTCCCGTCAACCTCGTCCGCAGTAGGCGCAGGAAAGGCTCCACGCAGACGGCGTATAACTGGCCGGACATGGGGCATCCCTGGCGCACCCCTCTCCCAAAGCGAAGGGGCGACGTCAAGGACCCATTAACCTTAATCAGACACTCCGCGGCGGCATACAAAAGTTGGATCCGGGCGACGAAATGCGTCCCGAAAGCGCGCAGAGTTCCGAGCAGATAGTCGTGATCCACCCTGTCGAACGCCTTCTCTTGGTCGAGGGATAGGAAGGCGACCGACAGACCAGCCTCCTGGGAATAATGGATGAGATCCCGGACCAGATGGATGTTATCGTGGATTGTCCTGCCCGGGACCATGTAGGACTGGTCGGGGTGGATCATGTGGTCCAGCACGGCACCAAGGCGAGCAGACATCGCCCTGGCGAAGATTTTGTAGTCCGTGCTGAGGAGGGAGACTGGGCACCAATTCTTAAGGAGACGGAGATCGCCCTTCTTAGGCAGCAGGACGATAACTGCACTGCACCAAGAGAGGGGCATCTCCCCGGTCGCCAGACTTTCCCCCAGGACCCGCGCGTAGTCGCCCCCCAGGACGTCCCAGAACGCCCTGTGGAACTCCACGGTCAGCCCGTCCAGCCCCGGGGCTTTTCCCCTCGAGAGCCGGTCGAGGGCGCCGGTCAGCTCCGCCAGGCTTGGGGAGCTTCCAGATTTTCGGCACCCTCCGGGCTGCCCTTCGGCAGGTCCTCCCACAAAACTCTACGCGCTTCCTCGCTGGACGGCTCCGGAGAGAACAGGGCCCCGTAATGTTCACGGGCCCTTTTGTTGACGCCCTCCGGATCCGAGACGAGAGAGCCGTCGTCGGCCAGCAGCGTCAAGAGCTGCTTACGGACACCCTGTCTTTTTTCCAGCGAGTAGAAGAAGGGGGAGCCGCAGTACTGATCCCGCAGGAACCGGATCCGTGACCTCACGAACGCGCCTCGGGACCCGACGAGCTGCAGGTCCTTCAGCGCGGCCTTCTTCGCTTCGTACACCGTCCGCAGGGCCGGGTCCCCGACGACTTGACCGAGACGGGACTCTAGGTCGAGCATCTCTTTTTCTAGGCGCCCGACCCTGGCCGCCCGCCTCTTGGTCGACCCCCTCGCATACTCTTGACAGAAGACGCGGACGTGAGCCTTGCCCACGTCCCACCATAGCCTCAAGGAGGGGAAGCCCCCCTGCTTCCTTCTCCAGTCGACCCAGAAACGACGGAACGAGTCCTGGAACCGCACGTCCTCCAGCAGCCGGTTGTTACAGTGCCAGTACGCGGACCCCGCCCTCGCGCGGAGCGAAGCGAGCTCCGCCCACACCAGGTGGTGGTCCGAACACAGCACCGGCCGCATGGAGGCCGCCGGGACGCAGGAAACGTACGCCCGAGACACGTAAAGGCGGTCGACTCTGGACCATCCTACTCCAGGCCTCACCCAAGTAAAGGCGCTGGAGTCGGGATGGAGATTTCGCCAGATGTCCACCAAGTCGAAGGACCCGACCAGGTCCCTCAACTTCTCCATCGCCGTCATGCACTGCGGAGCACCGGAGCGGTCCCTCGCCTCGAGGGTGCAGTTAAAATCCCCCTCGAGGACAATGCAGTCGCCGACGTCGACGGAGCAAAGAAGAGCGGACACCTCTTCGAAGAAGCGCGTTTGGTGCGGGCCGGGCTGAGGGGCGTACACGTTCACGAGATGGAGCGGCACGTCCCCCAGGTGAACTGTTACGTGCAGCAAGCGGCCTGGCACGGGCTCCTCGACCCCCAAGATCTCCAACTGAAAATGCGGAGTCAGCAAGATGGCCACCTCACTCGAAGTGGCGGTGAGGTGGCTCATGCGGACCTCTCCTTGCCATTCCAGGAGCCACGTGGCTTCGTCTCCCGGAACGGTGTGGGTTTCTTGCAGGAAGCATACCGCATATTTCCCCTCCCGCAGGAGCGAAAAATTGTTAAATCTACGTTGTGCCTCTCTGCCGCCATTGATGTTGAGGCTGGCTATGGTTATCTTCATGACCAGAGCATGGTGCAACCTCTACCTAACCTACTGTGGGGGGGGGAGTGGAGTCGTTTGTTGACCTCCACTCCTTCAGCAGCCCAGCGAGGAACTTTCTGAGCCGGCGCAGCTCAAGGCCTTGCGCCTTTGATAAGGGCCCGCCCGCGGCCATGGTTTTAGCGGCGGCGCGGACGGAAGCGATGAGCAACACCGGCTCAGACCATCTTTCCAGGGCCAGACGGGCTTGGTCGCGGCGACCCCGGCACTGGACCAAAAAGTCCCGGAGTTCCTTTGCAGGAATGAGGAGGGTCTCAGCAGCGGACGCGAGCAGATCCACCGCCTCACTGGCGATGGACTCGAGATCTTCACCCGCGTCCTCCACCGAGTCACCGTCCTCCCCCGGGAGGTCGCCGCCAGCAGCCGGCCCATCGACCGCACGAGGTACGGCAAACGGCCCGGCCGCTCCATCCGGCCCTGGCTCTGCCCCAATCCCACCCCCAGGATCGTCGGCAGAGGAGTCCCCACTGGGCTCTTTTAAAAGTGGTGCTGGGTCGGGAAGCGACAGCGGAAGGGGTTCCTCCTCCGAACGCCCCAGGAGCCGGGGAACACGGAGAGACCTGGTTTCGGAAATTCTCCAGGTCCACCAAGTCCCTCAGCTCCAAAGTAGGGGGCGAGGGTTGTTGTTCTTCTCCCTCTCCGCCGCCACCCACTGGCCCAGCGTGTGGATGTATGTTAAAATTGTCTGCAGTTTCATTTTCTTCCGGGCCGAGCGACTCCCGGGGGAAGATAATTAATAGCTGGGCGGGCTCAGGTTCGGCCTTTTCGGCCCCGCCCGCATCAGTCCCCGGGACGCTCGAACCGGCGGCTACGCATTACTCCGCTGGCCCCACGCCCCCCACGACAGACAGATCTTTCACGCCCTCCCCGGGAGGCAGCGGCTGGGCAGCCTCGACTGCCTCACCCTCCCCGGGGACAGATTCCTCGCGCCTACAGCGCAATTTGGGGGCGCTGGTGTAGGACGCGGGACACGCGGCGGGCACCGACTCCTCCGCGGAGGGATGTTGTTCCCCCTCCGCCTCATTGGAGCGGCGCCTCCTTTTGTTCCTGGGGGGGAGCGGAGGCAGGGAGACCCCCATGTCTGCCGAGGCCTCCCACTCCACTCCCCCCTTTTTCTTGTCTTGCCCGCGCCCGAACCCCTCTGCGGTATTAGTCAAAGGCTCAGGCACGGGCTCAGGGCACCCCGCGCTCGCCGGTGACGGGGTTGTGCCGAGCGCGGTAAACAAGTTGTTTGGCGCAACAAGGGGACCCGCCTCTAGATGTTTCGCCTTCTTCCGCGCCTTCTTTCCGGTCGGACGCTTTCCCTCCCCCCCGTCGGAGGCCGTGAAAACGAAGGCCTCTTACGAGCGTGCCCCACCTCCCTACAGGCATGGCACCGCACGCCGTCCGACGTCCAGAAGACGCGGTAGGCAGTCCCCTCGTGCACCACATTAAAATAGCCCTCCGTCGTCTCCTCCCGCGCCAGCCGGACAAAGAGCTGGCGGCGGAAGGAGAACACATGGCGCAGGCTGCTCTCCCTGAGGCCAAGCGGTATGGGGTTGATCCCCGACCTTACCTCCCCCAGTTGGTGTAGGTGAGGGAGGAGGAGCTCAGCGGAAACAAAGGGCGGGACGTTTGAAATGATGACCCTCTGCGCGGTGGCCTCGAGAGGGTCCACCGGCAGGAACGTCCTGCCCACCGTGAGCCCCTTTTCGAGGGCCAGGGACACCGCCCGCTCCGACCCCAGGAAGAACACGACCTTCCCAGACATCTTGGAGGCTGCGACAATGGCCGAGGGGCCGACTACCCCAGCCATCGCCCGCACGCACTCCTCAATGCTCATTGTGGGGTGAGTGTAGCTCTTGACCCCGTGTTTTTTAGTTATCAGTCTGAATGGTGGCAGGGCAGCAGGAGGTGCCGTGGATGTGGACGCCGCCTGTGCATGTGTCCTAGCTGGCCCTGCCACCGGCATAGATTGGGTCGCCATCACGGGGTCCCTTTAAAGGCTACACCCACCCCAAAGTCACAGGCCTTAATGGTCTTAAATGGCCTCGTTTAAATATTTGAACAGAGGGAGCTCTGAAAGAGGCACTCCTCTCCCCTAGTTGGCAATTGGAGAGGGGCCTTGCTCCCTCTGCTCAGTTGTCTTAATTGTTTTTTTTTTGTTTCTTTTTTCAATCAATTGGGAGGAAGGGCTCTCAGAGAGAGAGGGGAGAGACAGAGAAAGAGAGAAAGAGAGTGGGGGGCGGTGGGAAAGAGGGAAACTGCGAGGGCAGGTCTCCCTTCACAGCAATGGGTGGGTGCACTCCCCAGATGGCAAACAAAACAGTCTTTGGGGTGGTCTTCGGGTGGGGGGGAGAAGATGTCTTCACCTGGGGTAGCTGGAGCCACACAGGTACACACTCCCAACGATGTTAATTAGGGTAATTGAGTTTCTTCAGCCTGGTAGCTCCAGCTATCCCAGGCTAGGCAATGGGGGAGGGGTGCTTCAGTGGTGTGTGGGCCTAGCTGTAGGCAAGACCCCCATACACACTTCCACACACACACACACCCTCCGCGATGTTCCGGCCCTCAATTGGTCTTCTTTCCTCCCCCCACCGATTCAACAAAGTCTTTTTGGGGAATGCACCAAAACACACCCACCTTTGGCTGAAGAAGTCTTTCCCTCCTTCCACACTGGTTGGTTGTTCTTTTTTCCCCCTCTCTCCAACTCTTTGTAGAATTAATCAAGTTGTTGCAGTCTTCTGCTCTCCTCCTCTCACTCGAGATGGATTAGTAATGAAGCTCCTTCCTTCCTCCTCTTCCTGGGCTGTTCTCAGGGCTCACTCCAGGCCTTCCAGACAGGAGCAAAAGCAGCAGCTCCTTCTCTCACTGCTCCAGGCTCCAACTGAATAGGCCACGCCTCCAAAGCTCTACCATTGGCCCTTGTGCATGAAACTCTTTTGGAGTTTACCTGTAAAACATAAACATTAATCGGTGCCACCGACCTGGATGACACAGAAGACATTTACAAGGCCCCTGTTTTTTTTTCTTTTTTTGTGTTTTTTTTTGTGTTTTTCTTTTTTTTGTTTTTTTTTTGGGCACTAAAATCACATTTTTTTCCCCTCCAGTGCCCCCGACAAAAGGGGAGGGGGACACTAAAAGCACTGGCAATTAAAACAAATTAAACTTTAAAACGTAAAATCAAATTAAAATTTGGTTGCCGGGCGTGATGATGCACGCCAGTCCCTCCGGTGCCCACCTCTCGCGGAAGGCCGCGAGCGTACCGGTGGACACTGCGTGCTCCATCTCCAAGGACACCCTGGACCGGATGTAAGAGCGGAAGAGAGGCAGGCAGTCAGGTTGAACGACCCCCTCGACCGCCCGCTACCTGGACCAGCTGATGGCACCCTTGGCCGTGCCCAGGAGCAGTCCTACGAGGAGGCCCTCGGACCTACCCGCTCCCCTCCGCACAGGGTGTCCAAAGATCAGGAGTGTGGGACTGCAGTGCAGCCAGAATTTCAGGAGCAGCCCCTTTAAATAATGGAACAGGGGCTGCAACCTCGTGCACTCAATAAAAACATGGAACACGGACTCCTCCAGACCGCAGAAATTGCAGGCGGCCTGGGAGTCCATGAACCGGCTTAAAAATTTGTTGCACGGCTCTGCTCCGTGCACCACCCTCCAGGCCAAGTCCCCGATGAATAGTGGAAGGACTCCCGCATAGAGTGCCCTCCATCGGGGACCCCCGCCTCCTCCGGATGGCAAGATGGTACACCATGGCATGTCAGGACGGCCGGCGAGGATGGCAAAGTTGAGAGTGTGCAGGAGCAGCCCGTACAGGAAACCCCTCCGCGCGGAAATGAAAGGAACGGAGGGGAGTTCCCCGAGGCGGCTCAAGTTGTGAGGCGCCGGCCCCCGAGGGAGGTTCCGGGGTTTGGCGCCAATGAGGAATTCCGTCCGGACGGGGGTCAGTTCGGACGGGATCTCCCCACGTGCTTGAGCCTCCTCGATGCACCTAACAGAGTCAGGGCCCAAAGCTGTTTTTAGCGACTCGATGGCTTCGGCCGCGTGGCGGACGTCTGCTGAATTTAGGCGCCGCGCCAGTGTGCCTGGCGCCATCCAGCCCGCTCCTCCGCCATCGAGCAGGTCCCTGACCCTGGTCACCTCACCAGCCACAGCCCTCTTGTCCGACCGCCACCTGAAACCTCGGTCGTGGAGGTACGGATTCCCGAGCAGCGGCTCCTGCAGGACAGCTGCCACTCCAGCCGGCGGAGAGCTGCGCTTGGTGGAGACTTTGTTCCAGACCCTGATGAGTTCCTTGTAAAAGACAGGCAGCTCCCGGAGGGCGGTCCTGACACCCCCCAAGTTCACAAACAGGAGCTGCGTGTCGTAATTGAGGTCGCGCTTCTGGCGGAAGAAATACGTCGCCAGAGCACACCACCTAGGAGCGGGCTCGACTTAAAGGTATCTCTGCAGGGTCTGAAGACGGAAAGTCGCGAGCTGGGTGCTGACGCACACCAATGACTGACCGCCCTCCTCAAGCGGGAGACTCAAGACCGCCGCAGAGACCCAGTGCTTCCTGTTGTTCCAGAAGAAGTCCACCAGCTTCTTCTGTATCTTGGCGACAAACGCAGGGGGAGGGGTCAAAGTGACCAGCCAGTACCACAACATTGCGGCCACCAGCTGGTTTATGACTAGCGCTCGACCCCTGTAGGACAGCACTCGGAGCAGTCCTGTCCAGCGCCCTAGGCGAGCGGCGACCTTGGCCTCCAGCTCCTGCCTGTTCGCCGGCCAGGCTTCCCTGTCAGGGCTAAGGTAGACTCCCAGATAGAGGAGATGGGTCGTGCTCCAGGCAAAAGGCCTGAGCTCCTCCGGCAGGGAGTCCACCCGCCACTGACCCACCAGGAGTCCGGAACATTTCTCCCAGTTGATTCTGGCGGAGGATGCGGCCGAGTAAATTTCCTGGCACTCACGCATCCTCCGCAGGTCAGCGGGATCCTCTACTGCGAGGAGCACGTCATCGGCGTATGCCGAGAGGACGACCTCCACGCCCGGCCCTTGCAGAGCCAGTCCCGTCAACCTCGTCCGCAGGAGGCACAGGAAAGGCTCCACGCAGATGGCATATAACTGGCCGGACATGGGGCATCCCTGGCGCACCCCTCTCCTAAAGCGAAGGGGCGCCGTCAAGGACCCGTTAACCTTAATCAGACATTCCGCGGCGGCGTACAAAAGCCGGATCCGGGCGACGAAATGCGTCCCGAACCCGAAAGCGCGCAGAGTTCCGCACAGATAGTCGTGATCCACCCTGTCGAACGCCTTCTCTTGGTCGAGAGATAGGAAGGCGACCGACAGACCAGCCTCCTGGGAACAATGGATGAGGTCCCGGACCAGATGGATGTTATCGTGGATTGTCCGGCCCGGGACCGTGTATGACTGGTCGGGGTGGATCATGTGGTCCAGCACGGCACCAAGGCGAGCAGACATCGCCCTGGCGAAGATTTTGTAGTCCGTGCTGAGGAGGGAGACCGGGCGCCAGTTCTTAAGGAGGCGGAGATCGCCCTTCTTAGGCAGCAGGACGATGACTGCCCTGCGCCAAGAGAGGGGCATCTCCCCGGTCGCCAGACTTACCCCCAGGACCCGCGCATAGTCGCTCCCCAGGATGTCCCAGAACGCCCTGTGGAACTCCACGGTCAGCCCGTCCAGCCCCAGGGTTTTTCCCCTCGAGAGCCGGTCGAGAGCACCGGTCAGCTCCGCCAGGCTTAGCGGAGCTTCCAAATTTTCACCGCCCTCCGGGCTGACTTTCGGCAGGTCCTCCCACAAAACTCTACGCGCTTCCTCGCTGGACGGATCCGGAGAGAACAGAGCCCCGTAATATTCACGGGCCCTGTTGTTGATGCCCTCCGGATCCGAGACGAGAGAGCCGTCGTCGGCCAGCAGCGTCAAGAGCTGCTTACGGACACTCTGCCTTTTTTCCAGCGAGTAGAAGAAGGGGGAGCCGCGGTCCAGATCCCGCAGGAACCGGATCCGCGACCTCACGAACGCGCTTCAGGACCCGACGAGCAGCAGGTCTTTCAGCGCGGCCTTCTTAGCTTCGTACACCGTCCGCAGGGCCGGGTCCTGGACGACTTGACCGAGACGGGACTCCAGGTCGAGCACCCTCTTTTTCTAGGCGCCCGACCCTGGCAGCCCGCCTCTTGGTCGACCCCCTCGCGTACTCTTGACAGAAGACGCGGACGTGAGCCTTGCCCATGTCCCACCATAGCCTCAAGGAGGGGAAGCCCCCCTGCTTCCTTCTCCAGTCGGCCCAGAATCGACGGAACGAGTCCTGGAACCGCACGTCCTCCAGCAGCCGGTTGTTAAAGTGCCAGTACCCGGACCCCGTCCTCGCGCGGAGCGAAGTGAGCTCCGCCCACACCAGGTGGTGGTCCGAACACGGCACCGGCCGCATGGAGGCCGCCGGGACGCAGGAAACGTACGCCCGAGACACGTAAAGGCGGTCGACTCTGGACCATCCTACTCCAGGCCTCACCCAAGTAAAGGCGCTGGAGTCGGGGTGGAGATTTCGCCAGACGTCCACCAAGTCGAAGGACCCGACCAGGTCCCTCAACTTCCCGATCGCCGTCATGCTCTGCGGGGCACCGGAGCGGTCCCTCGCCTCGAGGGTGCAGTTAAAATCCCCCCCGAGGACAATGCAGTCGCCGACGTTGACGGAGCCAAGAAGAGCGGACACTTCTTCGAAGAAGCGCGCTTGCTGCAGGCCGGGCTGAGGGGCGTACACGTTCACGAGATGGAGCGGCACGTCCCCCAGGCGAACCGTTATGTGCAGCAAGCGGCCTGGCACGGGCTCCTCGACCCCCAAGATCTCCGGCTGAAAATGCGGGCCCAGCAAGATGGCCACCCCACTAGAAGTGGCGGTGAGGTGGCTCATGCGGACCTCTCCTTGCCATTCCAGGAGCCACGTGGCTTCGTCTCCCGGAACGGTGTGGGTTTCTTGCAGGAAGCACACCGCATATTTCCTCTCCCGCAGGAGCGAAAAATTGTCAAATCTACGGCGTGCCTCTCTGCCGCCGTTGATGTTGAGGCTGGCTATGGTTATCTTCATGGCAAAAGCATCGTGCAACCTCTACCTTAACCTATTGTGGGGGAGGGAGCGGAGTCTTTTGTTGACCTCCACTCCCTCTGCAGCCCAGCGAGGAGTCCCTCGAGCTCGCGCTGCTCAAGGTGTTGCACCTTTGTCAAGGGCCCGCCCGCGGCCAAGGTTTTAGCGGCGGCGCGGACGGACCCCTTGATCAGCTCTGGCTCGGACCATTTTCCCAGGGCCAGTCGGGCTTGATTACAGCGACCCCGGCTCTGGGCCAAAAAGTCCCGGAGTTCCTTTGCAGGAATGAGGAGGGTCTCGGCGGCGGCCGCGAGCAGATCCACCGCCTCACTGGCGGTGGTCTCTAGATCTTCTCCCGCGTCCCCCACCGAGTCTCCGTCCTCCTCCGGAAGGTGGCTGCCAGCAGCCGGCCCATCGACCGCACAAGGTACGGCAAATGACCCGGCTGCTCCAACCGGCCCTGGCTCTGCCCCGATCCCACCCCCAGGATCGTCGGCAGAGGAGTCCCCACTGGGCTCTTTTAAAAATGGTGCTGGGTCGGGAAACGACAGCGGAAGGGGTTCCCCCTCCGCCCCAGGAACCGGGGAACAAGGAGAGACCCGGCCATAGGAAATCCCCAGGCCCTCCAAGTGCTCCAGCTCCAAAGTAGGGGGCGAGGGTGGGTGTTCCTCCCCCTCCCCGCTGCCACTCTCCGGCCCAGCATGTACAGTGTCGTTAAAATTATTATTAATTTCAGTTTCTGCCGGGTCGAGCAAATCCCGGGGGAAGTTGTGTATTGGCTGGGCGGGCTCAGGTTCGGCCTTTTCGCCCCCGCCCGCCTCAGTCCCCGGGACGCTCGGCCCGGCGGCAATGCTTTCCTCCGCGATCCCCACGCCCCCCACGACAGGCAGATCTTCCACGCCATCCCCGGGAGGCAGAGGCTGGGCAGCCTCGACTGTCTCACCCTCCCCGGGGACAGACTCCTCTCGCCTACAGCGCAGCTTGGGGGCGCTGGTGGGGGACGCGGGACACGCAGCGGGCACCGACTCCTCCGCGGAGGGATGTTGTTCTCCCTCCGCCTCATCGGAGCGGCGCCTCCTTTTGTTCCTGGGGGTGCGCGGAGGCAGGGAGACCCCCATGTCTGCCGAGGCCTCCCGCTCCACCCCCCGCTTTTTCTTTTCTTGCCCTTGCCCGAGCCCCTCTGCGGTATTGGTCAAGGGCTCGGGCACGGGCTCAGGGCACCCCGCGCTCGCCGGTGACTGGGTTGGGCTGAGCGCGGTGTTCAAGCTGTCTGGCGCACCGAGGGGACCCGCCTCGAGATGTTCCGCCTTCCTCCGCGCCTTCCTTCCGATCGGACTCTCTCCCTCCCCCCCGCCAGAGGCCGTGAAAGCAAAGGCCCCCGGCGATGCCCGCGCACCTACGGCTCCCGGCACGCGGACGCTACTAGGGGGAGGGGTGGCGGCGGCGCCAGCCTTGGCCGCCTTCGGTGGTTTGGTGGCCTTGGAGGTGGGGCAGTTCTTGCGAACGTGCCCCACCTCCTTGCAGGCATGGCATCGCACGCCGTCCGACGTCCAGAAGACGCGGTAGGCAGTCCCCTCGTGCACCACATTAAAATTGCCCTCTGTCGTCTCTTCCCGCGCCAGCCGGACAAAGAGCTGGCGGCGGAAGGAGAACACGTGGCACAGGCTGTTCTCCCTGAGGCCAAGCAGTATGGGGTTGATCCCCGACCTTACCTCCCCCAGTTGGTGTAGGTGAGGGAGGAGGAGCTCAGCGGGAACAAAGGGCGGGACGTTTGAAACGATGACCCTCTGCGCGGTGGCCTCGAGAGGGTCCACCGGCAGGAACGTCCCGCCCACCGTGAGCCCCTTTTCAAGGGCCAGGGACACTGCCCACTCCGACCCCAGGAAGAACACAGCCTTCCCAGACATCTTGGAGGCCGCGACAATGGCCGAGGGGCCGACTACCCCAGCCATCGCCCGCACGCACTCCTCGATGCTCATTGTGGGGTGAGTGTAGCTCTTGACCCCGTGTTTCTTGGTGATTAATCTGAAAGGTGGCAGGGCAGCAGGTGGCGCAGGAGGTGCCGTGGATGTGGATGCCACCTGCGCATATGTCCTTGTTGGCCCTGCCACTGGCGTGGATGGGGTCGCCATCACGGGGTCCCTTTAAGGGCTACACCCACCCCAAAGTCACAGGCCTTAATTGGCCTCGTTTAATAAGACTGAGCAGAGGAGCTCTTAACGAGGCACACCTCGTTGGCAATTGGGGAGGGGCCTTGCTCCCTCTGCTCAGTTGTTTTAGTTGTTTTTTTTTTACATTAAAAAATTAGGAGGAAGGGCTGTCAGAGAGAGAGGGGAGAGACAGAGAGAGAGAGATAGAGAAAAGGGGGTGTGGGAAAGAGGGAGGCTGCAAGGGCAGGTCTCCCCTAACAGCAATGAGTGGGTGCACTCCCCAGATGGCAAAACAAAAACACAGTCTTTGGGGTGGTCTTTGGGTGGGGGGAGAAGATGTCTTCACCTGGGGCAGCTGGAGCCACATAGGCACACACTCCCAACGATGTTCAATAGGGTGATTAATGAATCTTCAGCCAGGTAGCTCCAGCTATCCCAGGCTAGGCAATGGGGGATGGGTGCTTCAATTGTGTGTGGGGCCTAGTTATAAGCAAGGCCCCCACACACACTTCCACACACACACACCCCCCGCGATGTTCCGGCCCTCGAAAAGTCTTCTTTCCTCCCCCCACCAATAAAACAATGTTTTTCGGGGAAATGCACCAACACCCACCTGTAGAATGTTGTAGAATCTCCCTCCTTCCACACAGGTTGTTGTTTTTTCCCCCTCTCTCCAACTCTCTGTAGTTGTGGTAAATAATAAATTTTACTGCGCTCCTCCTCTCCCTCCGGATGTTGAATGGGTAGCAAGCTAGCCCTTTCCTCCTATTCCTGGGCTGGTCTCAGGGCTCTCCAGACCTTCCTAGGCAGGAGCAAAGTTGGTAGCTCCTTCCCTCATAGCAGCAGAGCTCCAACTGTTTAGGCCACGCCTCCACTGCTCCACAATTGGTCCTTGTGCATGAAACTCTTTTGGAGTTTACCTGTAAAACATACAATGTTGCCTGACCGGGAATCGATCCCCGGGCCGCAGCAGTGTAAGCGCCGAATCCGAACCACTAGACCACCAGGGAAGCGGCTCCTTGTGCATGAATCCCAAAAAGTTAGTTTGCAGGTGCAGCAGGTAATCAGGAAGACGAATGGAATGTTGGCCTTCATTGCGAGAGGGATGGAGTACAAAAGCAAGGAGATCCTTCTGCAATTGTATAGGGTATTGGTGAGGCCGCACCTGAAGTACTGCGTGCAGTTTTGGTCGCCTTACTTACGGAAGGATATACTGGCTTTGGAGGGGGTGCAGAGACGATTCACTCGGCTGATTCTGGAGATGAGGGGGTTACCTTATGATGATAGATTGAGTAGACTGGGTCTTTACTCATTGGAGTTCAGAAGGATGAGGGGTCATCTTATAGAAACATTTAAAATAATGAAAGGGATAGACAAGATAGAGGCAGAGAGGTTGTTTCCACTGGTCGGGGAGACTAGAACTAGGGGGCACAGCCTTAAAATACGGGGGAGCCAATTTAAAACCGAGTTGAGAAGGAATTTCTTCTCCCAGAGGGTTGTGAATCTGTGGAATTCTCTGCCCAAGGAAGCAATTGAGGCTAGCTCATTGAATGTATTCAAGTCACAGATAGATAGATATTTAACTAATAAAGGAATTAAGGGTTATGGGGAGCGGGCGGGTAAGTGGAGCTGAGTCCACGGTCAGATCAGCCATGATCTTGTTGAATAGCGGAGCAGGCTCGAGGGGCTAGATGGCCTACTCCTGTTCCTAATTCTTATGTTCTTATGTATGTTCTTATACAAGCAAGCTCCCACAAACAGCAATGTGATAATGACCAGATAATCTGTTTTTGTTATGTTGATTGAGGGATAAATATTGGCCAGGACACTGGGGATAACTCCCCTGCTCTTCTTCAAAATAGTGCCATGGGATCTTTTACATCCATCTGAGAAGGCAGACAGGGCCTCAAGTGTACACCTCCGACAGTGTTACACTCCCTCAATGTTGCACTGGTGTGTCAGCCTAGATTCTGTGCTCAAGTCTCTGTATTGGGATTTGAAGTCATAGCTTTCTGACTCAGAGGCGAGAATGCTGCCCACTGAGCCACAGCTGACAACCAGATCAGCTAGAAATGGAAATCTACAGACATCTCAGAGATATATAATAACAATGGGGCAATAATATTAAGTGATTTTAACCATCCCAAGGTAGATTGCTATAAAGGTGTTGCATGTAGTCAAAGCAGGGAACACGTTATCAAACACTTCCAGGATTTCTTCCTAGATCAGTACGTTTCTGGCTCAACAAAAAAGGAACATTGCTTGATTTAGTTCTGGGAAATGGAATGGGGCAAATAACTAATGAGAGTTGAACAATTGGGAAATAGCAATTATAACATAGTTAGGTTCAATGAAAGAAGAGAAAAGGATAATGATGAACAGTCAAAAAATAAGGATTCTGGACTGAAGGAAGGCAAAGTTCAGCAAGACAAGATATGACCCAAATTAACTGAGCAGAAATGTTAGCAAATGGGTCAATGCATTAGCATCAGGGATTATTTCCAATTCAACAAAGAAAGCTAAGAGGAGAATTAATAGAGGATCAGTGATGAGGGGGTCAGTAGTTTGAAATAGTTATTGAAAAAGTGAGGAGAGTGGTTTGGAGATATTTCTTTATGCAGAAAACTGTTGGAGCATGAAATGCTTTGCTACAGGACATGGTTGAGGCAGAGAGCTCTTTTAAGGAAAAGTTGGATAAATATGTGAAGCAAAGGAAGATACAAGACTATGGGGAAAGAGCGGGGCAGTGGGATTACTTTTGGATTTATCGAGACAGCATAAACGTGAAGGCCCAGGATGGTCTCCTACTCTACTGAAAACATCTACGGTTCTATGACCACGTGACCATCTTCCTGGAGTAGCTCAGAGATGGCAGTATTCCTGAGGATCAATGCATCAGAACAAAGAGCAAATCTAGAATTTGCTTTCTTTATTTCTCATTTGTTAATTTCTCATTTCTCCTTATTACTCATGGACAGGATGAGCTTGGAAAGGTCATGAGGGGAGATCAGAGAGAAGCTGGAGAAAGGTGTGAGGTTAGGTCTAGGGCAGGGGGCTTCCTGAGAGGAAGTTTGTCCCAGTGGGCTAGGGGAAGGAAGGGAAGAGGCAGAGGTAGCCGAATGGATGGTCTCAATCTTAGAGATAAAGAAGTCCATGAACTCATCACGCTTATTGTTGGAGGTGAGGGTGGAGACTGGAGAAAGTGGTTTAAAAAGATGGCCAGAAAGGGAAGACCCTGCCTAAGCAACCTGCTTGATATCTTTGAGGAAATTACAATCTAAGTGAACTAAGCTCTATGATGTGGTTATAGCAGGACATCAGTAGAACCCCCATGGAAATTCAGAACCAAGTTTTTAAATGATAGGTCCCTAACAGCTTGTACTTCATGTACAGCAGACACCTCAAGTTGCTGAAGAAGTATCACCAACGATATCTCCGCAAGATCCTACAAATCCCCTGGGAGGACAGGCGCACTAACATCAGCGTCTTCAACCAGGTCAGCATCTCCAGCATTGAAGCACTGACCGCACTCGATCAGCTCCGCTGGGCAGGCCACATAGATCGCATGACAGACACGAGACTCCCAAAGCAAGTGCTCTACTCGGAGCTCCTTCACTGCAAACGAGCCAAAGGTGGGCAGCAGAAATGCTACAAGGACACCCTCAGAGCCTCCCTGATAAAGTGCGACATCCCCACTGAGCGCCTCGCGTCTCAATGCCGAGAGCATGCAGAAACCAAGCACAGGCAGCGGAAGGAGCATGCGGCAAACCAGTCCCACCCACCCCTTCCCTCAACGACTATCTGTCCCACCTCTGGCAGAGTCTGTGGCTCTCGTATTGGACTGTTCAGCCACCTAAGAACTCACTTCAGGAGTGGAAGCACGTCTTCCTCGATTCCAAGGGACTGCCTGTGATGATGATGATGTCCTTCATAAATTTAAGAATTGAACACAGATGATGATAAGATAACATAAAATGCTTTAACAGTTATTTTGGTTTTAATTTTTAATGTGGCGCATATTGCACTACAATTATTGAACAGAAAAATATAAATTGACACACTTCCAGGTCTCAATAATGTTTACACTAGCTGCCAATTACTCCAGCCATCTGTATCTTTAAAGTAAATTAAATACCAATTGATCCTAATTGAAAACAATTCCTATTATACTGAACACAGCTGAAACCAACAGCATCAAACACCAAGCATGCCAATCTCACATGTAATATTAAAAATAGATATCAGCTGTCCAATGTCTATTCATTAACAAATAAGTGTTTCTCAGCATATCTCACATCAGTGCAAACAAAAGACAACTCCTGATTTCACACACCATTTTCAGGGAAAAATGTATAAACAGAAAGTGGGGTCAAAGCAGGAAAAAATGGTTAAAAAAAATGTAAGCTCTTTAGCTGAATGCACGCAGTATTCGTAACAAAATAGGTGAGTTGACGGCACAAATAGATACAAATGGGTATGATCTGATGGCCACTACAGAGACGTGGTTGCAAGGTGACCAGGACTGTGAACTAAATATTATGGGGTATTTGACAATTCGGAAGGACACACAGAAAGGAAAAGGAGGTGGGGTAGCACTGTTAATAAAGGATGAGATTATTGCATTGGTGAGAAATGATATTGGCTCAGAAGATCAAGATGTTGAATCAGTTTGGGTGGAGATAAGGAATAATAAGGGGAAAATGTCACTGGTGGGAGTAGTCTATAGGCCCCCTAACACTACACTGTTGGATAGAGTATAAATCAAGAAATAATGGAGAATTATAAAAAAGGAATGCCAATAATCATGGGCGAATTTAACCTTCATATTGATTGGCCAAAGCAAATTAGCCAGGGTAGCCTTGAGGAAGAGTTCATAGAGTGTATCCGGGCTAATTTCCTTGAACAGTATGTTGCGGATCCAACCAGGGAACAGGCTATCTTGGATTTAGTAAAAGATCCTCTAGGAATGAGTGACCATAACATGGTTGAATTTCAAATTCAGTTGGAGGGTGAGAACGTTGGACCTCAAACCAGTGTCCTAAGCTTAAATAAAGGAGACTACAAAGGTATGAAGGCAGAGCTGGCTAAAGTGGACTGGCAAAATAGATTAAAGTATGGGACGGTTGATGAGCAGTGGCAGACATTTAAGGAGATATTTCAAAACTCGCAACAAAATATATCTGCATGAGAAGTAAAGACTGTAAACATCCGTGGCCAACTAAGGAAATAAGGGATGGCATCAAATTGAAAGCAAGGGCATACAATGTGACCAAGACTAGTGGGAGACCAGAGGATTGGGAAACTTTTAAAAGCCAGCAAAGAACAACTAAAAATATGATAAAGAGAGGGAAGATAGATTATGAAAGTAAACTAGCACGAAATATAAAAACAGATGGTAAGAATTTCTACAGGTACAGAAAAAGAAAACGAGTGGCTAAGATAAATGTTGGTCCCCTAGAGGATGAGACTGGGGAATTAATAATGGAGAACAGGGAACTGACAGAGACGTTGAACAAATATTTTGTATCGGTCTTCACGGTAGAAGACACTAAAAACATCCCAATAGTGGATAATCAAGGGGCTGTAGGGAGGGAGGAACTAAATACAATCACTATCACTAAAGAAGCAGAACTCAGTAAAATAATGGGACTAAAGGTGGACAAGTCCCCTGGACCTGATGGCGTACATGCTAGGGTCTTAAAAGAAGTGGCTGCAGAGTTAGTGGATGCATTGGTTGTAATCTACCAAAATTCCCTGGATTCTGGGGCAGTCCCAGCGGATTGGAAAACCGCAAATGTAATGCCCCTATTTAAAAAAGGAGGCAGACAAAAAGAAGCAAACTATAGACCAGTTAGCCTAACATCTGTCGTTGGGAAAATGCTGGAGTACGTTATAAAGGAAGCAGTAGCAGGACATATGCAAAATTATAATTCAGTCAAGCAGAGTCAGCATGGATTTATGAAAAATAAATAATGTTTGACAAATTTGCTGGAGTTTTTTGAGGATGTAATCAACAGAGTGTATAAGGCGGAACTAATGAATATGGTATATTCGGATTTCCAGAAGGTATTCAATAAGGTGCCACATAAAAGGTTACTGCATAAGATAAAAGTTCATGGGGTTGGGGGTAAAATATTATAATGGAATAGAGGATTAGCTAACTAACAGAAAATAGAGTATTGGGATTAATGGGTCATTTTCCGGTTGGCAAACAGTAACTTGTGGGATGCCACAGGAATCGGTGCTAGGGCCTCAACTATTTACAATCTATATTAATGACTTGGATGAAGGGACCGAGTGTAATGTAGCCAAGTGTTGTTGATGATACAAAAATGGGAGGGAAAGCATTGTGAGGAGGGCACAAATAATCTGCAAAGGAATATAGACAGGCTAAATGAATGGGCAAAAATTTGGCAGATGGAGTATAACGTGGGAAAATGTGAGGTTATCCACTTTGGCAGAAAAAATAGAAAAGTAAATTATAATTTAAATGGGGAAAAATTGCAAGGTGCTGGCTGCAGTACAGAGGGGCCTGGGGATCCTTGTGCATGAAACACAAAAAGTTAGTATGCAGGTACAGCAAGTAATCAGGAAGGCAAATGGAGGTTGATTCCTGTGATGAAGGGGTTGACGTAAGAACGTATGAAGAATGTTTGAGCAGATTGGGCCAATACTCATTGGAGTTTATAAGAATGAGAGGTGACCTTATTGAAATGTATCAGATTCTGAGGGGGCTTGACAGGGTAGATGCAGAGAGGATGTTTCTCCTCATGGGGGAATCTTGAACTAAAGGGCATAGTTTCACAATCAGGGGTTAACCATGGAAATGAGGAGGAATTTCTTCTCTCAGATAGTTGTGAATCTTTTGGCATTCTCTGCCCCAGAGAGCTGTGGAGGCTGGGCCATTGAATATATTTAAGGTGGAGATAGACAGAGTTTTGAATGATAAGGAAGTCAAGGGTTACAGGGAATGGACAGGGAAGCGGAGTTGAGGCCAAGATCAGATCAGCCATGATCTTATTGGATGGTGGAGCTGGCTCAAGTGGCCAAATGGTCTACTCCTGCACCTATTTCTTATGTTCTTATGTTCATATGAGACCCACTTCCTGCTCCCTTGATCCTATTGCCACCAAACTGCTGACCACCCAACTTCCTTTTCTGGCTCCCATGTTAGTTGACATTGTTAACGGTTTGCTCTCCTCAGGTACTGTCCCTCTCCCCCTCAAATCTGCCATCATCACCCCTCTCCTCAACGAACCCTCGACCGCTCTGTCCTTGCAAACTACCGTACCATCTCCAACCTCCCTTTCTTCTCCAAAGTTTTTGAACGTGTTGCCGTCCCCCAAATCCATGCCCATCTTTCCCGCAATTCCATGCATGAATCCGCTCAATCCGGTTTCTGTGCCTGGAAACAGCTCTCATCAAAGTCACAAATTAAATCCTTTGTGGCTGTGACAAAGGCAAACTATCCCTCCTCGTCCTTCTTCACTTGTCTGCAGCCTTTGACACGTTTGACCACTCTATCGTTCTCCAACCCCTCTCCACTGTCGTCCAGCTAGTTGGGCCTGCACTTGTCTGGTTCCATTCTTATCTATCTAATTGTAGCCACCTGCTTCTCTTTCCGCCCCCGCGTCGTTACCTCTGGTGTCCCCCAAGGATCTGTGCTTGGTCCCCTTCTATTTCTCATCTACATGTTGCATCTTGATGACATCATCCGGAAACACAGCGTCAGTTTCCACATGTATGCTGATGACACCCAGCTCTACCTCATTACCGCTTCTCTCGAACCCTCCACTGTCTCTAAATTGTCAGATTGCTTTCCCGACATCCCGTTCTGGATGAGCAGAAATTTTCTACAATTTAATATTGGGAAGACTGAAGCCATTGTTTTTGGTCCCTACCACAAACTCTGTCCCCTTGATACTGACTCTATCCCTCTCCCTAGCATCTGTCTGAGGCTGAACCAGATTGTTTGCAACCTTTGTGTCATATTTTACCCTGAAATGAGCTTTCGACCACATATCCACAGCATAACTAAGACCGCCTATTTCCACCTCCGTAACATCGCACGTCTCTGCCCTTGCCTCAGCTCATCTGCTGCTAAAACCCTCATCCATGCCTTTGTTACATAGAAACATAGAAACATAGAAAATAGGTGCAGGAGTAGGCCATTCGTCCCTTCTAGCCTGCACCGCCATTCAATGAGTTCATGGCTGAACATTCAACTTCAGTACCCCATTCCTGCTTTCTCGCCATACCCCTTGATCCCCCTAGCAGTAAGGACCTCATCTAACTCCTTTTTGAATATATTTAGTGAATTGGCCTCAACAACTTTCTGTGGTAGAGAATTCCACAGGTTCACCACTCTCTGGGTGAAGAAGTTCCTCTGCATCTCGGTCCTAAATGGCTTACCCCTTATCCTTAGACTGTGACCCCTGGTTCTGGACTTCCCCAACATTGGGAACATTCTTCCTGCATCTAACCTGTCTAACCCCGTCAGAATTTTATATGTTTCTATGAGGTCCCCTCTCATTCTTCTGAACTCCAGTGAATACAAGCCCAGTTGATCCAGTCTTTCTTGATAGGTCAGTCCCGCCATCCCGGGAATCAGTCTGGTGAACCTTCGCTGCACTCCCTCAATAGCAAGAATGTCCTTCCTCAGGTTAGGAGACCAAAACTGTACACAATACTCCAGGTGTGGCCTCACCAATGCCCTGTACAACTGTAGCAACACCTCCCTGCCCCTGTACTCAAATCCCCTTGCTATGAAGGCCAACATGCCATTTGCTTTCTTAACCGCCTGCTGCACCTGCATGCCAACCTTCAATGACTGATGTACCATGACACCCAGGTCTCTTTGCACCTCCCCTTTTCCTAATCTGTCACCATTCAGATAATAGTCTGTCTCTCTGTTTTTACCACCAAAGTGGATAACCTCACATTTATCCACATTATACTTCATCTGCCATGCATTTGCCCACTCACCTAACCTATCCAAGTCGCTCTGCAGCCTCACAGCATCCTCCTCGCAGCTCACACTGCCACCCAACTTAGTGTCATCCGCAAATTTGGAGATACTACATTTAATCCCCTCATCTAAATCATTAATGTACAGTGTAAACAGCTGGGGCCCCAGCACAGAACCTTGCGGTACCCCACTAGTCACTGCCTGCCATTCTGAAAAGTACCCATTTACTCCTACTCTTTGCTTCCTGTCTGACAACCAGTTCTCAATCCATGTCAGTACACTACCCCCAATCCCATGTGCTCTAACTTTGCACATCAATCTCTTGTGTGGGACCTTGTCGAACGCCTTCTGAAAGTCCAAATATACCACATCAACTGGTTCTCCCTTATCCACTCTACTGGAAACATCCTCAAAAAATTCCAATAGATTTGTCAAGCATGATTTCCCTTTCACAAATCCATGCTGACTTGGACCTATCATGTCACCTCTTTCCAAATGCACTGCTATGACATCCTTAATAATTGATTCCATCATTTTACCCACTACCGATGTCAGGCTGACCGGTCTATAATTCCCTGTTTTCTCTCTCCCTCCTTTTTTAAAAAGTGGGGACCTCTAGACTTGACTATTCCAACATACTCCTGGCTGGCCTCACACATTCTGTCCTATGTAAACTTTAGGTGATCTAAAACTCAGCTGCCTGTGTCCTAACTCGCACCAAGGTCCGCTCACCCATCACCCCTGTGCTCGCCATCCTACATTGGCTTCCGGTTAAGCAATACCTCGATTTCAAAATTCTCATCCTTATTTTCAAATCCCTTCATGACCTTGCCCCTCCCTATCTCTGTAATCTTTTCCAGCCTCAAAACCCCCGAGATATCTGCACTCCTCTAATTCCACCCTCCTGAGCATCCCTGATTGTAATCGCTCAACCATTGGTGGCCGTGCCTTCTGTAGCCTAGGCCCCAAACTCTGGAAGTCCCTGCCTAAACTTCTCCGCCTCTCTACTTCTCTTTCCTCCTTTAAGACACTTCTTAAAACATACCTCTTTGACCAAGCATTTGGTCACCTGCGCTAAATTCTACTTATGCAGCTCGGTGTCAAATTTTTATCGCCTAATACTCCTGAGAAGCACCTTGGGACATTTCACTACTTTAAAGGTGCTATATAAATACAAGTTGTTGTTGTTGAATCCATGCTGACTGCCGTTACCCAAGTTATTGTCATTGATGTACAGATGATCCTCAAGTTTACTTCTGGTAATTCACTCTATAATATTACATGGGGTGGAGTGATATTAAGACTAATATTTGCCTGTGTCTCACTTTTGTCCTTCTTTAATATAGCCACGACATTAACCTGTTACTGGTATCTACCCACTCATTGATGATGGTCAGTACCTCACAAATCTACTCCCTAGTCTCTCTCAGCATAGATAGGTTTGAATGAACAAGGCCCTCTGGGCCATTTTAATGTCATCATTGCAAAGTACCGGCCCTATCATTTACCACTTTAGTGTGTTTTCCCAAATATGCACCTCAGCAAGCAGGTAAATTTGGCACCATATCTAAAGGGCAAGACTTCTGATCATTCAATAGTATCAATATTACACTGTGGTGTTGGTATTAATTGTATATTAAAGTTCTGATTTGGAGCTCTGGATAATCTCCTGACCCAGAAGCAAGAATGCTAAAAACTGAGCCAAACTGATGCATGTTAAGTAGATCCTGTTGTTTTTAAATCATCTCAATAACATAATGAAAGTCTGCCTGACATGTTAGTTCAAGCTGAGACATTTCCCTCCGTGACATTGCACCTTAAAATAATTGTTCTAGATATATAGGACCCAATTTTGGTCAACCCATTTTTTTGGCACACTGACCCTTTATGCGCCGACTTTGTGCGCTGGAAAGGGCGCCAAAAAACGTTCTTAGTATCCTGGCCCCTCTGCCGAGTGTCCCGGGTCTTGGCGCAACATCCAGGGTGCAGTGGTGGGGTGGAGCTACAGCACTGCGCTGAAAACACTGCCGTCAGCTGTCCATATACGCTGTGGAGTCAGCTCGCATGCTCCTCGCCCTGCCAGCATGTCCTGCAAGCTGTCAGCAGGACCCAATGTTCGCCGCCTCTAGCCGTGGCTGAATGGTCGCTCGCGTCTGAGTGCAGCCCAGGCTGCCAGAACCCTACCCGAGATGCCATCGAGCCCAGCCTTTCCTTTCCCTCCTTCCCGATGCCGTTGAGCCCAGCCTTTCCTCTCCCTCCCTCCCTTTGCCCCCAACACCCCCCCCCCCATCAGCTTCCCAATGCGTCTTTGCCGGCCACACCTATCCCACGCCGAATGGCCTCCCGTACAGGCCAGCCCGCTGCCTTCCCTAGCCCAAGGTAGGATTTACTTCAAATATTTAATTGTTAATCAATTGTTTACCTGAGTTCTTTATTTTTATTTAGTTATTTGAAGTTTTATTTGGAATGTTTGTGTGATGTATGTAGCAATCAAATCACTGACTCCACACAGTCTGGTGTTGTAGTAACTGCTGTGAACTTAGTCCTTTATTGTGTAACTCCAGAGTGCCTTTCAGGTGTGGTGGGCAGCCTTTTATACCCTGTCTTGCAGGTACTTTCGGGTCTCCCACCACAGCGCCCTCTGTGGCACCCCATTGTGACTATACATTTAATGTACCTGGACAATACATAACATCTCACTCCCCCCCCAGTTCCAAAAGCCATTGCCGGTAACCTCGGCCTTGTTCGTCCTGGTTGATTTGTGAATGTGAGTCCATGTCCATCCACTTCCCTTTTCTCCCCCATGTAGAGATTATGCTTGTGATCCGATGCAAGCATGTGGTATTTGCAGTCTTTACATGGGTGATGAAGTACACAAGCATAACCTCCAACAGAAAGCAGGTACACATAGACAGTATATTTGTATGGTACATATAGATGCATTGAAGAGTCATTTCAAAAGGTTGCAGGTACACTGAACAGTTGTTTAATCTCAGCTCCACTGAGTGAGGTATGGTGGCGGCATACTGCCCCTTTTTGCCCGAGGTAATGGGCTGCGCTGAGACAGGGTATCGCAACTAGTGCGTTGCCTCTGTTCTCAGAAAATAGTCGCTTTTGTCGCTCATCTGCAGCTGCTGAACCATTGCATGAATCTCACAAAATCGGAAATCGCATTGATCCATTAGTCATGTTAGTCACAGATCCATTAACCCTTTTACTTGTGTATTGTGATATTAACTCTTTTCATAAATCATATCAATCATTTTAGCATCAAAATATTAACTCTTGTCATAAATCACGGCATCATACAAATCACATTAATCATTTTGACTCGCTCTTGCCCTTACAAAAGTCTCTTTGTGGGGACCGCCAACGGTGCAAGGCCCTTTTAAGGTTCCCGGGTACATTTCCCTTTTAAGACGCCATCTTTTTTTCCACGAGGTTTCCACTGGGCGCTGTCATTTTAGGTGCTCTGCTGGTCCTGCCTGCCTCTCCCTGCAGAACTCTGCTGCCACGAGGCTCATCGTCATCTTAAACTCGTTCAGCAAGGTCATTACTTCATTATCACCAGTTCCAGGTTGCTGTAATCAATGCACATCCAGTACTCTGTGAAGGGCTCGGCACAGTGAGTCTGCCGGAAGAAATCCAGCATGCACCCATTGACAGAGCAAGCACTAAGTATGGCCCGTGTAACCCTTTGTCTGGACCGGCTCACAACATTCCACAGTGCCGACATCCTGCACTTTCTCCCGGGCTGCTAAACAGAGACTCTGCAGGCTGCGGCCTTGGAGCAGCGCCACCAGAAGGCCCTGGGTCCGGGTCCGGGTCCTTTCCCCGGTTCCCGCGGCCCTGCGGGGAGCAGGAGAGCAAACTATCAGCCGGTAATGTGACGGCCGGCCCGGTGCCGGGAGGCCCCGCTGTTCTCCGCCAGCAGCGTGAGTGGGGCGGAAGTCCGTCGCGAGTTCCTCCGTTGCCATCCGATCCGAAGGAGGAGGCCTGCTCAGCCTGTGAACACGGGGAACAGCGGTCTGTGGAGGAATGAATTCTTCCCAGCTCCCACGGACCTTCCCCATCCACCTCCTGCCGAGTAGCGTTGGCCCATCACCTGCAATGATCCACAAAGGTAGACCGTGCGTCTCGCCACCGTGAGATACCTGCACATCCGCTCTGCCAAGAACAGGTATCAGTTCCTTGCTGTAGGTGCACAGCTTCGCCGTGACCGGGACCAGCTTGGGTCGTGCAGCTGGGTTAATCCACAGTTTATCAAAAGTTTCCTGACTCATCAGTGTCCACTTCCATACTCTCTGGGACTCCGTTAATCTTGACTTCCATAATCACTGGGGCTGAATCGTCGGTACAAATATATAGTCCAAACGCATCATCTTCTTCTACCTATTCCTCGCTGGATAGCAGATCATCTACCATCTCCTCAGCCACACGGTGAGTCGTGTTTTGTTTGCACATACTCTGAAGGCGGCCTTTCGTGTGGCAGGTATTGCACATATATTCCGCAATCCTGCACTGGTGAGCCCCATGGCTTCCTCCACAGCGCCAGCATGGTGCTACTTGATTAGCCCCCCTCGGCGGACTCTGAGTTCCAGAACCCTGAGGTCCGTGCTCCCTGCCCTGAGTAGAGCCATGTTCTGCAGTCTTGTCCGTGATGGGCGCTATCCTGTGGATAGTACCTGCCGGGTTCGAGACCGTGTGGATCAGCTGCTTGGTGCTGCAAGTCGAGGTCATAAATGCCTGGCTGATGTTGATGGCTTGCTGCAAGCTGACTGTAGGTTCAGTGGCTAGCAGCTTGTGAAGGAGACCCTCATGGCCAATCCCCAGCACAAAAACGTCTCGCAACGCCTCGTCAAGGTGTGTGCCAAAATTGCACGGCGCCGCGAGTCTCCTGATGTCCACAGCATATTTGGTGACATCCTGGCCCTCAGGTCTGCAGTGGTGGTAGAATTTGTGCCTGGCTGTGAAGATGCTCTCCTTCGGTTTCAGTTGGTCACGAATGAGTTCAATCAGCTGCTTACATGACTTGTCCTTGGCGCTAGCGGGTGCCAGCAAATCCCTGACGAGACAGTAAACCTCATCGTCACAACTGGACAGCAATATCGCCTTACGCTTCTCTCTCAGTGCATTCATGTGCCCCATCAGGTCGTTTGCTATAAAGTAGTACTCGAGCCTTTCTGTAAAGGCCTCCCAGTCATTACCCACTGTAAAATCCTTTAGCGAGCCCAGAGTAGCTATGGTTGCGTGAAATTCGTCCGTGTCCTCGTCGCCAATTTGTGATGTATGTAGCACTCAAATCACTGACTCCACACAGTATGGTGTTGTAGTAACTGCTGTGACCTTAGTCCTTTATTGTGTAACTCCAGAGTGACTCTCAGGTGTGGTAGACAGCCTTTTATACCCTGTCTTGCAGGTACTTTCAGGTCTCCCACCACAGCGCCCTCTGTGGCGCACCATTGTGACTATACATTTAATGTACCTGGACAATACATAACAGTTTGCTGCTTGGTGCTTGGGTGCAGGTCCTTACTTACTTACCTGCGCCGATTTCTTAACAGCTGTTTTTAGAGCTGGCCACAAACGCTGACCTAAGTCGATTTGGTGTAAGTGTTAGCAAGCCAAAGTGTCATAAATGGCCAAAACTGGCGTAAGTGTCTGGGAACACCACCCTTTGAAAAAAAAAACTGAACTAAAAAAAATCATACCTAACTAACTTTACTCTGGAGCAAGTTTATTGGGGAAAATGGGATTTTTTAATTACGTCAGAAAAACCAACTTACTCCAAAAAAATTGATGCAAGTCATGGTCAAAATTGGGCCCATAATCTTAGTTAACACTTCAGTGCATTACTGAGGGAATGCTGTCTTTTGGATAAGATGAATATAAAAGATTCCGTGGCACTTTTCAAAGGTGAGCATGGGTAACATTCCTCCCTCAATCAAAACAGATTAAGTAGTGATTTAGCTTATTTATAGTTCATGGGATTTTGCTGTGTGAAAATGAGGCTGGGCTGTCATGTTTGTCTATATAACCACAGTGACTACAATCCAAAAGTAATTCATTATTCATGAAGTGCATCAGCACGGCCTGGGAATGTGAGAAGCACTATATTGATGCAAGTTCTTCCTTTTCCTAATAGCCCTAGTTATGGAAGTCACACAAATAGCTATGGTGTGATTGGTACATTTTTGCAATTAATCATCTCGGACCTTTTTATGTTTTACTGAAGCAGTTGTCTAATAACAACTGCCAGTCCCATTGCTGTACATGCCAACTTACAGACGCACCCACATTAGCGTCCTCGACCAGGCCAATATCCCCAACATTGAAGCACTGACCACATTTAATCAGCTCCACTGGGCGGGCCACATTGTTCACATGCCAGACACGAGACTCCCAAAGCAAGTGCTCTACTCGGAGCCAAAGGTGGGCAGAGGAAACATTACAAGGACATCCTCAAAGCCTCCCTGATAAAGTGCAACATCCCCACTGACACCTGGGAGTGCCTGGCCAAAGACTGCCCTAAGTTGAGGAAGTGCATCCGGGAGGTCGCTGAGCACCTCCAGTCTCATCGGTGAGAGCATGCAGAAATCAAGCGCAGGCAGCGGAAGGAGCGTGCGTCAAACCAGTCCCACCCACCCTTTCCCTCAACGACTATCTGCCCCACCCGTGACAGAGACTGTGGTTCTCGTATTGGACTGTTCAGCCACCCTAAGAACTCATGTTAAGAGTGGAAGCAAGTCTTCCTCGAATCCGAGGGACTGCCTATGATGATGATGATGATGATGAGTTGTGATGCCTTATGCTTCAGGTCAAGATACCCTGAATGTGCTATGTAGTCTCCTGTGAGAGGGCCAAAAACAGATTTAAAAAAACAAGGAAAATTAGGGGGGGGGAAATTGGAAAATTCCGCCCTAATCCCCCTGGGGTATTGAAGGAATGATCAGCCATGATCTTATTGAATGGTGGTGCAGGCTCGAAGGGCAGGATCCTGCACCTATTTTCTATGTTTCTATGTTTCTCTCAGTGATCAAAAGTAGTCCAGAAGACCACTTTGACCATGACTTATATTAAATGGCACCTACCTCATGTAGGATGCAATCTCCACCCCAGCCAGGGACCGGTCCAACTCTTTCTTGAAGGTATGCAGCGTAGCGGTATCCACCACACAAGCCAGCAGTCTGTGCCACAGGTCTACTGTTCTCTGGGAAAAAGAACCACCTAACAGCTAACCTATTTCTTTCCTTGCATAAGGCACTGATCCTCCCTAATTTATGAAATTGAAATAATTTTCGGTGTGCACACAATCTGGTCCCTTCATTATTTTATAGAAAATACTCTGGCCATGATTTTAATGTTGATGCTGGTTTTGGTCAGGTAGGCACTAAGCTGAGTTGGAAACTCACTCGCTATTGCAGAAATCAGATCAGGGCTATTATAATTCCCAGGCCTCATTTACATGCTGGAGCTCTGCTTCCCAACCAGAATGCAGTTGAGGTGGCCTAAACATTTCTTGTGGGGCCCAGAGGAGCACTCCTACTCCTCCTGGCACATAAAGAAAATTAAAGAACTTACCTTTCAATGCCTTTTCAAGTCACAGTCCTCTTCTTACTGGCTTTAGCCTGGCAAGAAAGCCACAGTGGCCTATCTGTTTAGTTCAGAGTAAAAATTGTAGTCGATGCCTGATGACAACATTGGACCCTGATTTACATTCTTAAAGAATCACCCCAGAATGAGCAGGAGAACCACGACAGCAATTCACCACCATTGTATCAAAAGGAATGTGACACCGTGGACAGGAAATTGATTAAAGGACAGAAAACAGAATGGTGGTTAATGGATGTTTTTCAGACGGGAGCAATGTAACTAGTGATGTTTCCCCCAAGTATTTGTGTTGGGACCATTGCTCATTTCAATATACATAAATGGCCTGGACTTGGGAAAGGGACACAACATCAAAATTTGCAGACAACACAAATATCGGGACTGTAAAGAACTTCAAGATTACATGCACAGGTTAGTAGATTGAGAAGATGGGTGTTAGATGAAATTCAATGCAGAGAAATGTGAACTGATACATTTTGAGAGAAACAATAAGCATTCAATGGTAAAACTTTAAAAGGAGAGGAGCAGAGTGACTTAAAGGTTGAAATGCACAAATCTTTAAAAGTGGGAGGAGATGTTGATAATACTTTTAAGGAAAAAACATATGCATTATAAATAAGACCATAGAGTACAAAAACAAAGAGATAATCCTAAATCTATACAAATCATTTGTTAGGCTGTAGTTAGAATTTTGCCTGCAGTTATGGGTGCACTACTTTAGGAAAGATGCCAAGACAATACAGAGGATTCCATAGAAATTCACTAAGGTGATAGCAGGGATGAGCGGCTTTAGTTATGAGAAGAGACTATAGAAATTTTGCATTAGAGTAGAGAAGGAAAAGTGGTTTTCAGAATTTGATGAGGTAAATAAGCAAAAATGATTTCCACTGTTTCTCTCTCTCTCTCTTAGGCAATCCCTCGGAGTCAAGGATGACTTGCTTCCACACTAATACGAGTTCTCAGGTGACTGATGAGTCCGATGCGGGACCTACAGCCTCTGTCACAGGTGGGGCAGACGGTGGTTGAAGGGACGGGTGGGTTGTCATGCGCTCCTTCCGCTGTTTGCACTTAGCTTCTGCTTCCTCCCAGCAAAGAGACTCGGTGTTCAGCGCCTTCCCGGATGCTTCTCCTCCACTTTGAGCGGTCTTGCGCCAGGGATTCCCAGGTATCGGTGGGGATGTGGCACATTTTCACGGAGGCTTTGAGGGTGTCCTTGCTGTGTTGGAGCTCTGAGTAGAGTGCTTATTTTGGGAGTCTACTATCGGGCATGCAGACGATGTGACCTGTCCATTGGAGCTGATCGAGCATGGTTAATACTTCGATGCTGGGGATGTTGACCTGAGCAAGAACACTGACGTTGATGCGCCTATCTTGCCAATGGATTTGCAGGATTTTGCGGAGGCAGTGTTGGTGGGACTTCTCCAGTGCTTTGAGGTGCCTGCTGTACATAATCCATGTATCTGAAGCATATAGGAGGGCGGGTATCACCACTGCTCTGTAGATCATGAGCTTGGTGCTGGGTTTGACGCCCTGGTCTTCAAACATTTTCTGCCTCAGGCGACCGAAGGCTGCACTGGCACACAAAAGGTGGTGTTGGACTTCATCATCGATGTCTGCCCTTGTTAACAGTAAGCTCCCAAGGTATGGAAAATGGTCCACGTTGTCCAAGGCCTCATCATGGATTTTGATTATCGGGGGCAGTACTGTGTGGTGGGGGCAGTACTGTGTGGCGGGGACAGGTTGGTAGAGGGCCTTTGTCTTCGGGATGTTTAGTGTAAGGTCCATACTCTTGTATTCTTTAGTGAAGGTGCTGACGATGGTTTGGAGTTCGATTCTATACAAATCTATACAAATCAAAGGCCTTCGACGCTGTCAACCGTGAGGGATTATGGAGTGTCCTCCTCAAATTAGATTGCCCTCAAAAGTTTGTCACCATCCTCCACCTGCTCCACGATGACATGCAAGCCATGATGCTGACCAATGGATCCAGCACAGACCCAATTCACATACGGACTGGCGTGAAGCAAGGCTGTATCATCAGACCAACGCTCTTCTTAATCTTCTTTGAGGCAATGCTCTATCTCACCCTCAACAAGCTCCCCGATGGAGTGGAGCTAATCTACAAAAAAAATGGGAAATTGTTCAATCTCCGTCGCCTCCAGTCCAGCTCCAAAGTCATCCCATCCTCTGTCATTGAATTACAGTATGCAGACGACGCTTGCGTATGCACACACTCGGAGGTCAAATTCCACTGTTTAGTGAATTGGTAATTAACTTTCAACATTCCCAGCATTGAAACACTGACCACACTTGATCAGCTCCGCTGGGCAGGCCACATTCTTCGCATGTCAGACACGAGACTCCCAAAGCAAGCGCTTTACTCGAAACTCCTTCACAGCAAACGAGCCAAAGGTGGGCAGAGGAAACATTACAAGGACACCCTCAAAGCCTCCCTGATTAAGTGCGACATCCTCACTGACACCTGGGAGTCCCTGGCCAAAGACTGCCCTAAGTTGAGGAAGTGCATTCGGGAGGGTGCTGAGCACCTCGAGTCTCATTGCCGAGCGCATGCAGAAATCAAGCACCAGCAGCGCAAAGAGCGTGCGGCAAACCAGTCCCACCTACCCTTTCCCTCAACAACTATCTGTCCCCCCTGTGACAGGGACTGTGGCTCTCGTATTGGACTGTTCAGTCACCTAAGGACTCATTTTTAAAGTGGAAGCAAGTCTTCCTTGATTCCAAGGAACTGCCTATGATGATGATGAGGATGATTTAAGATCATCACCAAAAGAACATAGGGAGAAGTTAGGATATTTTTTTTAAGTAAAAGAGTTGTAGGACATTGAACTGGTTGGCAGACAGGAAGCAAAGAGTAGGAATAAACGGGTCGTTTTCAGAATGACAGGCAGTGACTAGTGGGGTACCGTAAGGTTCAGTGCTAGGATCCCAGCTATTTATAATATACATTAATGATTTAAACAAAGGAATTGAATGTAATCTCTCCAAGTTTGCAGTTGACACTAAGCTGGGTGGCAGTGTGAGCTGTGATGCTAAGAGGCTGCAGGGTGACTTGGACAGGTTAGGTGAGTGGGAAAATGCATGGCAGATGCAGTATAATGTAGATAAATGTGAGGTTATCCACTTTTGTGGCAAAAACATGAAGGTAGAATATTATCTGAATGGTGGCAGATTAGGAAAAGGGGAGGTGCAACGAGACCTGGGTGTCATGGTACATCAATCATTGAAAGTTGGCATGCAGGTACAGCAGGCGGTGAAGAAGGCAAGTGGCATGTTGGCCTTCATAGTGAGAGGATTTGAGTCTAGGAGCAGGGAGGTCTTACTGCTGTTGTACAGGGCCTTGGTGAGGCCACACCTTGAATATTGTGTACAGTTTTGGTCTCCTAATCTGAGGAAGGACATTCTTTCTATTGAGGGAGTGCAGTGAAGGTTCACCAGACTGATTTCCGGGATGGCAGGACTGACATATGAAGAAAGATTGGATCGACTAGGCTTATATTCACTGGAATTTAAAAGAATGAGAGGGGATCTGATAGAAACATATAAAATTCTGACTGAATTGGACAGGTTAGATGCAGGAAGAATGTTCCCGATGTTGGGGAAGTCCAGAAGCAGGGGTCACAGTCTAAGGATAAGGGGTAAGCCATTTAGGAACGAAATGAGGAGAAACTTCTTCACCCAGAGAGTGGTGAACCTGTGAAATTCTCTACCACAGAAAGTTGTTGATACCAGTTCGTTAGATATATTCAAAATGGAGTTAGATGTGACCCTCATGGCTAAAGGGATCAAGAGGTATGGAGAGAAAGCAGGAATGGTGTACTGAAGTTGCATGATCAGCCATGATCATATTGAATGGTGGTGCAGGCTCGAAGGGCCGAATTGCCTATTCCTGCACCTATTTTCTATGTTTCTGTTTCTATGAATGCCTTACCAGAAGCAGTAGTGGAAACAGATTTAGTAAATAATGTAGATAAATATTTGAAAAAGAAATATTTAAAAGAGAAAGCGGAATGGGACTAAGTGAATAGCTCTTTCAGAGAGCCAGCACAGATATGATGGGACACATTGCTGCCTTCTGTGTTGTAAAATTCTTTGATCCTGTCCATTACTCGGCAGAACTGCAGCCTATGGCTGTCTGGTGCTCTGCCAGCATACATAAGAACATATAATAACATAAGAACATTAGAATTAGGAACAGTAGTAGGCCATCTAGCCCCTCGAGCCTGCTCCGCCATTCAACAAGATCATGGCTGATCTGGCCGTGGACTCAGCTCCACTTACCCGCCCGCTCCCCGTAACCCTTAATTCCTTTATTGGTTAAAAATCTATCTATCTGTGATTTGAATACATTCAATGAGCTAGCGTCAACTGCTTCCTTGGGCAGAGAATTCCACAGATTCACAACTCTCTGGGAGAAGAAATTCCTTCTCAACTCGGTTTTAAATTGGCTTCCCCGTATTTTGAGGCTGTGCCCCCTAGTTCTAGTCTCCCTGACCAGTGGAAACAACCTCTCTGCCTCTATCTTGTCTATCCCTTTCATTATTTTAAATGTTTCTATAAGATCACCTTTCATCCTTCTGAACTCCAACGAGTAAAGACCCAGTCTGCTCAATCTATCATCATAAGGTAACCCTCTCATCTCCGGAATCAGCCTAGTGAATCGTCTCTGTACCCCCTCCAAAGCTAGTATATCCTTCCTTAAGTAAGGTGAACAAAACTGCACGCAGTACTCCAGGTGCGGCCTCACTAATACCCTATACAGTTGCAGCAGGACCTCCCTGCTTTTGTACTTCATTCCTCTCGCAATGAAGGCCAACATTCCATTCACCTTCCTGATTACCTGCTGCACCTGCAAACTAACTTTTTGGGATTCATGCACAAGGAGCCAATGGTAGAGCAGTAGAGGCGTGTCCTGCTCAGTTGGAGCTGTGAGCAGTGAGTGGAGCTGCTAGCAACTTGAGCTCCTGCCTGGAGAGCCCTGAGACCAGCCCAGGAAAGGAAGGAAGGAAGGGGCTTCACTACAACTTTCGCCCAGAGGGAGAGGAGGAGAACAGAAAACTTTAACAACTTTACCATTTCTGCAAAGAGTTGGAGAGAGGGGGAAAAACCACAACAACATCCAGTGTGGAAGGAGGGAGACTCTACAATTCTACAGGTGGGTGTGGGTGCATTTCCCCAAACAGACTTTGTTGTATCGGTGGGGGGAGGAAAGAAGACCACTGAGGGCCGGAACATCGCGGGGGGTGTGTGTGTGTGTGGTAGTGTGTGTGGGGGCCGTGCTTACAACTAGGCCCCCCCCCACAATTGGAACCCCCCCCACCCCCCCCACATTTGCCCAGCCTGGGATAGCTGGAGCTACCAGGCTGAAGATTCTTTAATCACCCAATTAGAGATCGTTTGGGATTGTGTGCCTGGTGGCTCTAGCTACCCCAGGTGAAGACGTCTTCTCCCCCCACCTGAAGACCAACCCAAAGACTGTGTTTTTTGTGTGTTTTTGCCATCTGGGGAGTGCACCCACCAACAGCTGCGAGGGGAGACCTGCCCTCGCAGCCCCCCCCCTTCCCACCCCCCTCTCTCTTTCTCCGTTACCCTCTGTTTCTCCCCTCTCTCTCTGAGAACCCTTTCCTTCCAAATTAATTAAAAAAAAAACCAATTAAGACAACTGAGCAGAGGGAGCAAGGCCTCTCCCCAATTGCCAACGAGGGGAGAGGTGCCTCGTTAAGGGCTCCTCTGCTCAGTTAACATACGAGGCCATTAAAGACCATTAAGGCCTGTGACTTTGGGGTGGGTGTAGCCCTTAAAGGGACCCCGTGATGGCGACCCCATCCACGCCGGTGGCAGGGCCAGCAAGGACGTATGCGCAGGCGGTGTCCACATCCACGGCACCTCCTGCGCCACCCGCTGCCCTGCCACCGTTCAGACTTATAACCAGGAAACACGGGGTCAAGAGCTACACTCACCCCACAATGAGCATTGAGGAGTGCGTGCGGGCGATGGCTGGGGTAGTCGGCCCCTCGGCCATTGTCGCAGCCTCCAAGATGTCTGGGAAGGCCGTGTTCTTCCTGGGGTCGGAGCGGGCGGTGTCCCTGGCCCTTGAAAAGGGGCTCACGGTGGGCGGGACGTTCTTGCCGGTGGACCCTCTCGAGGCCACCGCGCAGAGGGTCATCATTTCAAACGTCCCGCCCTTTGTTCCCGCTGAGCTCCTCCTCCCTCACCTACACCAACTGGGGGAGGTAAGGTCAGGGATCAACCCCATACCGCTCGGCCTCAGGGAGAACAGCCTGCGCCACGTGTTCTCCTTCCGCCGCCAGCTCTTTGTCCGGCTGGCGCGGGAGGACGTGACAGAAGGGCACTTTAATGTGGTGCACGAGGGGACTGCCTACCGCGTCTTCTGGACGTCGGACGGCGTGCGGTGCCATGCCTGCAGGGAGGTGGGGCATGTTCGTAAGAACTGCCCCGCCTCCAAGGCCGCCAAACCACCGAAGGCGGCCAAGGCTGGCGCTGCCGCCACCCCTCCCCCTAGTTGCGTCCGCGTGCCGGGAGCCATGGGTGCGCGGGCATCGTCGGAGGCCTTTGTTTTCAGGGCCTCCGGCGGGGGGGAGGGAGAGCGTCCGAGCGGAAAGAAGGCGCGGAAGAAGGAGAAACATCTAGAGGCGGGTCCCCTCGGTGCGCCGGAAAGTCTGACCACCGCGCTCAGCCCAACCCAGTCACCGGCGAGCGCGGGGTGCCCCGAGCCCGTGCCCGGGCCCTTGAATACCACCACAGAGGGGCCCAGGCGCGGGCAAGAAAAGGAAAAGGGGCGGGCGGAGCGGGAGGCCTCGGCAGACATGGAGGTCTCCCTGACTCCGCGCGCCCCCAGGAACAAAAAGAGGCACCGCCCCAATGAGGCGGAGGGGGAACAACATCCCTCCGCGGAGGAGTCGGTGCCCGCCGCGTGTCCCGCGTCCCCCACCAGCGCCCCCAAATTGCGCTGCAGGCGCGAGGAGTCTTTCCCCGGGGAGGGTGAGGCAGTCGAGGCTGCCCAGCCGCTGCCTCCTGGGGAGGGCGTGGAAGATCTGCCTGTCGTGGGGGGCGTGGGGCCAGTGGAAGAATGCGTAGCCGCCGGGTCGAGCGTCCCGGGGACCGAGGCGGGCGGGGCCGAAAAGGCCGAACCTGAGCCCGCCCAGCTATTATCCAACTTCCCCCGGGAGTCGCTCGACCCGGCAGAAAAACAATTTATTGATTTTAATGAAACTGTAGATGCTGGGCCGGGGGGTGGCAGCGGGGAGGGGGAGGAACACCCACCCTCGCCCCTTACTTTGGAGCTGGAGCACTTGGAGGGCCTGGGGATTTCCTATGGCCGGGTCTCTCCTTGTTCTCCGGTTCCTGGGGCGGAGGGGGAACCCCTTCCGCTGTCATTTCCCGACCCAGCACCATTTTTAAAAGAGCCCAGTGGGGACTCCTCTGCCGACGATCCTGGGGGTGGGATCGGGGCAGTGCCAGGGCCGGTTGGAGCGGCCGGTTCATTTGCCGTACCTTGTGCGGTCGATGGGCCGGCTGCTGGCGGCCACCTCCCGGAGGAGGACGGGGACTCGGTGGGGGACGCGGGTGAAGACCTAGAGACCACCGCCAGGGAGGCGGTGGATCTGCTCGTGGCCGCCGCTGAGGCCCTCCTCGTTCCTGCAAAGGAACTCCGGGACTTTGTGGCCCAGAGCCGGGGTCGCCGCGACCAAGCCCGACTGGCCCTGGAAAAATGGTCCGAGCCGGAGCTGATCAAGGGGTCTGTCCGCGCCGCCGTTAAAACCTTGGCCGCGGGCGGGCCCTTGACAAAGGAGCAGCACCTTGAGCTGCGCGAGCTCGAGGGACTCCTCGCTGGGCTGCGGAGGGAGCGGAGTTCAACAAAAGACTCCGCTCCCTCCCCCACAATAGGTTAAGGTAGAGGTTGCACTATGCTTTTGCCATGAAGATAACCATAGCCAGCCTCAACATCAACGGCGGCAGAGGGGCACGCCGTAGATTTGACAATTTTTCGCTCCTGCGGGAGGGGAAATATGCGGTGTGCTTCCTGCAAGAAACCCACACCGTTCCGGGAGACGAAGCCACGTGGCTCCTGGAATGGCAAGGAGAGGTCCGCATGAGCCACCTCACCGCCATTTCTAGTGGGGTGGCCATCTTGCTGGGCCCGCATTTTCAGCCGGAGATCTTGGGGGTCGAGGAGCCCGTGCCAGGCCGCTTGCTGCACGTAACGGTTCGCCTGGGGGACGTGCCGCTCCATCTCGTGAACGTGTACGCCCCTCATCCCGGCCCGCAGCAAACGCGCTTCTTTGAAGAGGTGTCCGCTCTTCTTGGCTCCGTCGACGTCGGCGACTGCATTGTCCTCGGGGGGGATTTTAACTGCACCCTCGAGGCGAGGGACCGCTCCGGTGCCCCGCAGTGCATGACGGCGATGGAGAAGTTGAGGGACCTGGTCGGGTCCTTCGACTTGGTGGACGTCTGGCGAAATCTCCACCCCGACTCCAGCGCCTTTACTTGGGTGAGGCCTGGAGTTGGATGGTCTAGAGTCGACCGCCTTTACGTGTCTCGGGCGTACGTTTCCTGCGCCCCGGCGGCCTCCATGCGGCCGGTG